>NC_041393.1:323149418-323179462 GCF_002162155.2 Triticum dicoccoides | reverse complement strand
GGCAGAGGCCTAAACTAGAGAGGTAGAATGACTCGTATATGTGTTGAGAAGGAGAGACCCAGCTATGTCTTGAGGGAGATCAGTCGACATCCATACATAACTGAAGGACGGGAAATAGGTTGGACAGAGAGAGAGATAGGAGAGAGAGGGGGGAGAGGGGTAGAGTGCTGGATGGGTGATAGAGTTGCTTCTCGAAGATGGTGGGAGAGGCCTACTAGACAAACTGAGGGTAGAACTGCAATATTATCAATAAGAGTGGGGATGTGGTTCTGTGTGTGCCTGTGCGTGATAGATGTGTCGGGATGCATGCATGGATGATGAAGGGAAACCATGTGTTTGGTAAGCAAACCTAACTAGATCGGTTGATCAATTGTTGTTTGTCGGAGGAAGGGAGAGACATAATGATATAGGCAAAGGTGTCCCGTCTTTCGATGAGATGGTGGCTATCATTTTGGAGGAAGTCGACTTTGACGATCCGACTATGAACGTGCGAGGACGTCGCGTCTTAGCAATCGCTTAACCAACTCCGAGAGGTTATTGACCATGCCGGAGCACGATCAACCTGACCACGAAGGTCTGTTTCCTGCAGGCAAACAAAGAACAAGCAAGAAACTAAGATTGCACTCTGGATATTGCGAATATAAGAGGAAAGCTTTATTGATCAAGGTGGAGTTCTGTGACGCCTTTGTCTGGTTATTGAACACAAACGAAGTACGCGAAGTTGCAGCTATGGCGAACTTTAATCTAAACAAAACCCAAAGTCTAAAGGATGCCCTAAGGGCTATATATATGGAGGAGAGAGGGGGGAATTTCGTGGCCCTTGGAGGAGGGGTCCGAAACCAACCCTAACCATTGTTTCCCCACACATACGGACTCTAAAAACAACCTATAATCAAGTATTTTGAAATTACATGGGTCTGGCCCAAAAATAAGGTGACGCAGCACCTAGAATAGCCTCTAGACGAAATTTATGAAATGACATCATGTATATTTCGTCCAATGCTTCATGCACTCATTATGGTGGCTTCAAAGTCCTGGAATCATCACTTGTAAATCCATTCTTGTCCCCATGCGCACGCCATCATCTCCATGCTTGAACTTGCTCCAAGGTCCATCTTTCTTGTCCAAGCTAGGCCCTTCATTTGTAAGCAAAACATATGTATCCAATTTAGGCAGCATCATATTATCATGAACATAAGAATCGTTACCAAGAAACGAAAGTACCTGGTAATTTAATTGGCGTGCGCGAGCTTTAGTAATTAGTCCAGTATGTATAGCAGCAGGGGCTGTGGGTGTAACAATGGTATTCATGTCCTCATCATCCTCCCCTTCTTGAAATGAAGTTGTCCTCGACGGAAGCTCATCTTCCTCACCCAAATAAGGCTTCAAATCTGCAATGTTAAAAGTGGGACTAACCCCAAAATCTGCAAGCAGCTCTAGTTTATATGCATTATCATTCATTTTCTCTAACACCTTAAAAGGACCATCAGCACGTGGCATTAGCTTTCATTTGCACAAATTAGGAAATCTATCCTTACGCAAATGTAACAAAACAAGATATCCAGGTGCAAACACAACATGTTTTCTACCCTTATCTCCAGCAAGTTTATATTTAGCTTTCATACGCTCAATGTTTTCCTTAGTTAACTCATGCATTTTTGAAATCAATTCAGCACGTTCTTTAGCATAAAAATTAACCTTCTCCGAAGATGGAAGAGGCGACAAATCAATAGGTGCACGAGGTAGGAAACCATACACAATTTCATAAGGGCACATCTTAGTAGTAGAATGCAATGAACGATTATAAGCAAATTCAATATGAGGCAAGCATTCTTCCCACATTTTCTTATTATTCTTCAAAACATCCCTAAGCATAGTAGACAATGTTCTATTGACTACTTCAGTTTGTCCATCAGTTTGGGGGTGATAAGTAGTACCAAAAAGCAGTTTAGTCCCCAACTTAGCCCATAAACATCTCCAAAAGTGGCTAAGAAATTTAGTATCACGATCTGAAACAATAGTATTTGGCACACCATGCAAGCGAATAATTTCATGAAAGAACAAATCAGCAACATTAACATCATCATCGCTTTTATGACATGGTATAAAGTGTGCCATTTTCGAGAATCTATCCACGACAACAAATAAGCTATCCCTCCCCTTCTTTGTTCGAGGTAAACCTAAAACAAAGTCCATAGATATATTCTCCCAAGGAACACCAGGTACAGGCAAAGGCATATATAAACCATAAGTATTGAGTCGTGACTTAGCTTTTTGACATGTAGTGAAGTGAGCAACAAAACGCTCAACATCCCATCTCATCTTTGGCCAAAAGAAATGTGTAGAAAGTATATCCTCCATCTTCTTCATACCAAAGTGTCCCATTAATCCTCCTCCATGCGCCTCCTGCAACAAAACAAGACGAACGAAGCTAGCTGGAATGCATAGCTTGTTAGCACGAAACACAAGTCCATCATTAACGAAAAACTTGTTCCACGTTCCTCCTTCTTTACAATTCTGCATTACATCTTTAAAATCAGCATCATGCACATATTGATCTTTGATGGTCTCCAAACCAAATATTTTGAAGTCAAGTTGTGAAAGCATAGTATAGCGGCGAAACAATGCATCAGCAATAACATTTTTTTACCCTTCTTGTGTTTAATGACATAAGGGAAAGTAAAAATGAATTCAAGCCATTTAGCATGTCTGCGATTCAGTTTAGCTTGACTCTTAATATGTTTCAACAATTCATGATCAGCATGTATAACAAATTCTTTGGGTCATAAATAATGTTGCCAGGTTTCTAAAGTCCAAACAAGAGCATATAATTCTTTATCATACGTAGAATAATTCAGACTAGGCCCACTCAATTTTCCAGAAAAGTATGCAATAGGTTTGCCATCTTCTAATAACACACCTCCTAATCCAATTCCACTAGCATCGCATTCAAGCTCAAAAGTCTTGTTAAAATCAGGAAGTTGGAGTAAAGGAGCATGTGTCAACTTATCTTTCAACACCGTGAAGGCTTCTTCCTATGAGGTACCCCAAATAAAAGGTACATCCTTCTTTGTAAGCTCATTGAGAGGTGCAACAATGGTGCTGAAATCTCTCACAAAACGCCTATAGAATCCCGCGAGGCCAAGAAAACTCCTCACTTGTGTGACCGTTTTGGGCTGCGGCCAACTCTCAATAGCTTCAATCTAGGCTTTACCAACTTCAATTCCCTGTGGAGTAACAACATAGCCAAGAAAAGATACTCGGTCGGTGCAGAAGGTGCACTTTCCAAGGTTACCAAACAAACGTACATCACGTAGAGAAATAAAAACAGTACATAAATGTTACAAATGTTCCTCCAAAGATCTGCTATAAATCAGTATATCATCAAAATAGACTACCACAAATCGTCCAATGAAAGCACGTAAAACTTCATTCATTAATCTCATGAAAGTATTAGGTGCATTAGTTAACCCAAAAGGCATGACTAACCACTCATATAATCCAAACTTAGTTTTAAATGTTGTTTTCAATTCATCTCCCAATTTCATACGAATTTGATGGTATCCACTACGCAAATAAACTTTGGAGAATATTGTAGAGCCACTCAATTCATCAAGCATGTCATCTAGCCTAGGAATAGGATGACGATAACGAATAGTAATATTATTAATGCCTCTACAATCAACACACATACGAGACGTACCATCCTTTTTGGGCACTAGTATAATAGGAACAACACAAGGACTAAGAGATTCACGTATATAACCTTTGTCGAGCAGCTCCTGTACTTGACGCATGGCCTCCTTCGTCTCCTCTAGATTGGTATGGTATGGCGCACGGTTAGGCAGCAAAGCACCAGGAATTAAGTCAATCTGATGCTCAATCCGTCGAATAGGTGGTAATCCCGGTGGCACGTCTTATGGAAAGACGTCAGTGAACTCCTGCAAAATGTTAGTGACAGTAGGAGGCAAAGAGGTACATCCTCGAAAGAAAATAACATCTCTTTGCACACAAAAGCATAGCAAACAGATTTGCTGAAATCTAGATCATCAATATCAGATTTGGTGGCAAGTAAACATGCACTTTTCAATTTAATTTCAGAAGCAACACTAGATGTTTATTAGTAGGCATCATTTGTTGCTCAAATTCTTTTGCCACAGTCTGATTTTCACTCTTATGTTTCTCATGTTTTGCTTTATTAGCCCTATTAATATCATCTTTCAAAATGGAATCAGGAGTCATAGGAAGCAAAGTAATATTTTGTCCTTATGAACAAGAGTATACTGATTGTTTCTACCATGGTGTAGAATTTTTATCAAATTACCATGGTCTACCAAGTAATAAGGAACATGCTTGCATAGGTACCACAGCACAATCAACATAATCAGCATATGTAGAGATACTAAAATGCACACGAATAGTACGCGTTACCTTAACCTTGCCGCTGTTGTTGAACTAATGGATGTAGTAAGGATGTGGATGTGGTCTTGTGGTGAGAGATAGCTTCTCCACCATCTCCATGCTAGCCAAGTTGTTGCAGCTCCCTCCATCTATGATCACGCGAACAGAATGTTCCTTCACAACTCCCTTTGTATGGAACAAATTATGCCTCTGATTTTTCTCAGCTTGTGAAACCTGGACACTCAAAACACATTGAGCAATTAAACATTCATACCTGTCAGCATCTTCAGCAACCATGTATTGCATCTCATGATCAGAATCATCTCCACCGTATTCTTCATGTGTAATAAGAGCCAAAGTCTCCTCATCATAGTCACTAGCAAACTCATACCCACCATCCTTAGTAGCAATCATTACACGCTGAGATTTGCATTCTCTTGCAAAATGTCCTCTTCCCTTACAATGACAACAAATAATATCACTTGTGTGCCCTGTTGATGCCATGGAAGAAGAAGATATCTACGCAGGCCCGGCAGGTGTGCTCTTGGCAGGTAGTGGTGGTTGTGCCTGCTTTCTTGTATCACGGCTGAAGGTGGCACCTGATGGAGGTGCTGGTGCAGTGGAAGTAGAGGATGCACGTGGTGTCCATGATGAA
Organism: Triticum dicoccoides; assembly: GCF_002162155.2. NCBI lineage: Eukaryota > Viridiplantae > Streptophyta > Magnoliopsida > Poales > Poaceae > Triticum > Triticum dicoccoides. The sequence continues at coordinate 323,174,406 of NC_041393.1, read as the reverse complement.
GGTCGACCTGTAGAAAAGTTAGTTCGCGCCAATGCCTATCGATCCTGCACTTCACGTTCAGCTTTACAAGCAAGATGGAATAAACGAGTGATATTATTATACTCCTTATACTCTAGAATGGTCTGTACCTCTCTAATCCACCCATAAAATGTGCAAGCATAGCTTCATTCTCCTCAAAAATACCACATCTAATCATGCCAGTTTGTAATTCCTGATAATATTCTTCTACAAAAAAATTTCCTTGTCTTAAATGCTGTAATTTTTGAAGTAATTCACGTTGATAATATGGTGGAACCCAACGAGTACGCATAGCAGTTTTCAAAGCAGCCCAAGTAGCTGGAATAGGATATAATCTACAATGTTCAGACCACCAAACACATGCGAAGCTAGTGAAAGTACAAACAGCAGCAGGAACACGTCTCTCCTGAGGATATTGTAAACATATAAAATGTTGTTCAGTTTCTAACTCCCAAGTAAGATATATATCAGGAACATATCTACCCTCAAATGGTGGAATATTCAATTTCAGTTTAGGAAGATGGTCATGATCTCATACCTCATGTGGTGGTGCAGCCCTACCGTTGCGATGATATGCATGAGGACGACCTGGTGGTGGTGGTTCTGGTGGTTGCACGTAGTTCTGATTTTGATCAACCTCATCCTCGTAATGGTCCTCCACCTCTGCAGTAGCCGCAGGAGCTACAGAAGCATCAACAGTAGGTACAGCGGCACCAGAAGTTTGACCAGGCTCAAGGGCAACGCGTTGTGCGTGTCCCACTTGATTTGGAAGGCGATATTGTTGTTGTTGTAGAGGTGGGCAGGTGCAGCAGGCGGTGGCTATGGAAGACGCGCGAGAAATTCATTAAACTTCTTATCGAGCTTTGTTTCGAACGCCTTCTCAATGCCATTTATCTTCTCCATGGCCTCTTCAAATCTGTTTAGCACGTCTTCCACCTGTCCACTCATCATTTGCTGAAACTTATCATGTAACTCTTTGTTCTTCTCCCAGTCAGTCTCGTCGCCTTGTGATTCTGCCATGGTTAGCAGCAATAAAAACACACAAGAATATGATCCTATAGACTACTAGGAAGTGGTGCTGGTGTGTCACAAATCCGTCAAGCGAATCTCAAAATCTTACCCATTCTTACCAAGCAGCAGGTGGTGATCGGCAACCGTTGTAGTCAAAACCCTCAAAAGCTTGGATAGAGCGATTGCCAGGGAGAGTCAAACGCACGACGTAGATGTATGTGGATGTTGGAAGGCTTATAATATGGTAGCAAAAAAGGTCAGCAATAATCAATTGAGAGATGCAAAGTTGAATAAACGCTCAACGACAGTACTGTGCTGGTCCTAGGCTAGACCGTGCTAGAGACGCGAGCCTAGAACACTAACAAAATCACGGCGCTGCACTTAAACAAGGGAGGAGCACACTCTGAAAAAATTCTCTCTTTTTTCACTTTTTTTGCACTTTTTTCCTCTCTTTTTTTTGCTCTGTAACAATTTTTTTCCGAAAAAGTCTACAAATGGTCTAAAAATTACCTAGCCAGAATTTTCCAGACTTAGTTTTTTTTTTGAGTTTGGAACTATTTTTCTACTACGGGTAGCACGGAAGTTGGGGAGTCCGACTTGGTCACGACTCGAAGTATTGCGTGATCTGGAACTCGAAACAAAGCAACAAATACTAGACTCGGACTAGGACTGGTGGCGGAGATGAATCTGGTGGAAACTCGGACTGGTGGCGAATATATGTAGGGCGGTGGAACACTGACTGGTTGTGAATCTGTGATGCAGGTGGACTCGGATTATCGTGATGGCGGTGGATGTCGGTGTCAAAACCGGAAGATCTCGGGTAGGGGGTCCCGAACTGTGTGTCTAGGCCGGATGGTAACAGGAGGTAAGGGACATGAAGTTTTACCCAGGTTCGGGCCCTCTTGATGGAGGTAAAACCCTACGTCCTGCTTGATTAATATTGACGATATGGGTAGTACAAGAGTAGATCTACAACGAGATCGGAGAGGCTAAACCCTAGAAGCTAGCCTATGGTATGATAGTTGTTCTGTATGTTGTCCTACGGACTAAAACCCACCGGTTTATATAGACACCGGATAGGGTTAGGGTTACACAAAGTCGGTTACAATGGTAGGAGATCTACATATCTGTATCGCCAAGCTTGCCTTCCACGCCAAGGAAAGTCCCTTCTGGACACGGGATGAAGTCTTCAATCTTGTATCTTCATAGTCCAGGAGTCCGACTGAAGGTATAGTCCGGCTATCCGAACACCCCCTAATCCAGGACTCCCTCAGTAGCCCCCGAACCAGGCTTCAATGACGATGAGTCCGGCGCGCAGATTGTCTTCGGCATTGCAAGGCAGGTTCTCTTCCGAATTCCGTGTACCTGTCGAATAAAGTCTGATTTCTTGTAAATGTTGCGCTCCTTGGCTTCTACGCCCAAAAATGGCCGTCTCCCACGTGTCAAACGAATATGAAAAGTCTGAGTGTTTTTACATCCACACCCCTAGCCGCGTAAATGAGCCGCCCATTTAAGGGGACGAGGATATAGATCCATACCACACCTTCTCCCCTTCGCGAGTGTTCATCAGAGCGCATCCGACAAAGGTCCATTCCACCATGGCATGTCGTCGCAACTCCTCCCGTCGCCCTTCCAGCCCTAAGCCTGGATATTGGGAGAGATGCTCCATCCTGCATAGCGAGCTAGTGCGTAGCCCTCTGCGAGCTGTTTTTGGGTGTTGAGGCTCATTTCGGGTTGTGGAAAGAGCTATTCTGCCTCGTGCCCCGTTCTAAGAAGGGGTCAATATATCAAGTGGGCGGAGCCGAAGTGTGGCGCGTCGCCGGGACTGGATATCTATCCGGAACCCCAAAGAAGGCATCCGAGGACTGGCCTTCGGAATGGTTTTACATAGAGGACGTCCCGCTGCCAGATCCTGTCCGGATCGGCCTCCCTGAGTTCGACAGTGCCCCACTAAAGAAGCGCCTAAGTTGGCGTCCACGGAGCCCTCAGAGGGAAAGTGACAAGGACATTATTTACCTGATGGGTCGGATAAGATTGTTAGCTCTTCCGGACTGACCATGATCGGGGTCATGGCCGCATGCATCATGCGAGGGGTGCAGCCGCTACAGTATAGGGGCCACCCCATGTGGGACTTCAACGGGGAGGACGATGCCACCCGCTACGGCCGCAAGGGGCCGGATTCAGCTGCGGCTCTAACAAAGACCTTGTCCGCTTTGTACAAGGGAGAAGAGGAGGATTTTCTCCGCGTCGACCCGAAGGGTGGATTTTCTATGTACAATCCTTCAAGCTGGGTAAGTGGTCGCATCTTGCCCATCCATTTTATATCCCCATCGTTAAATATTCAGTCTAGCGACTTCAACACAGGAACTACGCCATGCTGTTAAAGAAATAAAACAGCCCTCCTCCACAACCCGAGAACCCAGGACGGTCCCTCGACCCGGCCTCTCAAGAGGATCCGGACGTATCTGTGGAGCTGATTGATGGAGTGTTCCATCAATTGAGCAAGGACAACGCCTTGGTGGCCATTACAACCGATTACCCAGGGCTAATCCCGGCCTCCCAGGTAACTGAGATCGAAGTCCCAGTACCCCGAATAGGGGTCCGCCCTCTCGTGTTTTCAGTTTCTTGATTACAACCGAGCTTTGCAGGGGAGGTTTCTGAGACGGGAGGCTGAACCTGCGGCGACAAGCCAACGAGGGGCCGCAGGGCCCCGTGGGCAGAAAAGAGGTGTAGTCCGGACCGACGCGTCAGCGCAAAGGTATGGCACGCCTCCTTATCCCAGGTGTTATACCTTTAAGGCATATTAACACTCGTGCTCTCTTCAGGACAAAGAGACCTCGCCGGACTATATTCGGAGAGGCTGCCAATCGCGCCTCCACCAGCCAGGCTCCAAAGCCTGGTCCAGAGGCGGAGGCAAACACAAGGCGCGCACCGGACGCTCCTCCGACGGAGGATCTGGACAGGTTGACTGCCACCAACTCTGAGGTGGAGAGTGCCATGAACCACAGGCGTCGCCGGACAATTTTTCGCGACGCTTGTTTCTCCCAAGAGGCATTAGATGCCTTCAAGTCGGGAGATGCTTACCTCCGTGCCGCTCAAAATGGTCTAGGCAGAGCCACAGAGCAATATGTAAAAGACATACGGATGGTAGGAGATCTACATATCCGTATCGCGAAGCTTGCCTTCCACGCCAAGGAAAGTCCCTTCCGGACACGGGACGAAGTCTTCAATCTTGTATCTTCATAGTCCAGGAGTCCGGCTGAAGGTATAGTCCGGCTATCCGAACACCCCCTAATCCAGGACTCCCTCAGTGGATATGTGGTATATGGTAGCAGCGATACCGATGGTGGTATATGGCAGTGGTGATGACGATGGTGGTATATGGCAGCGGTGACGATGATGGTGGTACATGGCAGCGGTGATGATGATGATGCGGCGGCGGTGTGAGAACTTGTGAACAGAACTCAAAACTCTAAAGGACTAGACACTAAGACCAACAACTAGACACGACGATGCAACCACAAATTCAATAATGCAAAACCCTAAAAAGATTATGCAAAGGCTCAGATTGGTTCGGATATCATGAACTAACCCTAATTTTTTTTGTGGCTTTTTCGTGGACTGTAGGTATGAAGAACAGACTCGATCTAAACTATGAAAAACTGTAAAATTGCACCGAGCAACCTGGAAATCTGATACCACTTGATAGAGGCAAAGGTGTCCTGTCTTTCGATGAGATGGTGGCTATCATTTTGGAGGAAGTCGACTTTGACGATCCGACTATGAACGTGCGAGGACGTCGCGCCTTAGCAATTGTTAAACCAACTCCGAGAGGTTATTGACCACGCCAGAGCATGATCAACCTGACCACGAAGGTCTGTTTCCTCTAGGCAAATGAAGAACAAGCAAGAAACTAAGATTGCAATCTTGATATTGCGAATTTAAGAGGAAAGCTTTATTGATCAAGGTGGGGTTCTATGACGCCTTTGTTTGGTTGTTGAACACAAATGAAGTACGCGAAGTTGCAGCTATGGGGAACTTTAATCTAAACAAAATTGGAAGTCTAAAGGATGCCCTAAGGGTTGTATATATGGAGGAGAGAGGGGGGAATTTTGTGGCCCTTGGAGGGGTCCGAAACCAACCCTAACGCTTGTTTCCCCACACATATGGACTCTAAAAACAACCTATAATCAAGTATTTCGAAATTACATGGGTTTGGCCCAAAAATAAGGTGACGCGGCACCTAGAATAGCCTCTGGACGAAATTTATGAAATGGCATCTTGTATATTTCGTCCAAGGCTTCATGCACTCATTATGGTGGCTTTAAAGTCCTGGAATCATCACTTGTAACTCCGTTCTTGTTCCCCTTGCGCACACCATCATCTCCAAGGTTCATCTTTCTTGTCCAAGCTAGGCCCTTCATTTGTAAGCAAAACATATGTATCCAATTTAGGCAGCATCATATTCTCATGAACATTAGAATCGTTACCAAGAAACGGAAGTACCTGGTTATTTAATTGGTGTGCGCGGGCTCTAGTAATTGGTCCAGTATGTATAGCAGCAGGGGTTGTGGGTGTAACAATGGTATTGATGTCCTCATCACATAACTAATGAGGTAGATCGATCGACGCGTGGGGGAAACGAGTTATAAGGACCTAGCTAGCTATATGTATAGCGGGAGATCGGTTGGTGTACATCCATTTGTTAGAGGCAAATAAGGCCCAGCGGGACGGATAGACAGAGAGAATGGAGGTAGGAGGTGGTGCGATATGCCGAGCTACTAGCTAGATAGGGGGAGGAGTGTGTGATTGTGAGATCGATGAAAAGAGGGGCAAGAGTTTACACGTGTGTGGGACCGTACGAGAGACACGAGGCATGGACACAGAAAGGAGGAGATGGAAGGTGTGTGTGTATGTTGTAGGCAGACATCGCTGGATAGGTTTATCGATCGGTGTGTATCGGAAAGGAGCTATGGAGACTGTGGGAGAATGACCTAAAAAATAATGTGTGCGATGGATGGAATGCTGAGGGAGGGGGAGGGCGAGGAGGGTGTGTGCATGCACGAGTGAAAGTTAGTGCTAGCTACAAAGGTTAGAGGATTGTGTGGGTGTAAGAGACTAACAAAGATGATAATTTGATATGAAAGTGGATTCATATATTTGAGTAGGAGATCATAGTGTTATAAACATATGCATGCATGAATATAGCGGTGATACACGTGTTGTGGTTTTGCACATGTTATACCATAACGTGATAATGCATGGCGTTTGCAACTCACAGCTAAATGTCGAACAATCTAAACCATACTATACATCGAACAATCTCAAATTTTATTTGAATCTGTGATAATGTGTGGCGTTTGCAGCTTATAACTAAATATCGAACAATCTAAACAATACTATATATCGAACAATCTCACGTTTTATTTGAATTTGTGGTAACGTGTGGCGTTTGCAACTCACATCTAAATACTTGTAGGAGTAGGGGGCGGGGCACCATACATTATGTGGTAAACACATTATACATATGAGACATGGTTTAGATTATGAAGATCTAGCTAGAGCTTGAGATGTACTGTGATTTGAAATCAACATAAAGTGGATTCAAAAAATCGAGTTCGAGTTCATATAGTACACATAGTTCATATCTAACTCAACAATAATCATGTGGTGTGCTGTGAAGATAATACACAAACGATGGTTTAACTTGACAATAATGATGATTGTAAATCTTATTAAAATAGAGAAACGAATTCAAATGGTTTGACTCCACAACAATCATTATTGCAAATCTTATTCAAATAGAGAAACGAATTCAAATTTAGTTCATATTGAAGCGGTAGTATATACGTTTGGAATGCACTAAAACGTTCATTTGAGTAGCAAGTTGCATGCATTATACACATAGCAAAATATTTTAATCGAACATAACATGATTCACAGTTTTGAATGGCATTTGTAGTGCGAATTGATTTGGTACAGTACACGGGACTAGACTCTCTTGTGTGGTGCGAATTGATTTGTTTTTGTTTTTTCGTCGACGGAAGTGCGAATTGATTTGGTATAGTACACATTAGGCTTGTCCGGAAATTTCAACCCGCGCCTTGCTACCCCAAAATATTTAAGATACTTATTTGTCTCGTTGTGCTTTGAAAACACCCTCCATCTCAACCCGTGCCTTGCTATCCCAAAATTACAACACGCGCGAAAACTCCCACCCCTGCAAAATCTCGACACACGAAATGCCCGTGATACCCCTAAACCGAAAGAACCTCCTAGCATAAATCGGCGGGGGTACTTCCGTAACTTACTCCACACTTCGGACAAGCAGGTCCCTAAGCCACGGTTCCCCACTCCCATCTCATCAGCCCACCCATTCGTACACCGAGGCCGTGAAAATCCGTGCTGCCGGCGCTCGGTCCCGAGCTGACATGGCACGGATCCATCCACGGCGGTGTCGCCGGCCACTTCCTCCACGGAGTCGCTCCCTCGGCGGCGACGTCCACATCTGTAGGAGTTGCTGCTGCTTTAGCTCTCGCTCGCTCTACTGCTCTGCTCTTACTCTCGGTCTCGTGCCTGGTCTACTCTTGCTATTGCACTTGCTCTTGCTTTTGCTCGCGCTGTTGCTCTTGCTCTTGCTTGCGATGCTGCTCCGATTTGGCTACACTTCAATCAACTGAATCGACTTTTGGGTCAGTCGATTTTCAGGAGGTGGGGGGCTCGCTGGAGTTAAGGAAGAACCAGCCGCAGCGGGGAGGGGGGCTCACCGGAGACGTACCCCACTATCTATCTTAGGGTTCAGGGTGGGGCGGTGGTAGGGTGGTGGCGTGGGGATTCTAGAGGGATGGCCGGGGCGGCGGCGAACCAGCAGTGGGGAGTGATTTCGGGGCGGGCGAGGCGGCGCACCGCCGACCGTGGGCGGCGGGGGGCGGCGGTTTAGCCGGTGGTGTCAGTCGACTGATGCTGCTACACGACCAGCTGCCCCGGCTCTCGCACGCACTGCTGCTACTGCTTTTCTGCTGCTAGTGCGTTCAGTTTCGACGGTAAAATTCAGTTTCGACAGTAAAATTCATTTTCGACGGTTAAGTTCAGTTTCGACAGTTAAATTCAGTTTCGACAGTTAAGTTCAGAGATGAACGGTTGATGTATTTTACGTCTAGCACTTTGGGGTTATGTATTTTACGTCATCTATTGGAGATGCTATTAGAATTCCACTCGGGTTAACGTTGTCTCTCTTGTCCTGCTTCAGCCTCGGTGTCGTACAACTCACTTGAGCTGCTCCAACGACGAAACCCTCCATCACAGCGGAGCAATACCTCGGGCTCCATCTCCAGACGCCTAAGATCTTCTTCCTCTCCTCTGACAGCCAAGTAAAAAAGCCGGAGCATCCTCACCGACCAACCCAATCACACTGAGATCGACATGGCTTCACCAAAGAGGTTGTACACTTGTTGCATCTCTTTTTTACTCTACATGTTATGTATGTTGTCCACTGAGCACATGTAGTAACGTGAAATATGATTATTTTCTCCTACTATATGACAAGCAGTGAGGTACCAGGCAACTTAGCTATCCGTGATGGACTCTCTTGAACGCCATCATTATTTATCTCTGCGCGTTTGAGCTGTGCATTTGTCGATGGGCCTGGGAGTTGAGCTAGTAGGGCAGTGGCCTGGGTCCAAAGTAGTAGAAGTAGCACAAAAACATTTTTTGAGTGTAGGCTTTTCCTTGCTCAAGCCTGCCTACTAGAATCGCCAGTGCTTGAAAGGAAAAGTGAAGGAAAAACATAGGAATTGGAAAGTTTCCTATGGTACTACTATTCATGCATTTGGTTCAAAGGAATGGAGCAAATGAAAACTGTAGGATTTGTTCCTTTAGTGTCTCTTCGAAAGAAAAATCGTAGGTATTTTAATATCCACTTGTCCTCCTTTTCAAATTCCTATTCATGAAGCATAAGACTAAGAGATAGTAGCATAATAGCATTATAACCATACATTTTCTTGTGGTTTGACTTAATCTCACCATGCTTCTTTGCATCCTGTGATCTTCCAATTCTTGTGAACCAAACACCCAGATTGGAAGAAATCATGTGTTTTTAAATTCTCTGTTTTGCACGTGCATTCCTATCCTATTACTGTGTATTTCCTATCCCCGTGTTGTTAGAATCCTCCAATTCAAACGAGCCCGTACAGAATTACTTCTCTTACAGATAGTTGTCAAAGAAAACCTTGTGTGGTTTGTCCCGCTCATGTTGCGCCGTCGTCCACCCCAGCTCAGCTGCTCCAACGACAGAAGGGTCCAGCATAGTAGGGGTCTGGCCTCCAGACTGTCTTTCGCCGCCTCAGATCTTCTTCCCCGCTGCGGGCAGTCATGACAACTGCATTACCATCCTGAACCGAGCAGATGACCTCGAGGACTACACGGGTCCGCAAGAGAGGTCACACTCTTTCTTGTCTGCTTACGTTATGCATCGCTTAATATTACATGCTACTTTATCGTCATGTTCACCAATTAGACTCTGATTCAGCTCCAAACTAATGGTCAAACTTGAGTTTTTAAATGGTTGTGGGGTACATATCGGGGCCGCAATCAATGGTATATATCTACTATCTGGTTAATCTCTGGTGTCTACTATGAGTTTCATGTTGGGTGGGAAACAAACAGTAGAGAAGCCATTATCTGTATTTTTTAACTGAAGACATTATTTCCCTGCTATCATTGGTTTTGGATCTATCCATAGGTTGCTACCATCACTCTGGATTTCTGCATGCACTCCTTACATAATCTCACTATGGTTTATTCCTATGCATGTCAGTTATTGTACACAATGGAACTAAACATGTAGAGCAAAAGAGACGAGCCTTGCATGGTAATAAATTTCATGCAGACGTCGCTCCATGGTAGGCGCAAGGCATCCCCCCTCCACCCATTTTGGATTGTAATTGAGAGGAAGATATCTTTTCTGAGGGGAATTTAGAAGGAGAAGACCACTCCTATTTACCCGTTGAGGTCTTCGCTCTAACTTGGCATGCTGATGTTGGTTATATCATGCATATGGTGCCTTGCATTGCTTACTTTATACATCAAATATGCCATCTGATTAGTTTAGACATGCTTTGTGTGAATGCCATCTGTTTATATTCATCGTTTATGTGAATTATGTAATGCCATCTTGTTTAGCCAGGCATCATATATGTGAATTTCGCAATGCCATCCTGCTTAGCCAGTCATCTTATATGTGAATTATATCAGGCCATCCTTTTTTTCGTTACGTATTACATTTGTCAACAATGTTAGTACATTCAACTACTCTTCGTTTGCATCAGCCAGTCGACACAGCGATGGAAAATTATGGAGTGAAACAAGGTCTTCAGAGCAAACTATGCTATCTGATGAAGCGCATACCTCGCTGGTTATGGATAGCTTTTCGGAGGAGGATTCAGAGACAGATGACCAGTCCTATCTCCCCCCCCCCCCGAGGTGTATGCTCTAACTTGGCAGGGTTATGTTGCTCATATCATGCGTATGGTGTCTTGCATTGCTATGTCATTTGATTAGTTTAGACAAGCTTTGTGTGAATGCCACCTGTTTAGTGTCTAATTACCATATATGTGAATTATGCATTGCCATCTTATTGCAAGACATTATATAAGTGAATTATGCAATGATATCTTGTTGCAAAGGCATTATATATGTGAATTATGTAATGCCATGCTGTTTAGCCAATCATCATGTATGTGAATTATATCATGCTATCATTTTTTTGTATTACGTGTTCCATTTGTCAATAATGTTTGTATATTCAACTACTCTTCCTGTGCATCAGCCATTTGAAGTGGTGATGGAAGTATCTGGAGTGAAAACAAGGTATTCAGAGCAGACAATGCTACCTGCTGAAGTAAACATCTTGATGGTTACAGAGAGCTCCTCAGAGGAGGATTCGGAGACTGATGACCAGTCCTATTTCCCCCTGAGGTCTATGATCAAACTTGGCAGGGTTATATTACCCATGTCATGCATGTTGTCTTGCATTGCTTAGTTTTTACATAATATATGGATTGCCATCTGCTTACTTGATTATTATATAAATCATATATTTGAATTATATCATGCCATCATGTTTACATACATAGCATCTATCTGAATTATGGCATGGCAACAAATTTAATAAAGACATCATATAGTTATATCATCTCATCCTTTTTAGTGTTTACAGTCATCATATTTTGAATTATGTCATTCTATCCGTGAATTATATCATGCTATCATTGATGAGGACATCAATACCATTGTTACACCCACAACCCCTGCTGTTATACATACTGGGCCAATTACTAGAGCTCGCGCACGCTAATTGAATTATCACCTACTTTCGTTTCTTGGTAACGATTCTAATGTTCATGAGAATATGATGCTGCCTAAATTGGATACATTTGTTTTGCTTACAAATGAAGGGCCTAGCTTGGACAAGAAAGATGAACCTTGGAGCAAGTTCAAGCATGGAGATGATGGCATGCGCAAGGGGAACAAGAACGGAGTTACAAGTGATGATTCCAGGACTCTGAAGCCACCATAATGAGTGCATGAAGCATGGGACGAAATATACAAGATGCCACTTCATAAATTTCGTCCAGAGGCTATTCTAGGTGCTGCATCACCTTATTATTGGGCCAGGCCCATGTATTTTCGAAGTACTTAAGTATAGGTTGTTTTTAGAGTCCGTATGTGTGGGGAAACAAGAGTTAGGGTTGGTTTCGGACCCCTCCACCAAGGGCCACGAAATTCCCCCTCTCCCCTCCATATATATAGCCCTTAGGGCATCGTTTAGACTTTGGGTTTTGTTTAGATTAAAAGTTCACCATAGCTGCAACTTCTCGTACTTCGTTTGTGTCCAACAACCAGACCAAGACATCACAGAACCCCACCTTGATCAATAAAGCTTTCATCTTATATTCGCAATATCCAGATTGCAATCTCAGTTTCTTGCTTGTTCTTCGTTTGCTTGCAGGAAACAGACCCTCGTGGTCAGGTTGATCGTGCTCCGGCGTGGTCAATAACCCCTCGGAAGTTGGTTTAGCGATTGCTAAGGCGCGACGTCTCGCACGTTCGTAGTCGGATCGTCAAGGTTTACTCCCACAGAAACGATAGCCACCATCTCATCGAAACATCGGGACACCTTTGCCTCTATCAAGTGGTATCAGATTTTCAGGTTGCTCGGTGAGATTTTCCAGTTTTTCATAGTTTAGATCGAGTATGTTCTTCATACCTACAGTCCACGAAAAAAGCCAAAAAAATAGGGTTAGTTCATCATATCCGAACCAATCTGAGCCTTTGCATAGTCTTTTCAGTATTTTGCTTTGTTGAATTTGCGGTTGCATCATCGTGTCTAGTTGCTGGTCTTAGAGTCTAGTCTTTTAGAGTTTCGGTTCTGGCCATAAGTTGTCACGCCGCCGCGCACCATCATCATCGCTCCTGCCATATACCACCACCGCTTATCCGCCATCGATCCATATCCATATACCACCACCAATCCGTCTCCATATACCATCACCAATCCGTATCCATATACCACCACCAATCCGTATCCATATACCACCACCCCTGCCATATCCTACCATCATATATCCACTACCAGTTCGAGTTCCTACCATGTTAGGTTTGTTTTCGAGGTCCGTCTAATTTCCGATTCGTGTTTCCTTGCCTGAGTAGGTCTCGGAAAAAAAGAGAGTCTGGAGACCCCCGGGCAGTTTTTAGGCCAAAATTTTCACAGGCAAAAATATTTTTCCCTATCCTATTTTAAGGCTTTTCTGAGTCTTTTGAGCCACGTGCCATCATAGTGATTTTTTGTCGCACTTTTTCGTCGTCGTTGCCCTGATTTCCGAAAAAAGTAAAAAAAATCCGTGCCCATCCTATCAGTTTGACGAGGGAAGAGTTTTGAGACACTCACCATTATAGTGATTTTTCGCACAAAAAAGAGGAGCGCAAAAAAAAAGAGCGAAAAAAGTTCCAGAGTGTGCTTTTCCCTCGTTTACGTGCAGCGCCGTGATTTTGTTAGTGTTCTAGGCTCGCGTCTCTAGCACGGTCTAGCCTAGGACCAGCACAGTACCGTCGTTGAGCGTTTATTCAACTTTGCGTCTCTGAATTGATTATTGCTGACCCTTTTTGCTACCATATTATAAGCCTTCCCAGCTCCACATACATCTACTCGTGCACTTGACTCTCCCTGGTAATCGCTCTATCCAAGCTTTGAGAGTTTTGACTACGACGGTTGCCGAGCACCACCTGCTGCTGGGTAAGAACTGGTAAGAATTTGAGATTTGCTTGACGGATTTGTGACATCCACCACCACCTCTTGTTAGTAGTCTGTAGGATCATATTCTTGTGTGTTTCTATTGCTGCTAACCATGGCAGGATCACAAGCCGACGAGACTAACTGGGAGAACCTGACGAATAAGGAGTTGCATGATAAATTTCAGCAAATGATGAGTGGACAGGTGCAAGATGTGCTAAACAGATTTGAAGAGGCCATGGAGAAGATAGATGGCATGGAGAAGACGTTCGAAACAAAGCTCGATAACAGGTTTAATGAATTGCTCACGCGTCTTCCACCACCACCACCGGCTGCCCCTGACGCACCTCTACAACAACAACAACAACAACAACAACAACAACAACAACAACAACAATGTCGCTTTCCAAATCAAGTGGGACGAGCACAGTGCATTCCCATTGACCCTAGGCAAAATTCTGGTGCCGCTGTTGATGCTTCTGCCGCTCCTGCTGCTACTGCAGATGTGGAGGACCATTACGAGGATGAGGTTGACCAAAATCAGAACTACGTGCAACCACCAGCACCACCACCACCAGGTCGTCCTCATGCATATCATCGCAACGGTAGGGCTGCACCACCACCTGAGGTACATGACCATCTTCCTAAACTAAAATTGAATATTTCACCATTTGAGGGTAGATATGTTCCTGATATATATCTTACTTGGGAGTTAGAAACTGAACAACGATTTACATGTTTACAATATCCTGAGGAGAGACGTGTTCCTGCTGCTGTTTGTACTTTCACGAGCTTTGCATGTGTTTGGTGGTCTGGACATTGTAGATTATATCCTATTCCAGCTACTTGGGCTGCTTTGAAAACTGCTATGCGTACTCGTTGGGTTCCACCATATTATCAACGTGCAAAAATTGCAGCATTTAAGACAAGGAAAAAAATTATGTAGAAGAATATTATCAGGAATTACAAACTGGCATGATTAGATGTGGTATTGTTGAGGAGAATGAAGCTATGCTTGCACGTTTTATGGGTGGATTAAATAGAGAGATTCAGACCATTCTAGAGTATAAGGAGTATACTAATATCACTCGTTTATTCCATCTTGCTTGTAAAGCTGAACGTGAAGTGCAGGATCGACAGGCATTGGCGTGAACTAACTTTTTTGCAGGTCGATCTTCATCATGGACACCACGTGCATCCTCTACTTCCACTCCACCAGCACCTCCATCAGCTGCCACCTCCAGCCGTGATACAAGAAAGCAGACACAACCACCACTATCTGCCAAGAGCACACCTGCCGGACCTGCACAGAGCTCTTCTTCTTCCATGGCATCAACAGGGCACACAAGTGATATTATTTGTCGTCGTTGTAAGGGAAGAGGACATTTTGCGAGAGAATGCCAATCTCAGCGTGTGATGATCGCTACTGAGGATGGTGGGTATGAGTCCGCTAGTGACTATGATGAGGAGACTTTGGCACTTCTTACACATGAAGAACATGGTGGAGAGGATTCTGATCATGAAACGCAATACATGGCTGCTGAAGATGCTGATAGGTATGAATGTTTAGTTTCTCAACGTGTTTTGAGTGTGCAGGTTGCACAAGCTGAGAAAAATCAGAGGCATAATCTGTTCCATACAAAGGGAGTTGTGAAGGAACGTTTTGTTCGCGTCATCATAGATGGAGGGAGCTGCAATAACTTGGCTAGCATGGAGATGGTGGAGAAGCTATCTCTCACCAAAATACCACATCCACATCCTTACTACATCCAATGGTTCAACAACAGCGGCAAGGTTAAGGTAACACGTATTGTTCGTGTGCATTTTAGTATCTCTACATATGCTTATTATGTTGATTGTGATGTGGTACCTATGCAAGCATGTTCCTTATTACTTGGTAGGCAATGGCAATTTGATAAAAATTCTGTACACCATGGTAGAAACAATCAGTATACTGTTGTACATAAGGATAAAAATATTACTTTGCTTCCTATGACTCCTGATTCCATTTTAAATGATGATATTAATAGAGCTAATAAAGCAAAACAGGAGAAAAATAAAAGTGAAAATCAGATTGTGGCAAAAGAATTTGAGCAACAAATGCAGCCTAATAATAAACCATCTAGTGTTGCTTCTGAAATTAAATTGAAAAGTGCATGTTTACTTGCCACCAAATCTGATATTGATGATTTAGATTTTAGCAAATATGTTTGCTATGCTTTTGTGTGCAAAGAGGCATTATTTTCATTCGTGGACGTGCCTTCCTCTTTGCCTCCTGCTGTCACTAACATTTTGCAGGAGTTCGCTGACGTCTTTCCACAAGACGTGCCACCGGGATTACCACATATTCGAGGGATTGAGCATCAAATTGACTTAATTCCCGGTGCATCATTACCCAACCGTGCACCATACTGTACCAATCTAGAGGAGACGAAGGAGATTATGCGTCAAGTACAAGAACAACTCGACAAAGATTATATACATGAATCCCTTAGTCCTTGTGCTGTTCCTATCATTTTAGTGCCGAAAAAGGATGGTACGTCGCGTATGTGTGTTGATTGTAGAGGCATTAATAATGTTACTATTCGTTATCGTCATCCTATTCCTAGGCTAGACGACATGCCTGATGAATTGAGTGGCTCTACAATATTCTCCAAAGTTGATTTGCATAGTGGATACCATCAAATTCGTATGAAATTGGGAGATGAATGGAAAATGGCATTTAAAACTAAGTTTGGTTTATATGAGTGGTTAGTCATGCCTTTTGGGTTAACTAATGCACCTAGTACTTTCATGAGACTAATGAACGAAGTTTTACGTGCTTTCATTAGACGCTTTGTGGTAGTCTATTTTGATGATATACTGATTTATAGCAAATATTTGGATGAACATTTGGAACATTTACGTGTTGTTTTTATTGCTCTACGTGATGCATGTTTGTTTGGTAACCTTGGAAAGTGCACCTTTTGCACCGACCGAGTATCTTTTCTTGGCTATGTTGTTACTCCACAGGGAATTGAAGTTGATAAAGCCAAGATTGAAGCTATTGAGAGTTGGCCGCAGCCCAAAACGCTCACACAAGTGAGTAGTTTCCTTGGCCTCGCTGGTTTCTATAGGCGTTTTGTGAGAGATTTCAGCACCATTGCTGCACCTCTCAACGAGCTTACAAAGAAGGATGTGCCTTTTGTTTGGGGTACCGCATAGGAAGAAGCCTTCACGGTATTGAAAGATAAGTTGACACATGCTCCTTTACTCCAACTTCTTGATTTCAATAAGACTTTTGAGCTTGAATGTGATGCTAGTGGAATTGGATTAGGAGGTGTGTTATTACAAGATGGCAAACCTGTTGCATACTTTTCTGAAACATTGAGTGGGCCTAGTCTGAATTATTCTACTTATGATAAAGAATTATATGCTCTTGTTCGGACCTTAGAAACATGGCAACATTATTTACGGCCAAAGGAATTTGTTATAGACTCTGATCATGAATCTTTGAAACACATTAAAAATCAAGCAAAACTGAACCGTAGACATGCTAAACGGGTAGAATTCATTGAGACTTTCCCTTATGTCATTAAACACAAGAAGGGTAAAGAAAATGTTATTGCTGATGCATTGTCTCGTCGTTATACTATGCTTTCACAACTTGACTTTAAAATATTTGGTTTGGAGACCATCAAAGATCAATATGTGCATGATGTTGTATTTAAAGATGTATTGCAGAATTCTAAGGAAGGGAGAACTTGGAACAAGATCGTTCTTAACGATGGATTTGTGTTTCGTGCTAACAAGCTATGCATTCCAGCTAGCTTCGTTCGTCTTTTGTTGTTGCAGGAGGTGCATGGAGGAGGACTAATGGGACACTTTGGCGTGAAGAAGATGGAGGACGTACTTGCTACACATTTCTTTTGGCCAAAGATGAGACGAGATGTTGAGCGTTTTGTTGCTCGCTGCACTACATGTCAAAAAGTTAAGTCACGATTCAATCCTCATGGTTTATATATGCCTTTGCCTGTACCTAGTGTTCCTTGGGAGGATATATCTATGGACTTTGTTTTAGGTTTACCTCGAACAAAGAAGGGGAGGGATAGCATATTTGTTGTCGTGGATAGGTTCTCGAAAATGGCACACTTTATACCATGTCATAAAAGCGATGATGCTGTTAATGTTGCTGATTTGTTCTTTCATGAAATTATTCGCTTGCATGGTGTGCCAAATACTATTGTTTCAGATCGTGATACTAAATTTCTTAGCCACTTTTGGAGATGTTTATGGGCTAAGTTGGGGACTAAACTGATTTTTAGTACTACTTGTCACCCCCAAACTGATGGACAAACTGAAGTAGTCAATAGAACATTGTCTACTATGCTCAGGGCTGTTTTGAAGAATAACAAGAAAATGTGGGAAGAATGCTTGCCTCATATTGAATTTGCTTATAATCGTTCATTGCATTCTACTACTAAGATGTGCCCTTTTGAAATTGTGTATGGTTTCCTACCTCGTGCACCTATTGATTTGTTGCCTCTTCCATCTTCGGAGAAGGTTAATTTTGATGCTAAAGAACATGCTGAATTGATTTTAAAAATGCATGAGTTAACTAAGGAAAACATTGAGCATATGAATGCTAAATATAAACTTGCTGGAGATAAGGGTAGAAAACATGTTGTGTTTGCACCTGGAGATCTTGTTTGGTTACATTTGCGTAAGGATAGATTTCCTAATTTGCACAAATCAAAGCTATTGCCACGTGCTGATGGTCCTTTTAAGGTGTTAGAGAAAATAAATGATAATGTATATAAACTTGAGCTGCCTGCAGATTTTGGGGTTAGTCCCACTTTTAACATTGCATATTTGAAGCCTTATTTGGGTGAGGACGATGAACTTTCGTCGAGGACGACTTCATTTCAAGAAGGGGAGGATGATGAGGACATCAATACCATTGTTACACCCACAGCCCCTGCTGCTATACATACTGGACCAATTACTAGAGCTCGGGGACGCCAATTGAATTATCAGGTACTTTCGTTTCTTGGTAACGATTCTAGTGTTCATGAGAATATGATGCTGTCTAAATTGGATACATTTGTTTTGCTTACAAATGAAGGGCTAGCTTGGACAAGAAAGATGAACCTTGGAGCTAGTTCAAGCATGGAGATGATGGCATGCGCAAGGGGAACAAGAACGAAGTTACAAGTGATGATTCCAGGACTCTGAAGCCACCATAATGAGTGCATGAAACATGGGACGAAATATATAAGATGCCACTTCATAAATTTCGTCTAGAGGCTATTCTAGGTGCTGTGTCACCTTATTATTGGTCCAGACCCATGTATTTTCGAAGTACTTAAGTATAGGCTGTTTTTAGAGTCTGTATGTGTGGGGAACCAAGAGTTAGGGTTGGTTTCGGACCCCTCCACCAAGGCCACGAAATTCCCCCTCTCTCCTCCATATATATAGCCCTTAGGGCATCGTTTAGACTTTGGGTTTTGTTTAGATTAAAAGTTTACCATAGCTGCAACTTCTCGTACTTCGTTTGTGTCCAATGATCAGACCAAGACGTCACAGAACCCCACCTTGATCAATAAAGCTTTCATCTTATATTCACAACATCCAGATTGCAATCTCAGTATCTTGCTTGTTCTTTGTTTTCTTACAGGAAATAGACCCTCGTGGTCAGGTTGATCGTGCTCCGGCGTGGTCAATAATCCCTCGGAAGTTGGTTTAGCGATTGCTAAGGCGCGACGTCTCGGACGTTCGTAGTTGGATCGTCAAGGTCGACTCCCACAGAAACGATAGCCGCCATCTCATCGAAACATCGGGACACCTTTGCCTCTATCAATCATGTTTCCATAGGCGGCATGTATGTGAATTATGGCATGCCAACCTACTTAATAAACACATTATATAGTTATATCATGTCATCCTGTTTACATAGTCATCATATTTTGAACTATGTCTTTCCATCTTCTTTAGTTAGCCATCATAATGTGAAATTGTGTCATGCTATCATGTTTAATTAGCCATCATATATGTGAAATCATGTCATGCTATCATGTTTGGTTAGACAACATAAATGTGAATTATTTCATGCCCTCTTTTATTCCCCACTATCCATTGCACATGTCTATCATACAATGTCTGTACATTCAATTACTTTTCTTGTTTATCAGCCATTTGAATTGGAGAGGGCGATGGCAGTATCTAAGGGAGTAACAACACGGTCTTTAGAAAAGATAGTGCTACTAGTTGATGCAGATAGAACCACGGTTGTACTTGCCCAAGAACCAGCCCCACCACACATAACCTAGACTCTCGCAGATTGTACCCCTACCCAGTTGCACAGAGAACCAGCTACACCCCTTCTAACCCCAACCCAGCAGATAGTAACCCAGTTCCAGTTGACACATCACCGTCTCCACCACAGAGCACCCAAACACGAGCAGTTAGTAAGGGAACTACAGTGCCCAAAGCACGAGGATCACCACTCCGAATCCCAGCTCAACGCTTAAAGGAGAAGAGGAATTGTTCTCAGGTCAGGTTCTGTAGCTACGGTTCGTACTCTTTTACTCTTGCATCACTATATTTACTCATACCAACTATTTTCAAATTTGAAGGATGGAATTGAAACTCCAATGGTGCAACAGGTATGTTTTAAACCTGTTTCTTTAACTGGTTTGTTGTTGTAACTTTCTCTATGTTGATTTCAGTTTCAATTGAATAAACAGTTATGTTCTCATGTCATGCACATTACAAGTGTTGTTATTGCTCTATAGTTTCCCACACTTATATTATGTCTATTCTGTTTTGTCTTGAACAAATATTATTTGAACTGTGTCTCTATCTTGATTTGGCAACAAAAGCTAGAATGATATAGACTATAAAGTGACCATGGTACATAGATATATGTCTGTTTCATCATGTTATCCTTTCCACTTTACTACTAAACTGATTTACCAAAATGAGTTTCATATACAACATAGTAAACCTGTGATGTGTGTGCTTGTTTCTATTTCAGAATGCAGACAAAATATTGGAGAACAGTACCCCGTTATGCAATGGTAAAGGAAGTAATGCAGATAAGGTTCAAGATAGTGAGACATCCCTGTCGGTCTCCAAGAAAGCTGATAAAAACTATCTTGACGACAGTGAGAGAACCCAAAAGTCCTGTCTTGATGTAGTGTTCGAGTTACTGGACACTGCTGCTGGCACAAGCTCTTCGAACTCGCTCCCTGAATCAGTTTGACTTCTTGAGTCTCAACTTCAAGTTGAAAGACATCGATTAGATGTGCTGCGACAGGAAGCTGAAGGACTGAGGAAGTCCCTGCAGAATTCAGATGCATACTTTCTGGTGGAACAGCAAGCGCTGGAGGATTTAAGCGCCAAAGAAGAGAAAGTTAATAAGCTTGCTAAGCATCTTGCCAGCATTATGGGTACCCAGGATATTGTTTCATGAGCTCTTCTGAAGTGGTTTCAGTTCTGGACTTGTTTTGCTTCGGCGTTAATTTGCACTGGTCAACAACTTTGACAACCAATGTATATGATATGTTGCTTTGTTCCCTATATTTGCATGGTGGCGAACTTTGATGCCCAGTGGATGTAATATGTGTAATAGCCGTGATAGCCTAGTGTAAGTTGCTTGCTTATTTATTTCCTTGTCGTCTTATTTATTTGTTTGCTTGTAGTCAGTGCAGTTCTTTTTCCGCGGTTTGCTAGTGGCTGCAATAACCTATTTTTAAAAAACTAGGCCACAATAACCATGGGCTACATATTTTATTGTAGTTACCATGGGCCACCTACGGGCCGTAGAAACAATGGGCATTCTAAGGGCCGTAGAAACAATGGGCCTTCACGGGATGTAGCATCAATGGGCCTTCACGGGCCATAGCATCAATGGGCCTTATACGGGCCATATGATCGATAGGACAAACATGGGCCGATAACAGACTGCATTATGGGTTGTATACGCACTACTGCAGGATGCTACTAATGCGACACTACAATCAGAGACCCTTCGAGAAACTGTGTGCGATGCCATAATCGCAAACGGTGATGTATGAAAACCGTCAGAAATGTGTAAAACATTTTCAATGGAGGACGCATCAAACACGGTTCAGATTTTAGTTGCGTGTGCGATGAAGGGCATACGGTTCAATTCAATTAACTATTTGCGGTGAGGAGGAACAAAAGAAACGGGCAGCCAGATGAAGGCGTGTGTGATACACAGCATACGATTCACTCGGATGAACTGTTTGTGATTAGGCAACACAAAAGAAACGGGCGGCCAGATGAAGTTGTGTGCGATATACAGCATACGGTTCACTCGGATGAACTGTTTGTGATTAGGCAAGAGAACAGAAATGGTTCAATATAACAAGATGTGTGTGATACGCGGCAAACAGGTCTGTAATCAGAAATGTGTGCGAAGACCGATAATAACACAGACGATTGCTTCTAATAAGACGTATGTGATATGCTCTGTCTACACAACATCTATTGGCCATTATGGAACGGGAGGTCATCCGGATATGCCATAAGGATGTGAAGAGGCATTCCTATCAGCAAGGACTAGCTGTTCCACCAGTAGCTCATGTAAGAAAACTATCAAGTTAAGTGTGCGCAGGCTGGAGGTCCTTGTTTTTTTATTTTTAACACATGTTAATTAAAGAAGGTCTACAGCATTACTTTTTGACAATGTGTGATACGTGTCATACAGTTCATCCATCCGACCTATTTGTGATGGAATAGGCTGTGCGTGTTGTGGGCAAACGCTTGCTAGTATTCAACCGTTTGGGATTGATGAATTCATCACCGACGGGTTCCCTTGTGTGGTCCGTGTTCATCTGATCATCATCTACGACTTGTGCTAGCTCGATGCTAAGTTTCCATTAATTGATGGTGTTTTATGAACACGCCACCGTTTCCCGCCATTTCCTCACATGTTTCCCGCCACCCTGCTATATTGCGCATAGGGGGGGCGCGACACATGGAGGCGACAAGCGCAGCGTGTAGCACATCCACCTTTTCCAAGCATGCCAACCCACCAAAGCGCCGCCCCTGCCATCAACCTCGTCGACAAGGAAAACGAGCAGGCGCCACGGCCCATCGAGGTTGAGGCGCTCTTCGGCAACGCGATTGACGATGCTGTGATGCGCGTCATCGCCAGGGTTGAGAAGACCTTTGGTGCATGGCGCTTGAGCGTCGCAGATCAAGATAGGCATGTCAGTGCCAACATGCTGTAGCTCGCCACACAACATGATCGATGGCGCGCCGCAGAGCAAGCTAGGCGCGTCTGCGCCGATAGGCTGCGGCTCGCCGCACGGCGAGACCGTTGGAGCGTTGCAGAGCGAGAGGCGCGACGCACCGCACAGCAACAGCGGATCCATCGGTGCTTGCCTGCTGTCGACACGGCGTCGCAACTGGGTACACATCCTGTCAGTACCCCCATTCCTCGCCAGGAGCAGAGGCCCTCAGCGTCGTACTTGCACCAGAGGCCGGTCGCGCCGTACTTGCACCGGATGCCCGCCGCGCCGTTTGCGTGGGTGCCGACGTTCGCCTTGTTCGTGGCCCGCTGGATGCCAACGCGCTGGTCCATAGGCTCGACCGCCTCCTTGGCCCAGGTGTCCACCTGGGCGCAGTATAGGAACATGGTCGTCACATCCTCGAGCTGGTGATCTCCGATGAAATAGCCAACTTGGAGCTCGAGATCGCGCTCCAGATGTACCGCGAGCGTGTCAACGGCTTGGATGAACGCCTGCACGAGTTCAGGAAGAGCCAAGAGCTACCCTAGGCAAGGGCTGCTGGTCATGGTCTCATGGACGCGTTTTATTTTGGAAAGTCGTTTCGACGTGGATAGCTATGTATTCACAGCAATCATAGTATTGCTCTATTTATTGCTATGTTACAATGTGTGTACTCTGTTTTCCATTCTTATATGTTCTATTCCAATGTGTGTATATACGCTTTCCATTCTGTGTATGTGGATGATAACAGCTAGGTTCAAATTAGTATACAAAAACAGATAGAAAATGGCATGACATTACATCAACCAAGGTTTCATGTGTTTCTGATCATTTTTCTATTTTTTTGAATTAAAATGCCATGTCACTCCATGCATACGTATGCATGTGTCCATGTCGTGAGACCAATATGTTTGAAAATTCCTTCTAATTTATTGCACATTGAATTAACTCGCACACAAGTACACATATATGATTTTTCAAACCATTTTGGTTAGGCGTTGCATGTAGATATAGTTCAAATTTGAATTACGGTCATTAAATCATTAGAAAATCACTTAAATGTCTTTAAAAGATCAAATGACCCCTAGAATTTTCCAAAATTTCACATTACAGTTGTAGTAGTGCACGTTAGACGTAGAAAAAATTTGAAGGCCGTAAGAGGAAGCTATCTCCCGTTCGTCATCAAACATGCATTGTTCCCTCTCGGAACCACGAACCTTCTAGCGAGTTGCTCCGTTCTGTGAGGGGTGTGTGTCCAAAATTTCGTCAAACATGCCAATTTCTTTACCACATCATCTTCGTGGCATGACATTACATCAACCAAGGTTTCATGTGTTTCTGATTTTTTTGGAATTAAAATGCCATGCCACTCCATGCATATGTATTCGTGCATATGTGTCCATGTCGTGATACAAATATGTTTGAAAATTCCTTCTAGTTTACTGCACATGGAATTAACTCGCACACAAGTACACAAATATGATTTTTCAAACCACTTTGGTTACACGTTGCATGTAGATGTAGTTCAAATTTGAATTACGGTCATTAAATGGGTAGAAAATCACTTAAATGTCTTAAAAAGGTCAAATGACCCTTGGAATTTTCAAAAAAAATCACATTACAGTTGTA
The DNA here is from genome assembly GCF_002162155.2 of Triticum dicoccoides. NCBI lineage: Eukaryota > Viridiplantae > Streptophyta > Magnoliopsida > Poales > Poaceae > Triticum > Triticum dicoccoides. The sequence goes on along the minus strand of NC_041393.1, from coordinate 323,150,220 downwards.
GTAGTGCACGTTAGACATAAAAAAAATTGAAGGTCGTAAGAGGAAGCTATCTCCCATTCGTCATCAAACATGCATTGTTCCCTCTTAGAACCATGAGCCTTCTAGTGAGTTGCCCCGTTTTGTGAGGGGTGTGTGTCCAAACTTTGGTCAAACATGCCAATTTTTTTACCACATCATCTTGGTGGCATGACATTACATCAACCAAGGTTTCATGTGTTTCTGATTTTTTTTAATTTTTTTGGAATTGAAATGTCATGTCACTCCATGCTTAATTGTATCATAGCCGTTAGACCAATATGTTTGAAAATTCCTTCCAATTTACTGCACATGGAATTAAATCGCACACAAGTACACAAAATATGAGTTTTCAAACCGTTATGGTTAGCTGTTGCATGTACATGTAGTTCAAATTTCAATTACGGTCATTAAATGGCTAGAAAATCACTTAAATATCTTAGAAGGTCAAATGATCCCTGAAATTTTCCAAAATTTGACATGATAGTTGTATTAGTACTATAAAATTTCTCGTTCATTTAAAACACCATCCATTGGCACTTTATGCCAAATTCGTCTTTCACAGCTAATAAAAAATATCTACAACATCACACACATTTGTTTTCTAGGAACCGTTTGCGATGAAAATATCTATGTCTATTTAAGTCTCCCTCCTTAAGCTTCGCCGACTCGTCTGCTCTAGTGCCGGCAACCCCCGAATCCACAAATCCCGATCCCCATTCCCGCATCCCCTTCTTGCAAAGATGACGCTGTGGAAACGCTTCGTGAAGGCCCGTATGATGGCCGC
>NC_041393.1:323111878-323149027 GCF_002162155.2 Triticum dicoccoides | reverse complement strand
GCCGAGAGTGCCGCTGCATCCGCATTGAGCGCGGCCGCTTCCGCCGAGAGGGAGTCTGCGGCAGTTGACTGCTGCAGCTTCTACTGCAACGACGACTGCAAACGCCGAGAGCGCTCGAGCTGCTGTCTGTGCCGCTGATGTCGCCCTGGCCCGGGTCGAGGCCATCCACGCCAAGATCGAGGATGCACATGCCAAGATGTTCCAGGCCACCTCGGACTCTAGCATGCAACCCACGTCTAAAAAGGCGGCGGTGGCCATGGAGCACCCGCTTCCTCATGAGGTCGCGGAGAGGGAGCTGGAGATGCAGGAGGCGGCGGAGATCGAGGAGCGCCAGGGGGAGGAGTTGTGTGTGGTCAAGGTCGAGGTAGAGAAGAGTCTGTCCGTCGAGGAATCGACGGTGGAGTGCCAACGCGAGCTCTGGCGCAGCCACTACTACGAGTACTACAACCTTGAGGGCGGCGCCGAGGACGAGGACAAAGACGCGGTCAACTTAAGCAGGGGGGACGTGGAGTCCACCAATGGCGGCATGTTGCCAGGACAAGTCATCGACCACAAGTCACATTTCCCCTGTTTCCTCCTTCCTTCCTTCCTTGCTAAGCTATAGCCGCTTCCTCGCTCTCGCCGTCTCGCATCCTACCGCTGGGGTCACCATGGTCTTCTTCAAAGACATCTCCAGTGTTTCCTCCTCCGGCAACTACTCCTTCAGCACTCGGGTATGCCTCTCTTCTCTCCTCTCGGGCTATGACTTGGAATGAAGGATTTCTACCTAGAGGTCGATTTGAGTCATTTCTTCCTCTTATAGCTCCCTAAGACCATCAGTGGCAACAAATGGAGCGGGATGGCTGAAGACCAATCTGCTCGTTGTCTCCATCAATCTCCATGCGTGAAGCTACTTGCGTTTGATTCTGTGGACACTGGGACGAAGTTTCTGGCATGTGCAGAGAAGGTTAGACCCTCTTCTGTTGTTACAAATCATTTGTTAGATGTGATTCAGACACTGTCACCGTCCCAACCCATTCATACCACACCTTCAACCAAACGCATCCTAAGACAGTGTCACACTTTGTACCTAGTATCTTAAATTGTTGCCATCTCATCAGCGGTGCCATTAGAAAATTATTTGGCACCGCTTCAGCAGTTTGTGTCGCCAACTTTGGTCCACACATCCAAGCAACCAAGCAGTAAAGTACTAAATCTTTATGGCACGAAGGAACTGAGCATCGGAGCAACTACATGCTCTGGAGTCCGGGTCCCTGATTTTTTTCCCGCTACATCGGCTCGCCAGTTTAGGGCACCGATGCGAGATGTAGCAACAGTTGTCTTTACACCAGTTTTGGCATACATAGTGGACGGCCTTAGTGCTATTAGTTCTATGTTACTAAATTTGTGCATGTACACACCTGTTAGTATCACTTTGTTGTCATCCAAACACTGTCGCTATGTTGTTGCAGTTATATTTACCTTCCTCATAAAATGTTCAATTTGTTATTTGTTGTACATGAGTAAGAACTTGTAGCGTCGTTGTAGTTAATTATAGCTTCTGATGTTCCAGAATTTGGTTCTTGTCTCAGTACCAATTATTTCATTTGCACATTGATCTTTTTGAGAAGATATGTCATAATTAACATGTTTCTTTAGTTTTTCAAAATAAGCATTGGTGATTTTCTATGTTGCTATAAACCCATTTCTCCTACAATTGTTACTGATCTAGTTTTAAATATTATAGGATGAACGAAAGTGTTCTTACTTGGAGTGGGTTGATCAAGAGTAGCCAGAGTCTTTGAAGATGTGCCTAACGAAGCTTTGGAGCATGTATGAGGAAGTGAACGCACATAGGCTTACAGAAAGTCTTGTCAACACTAAAGCATATTTCAAGATGCGGGATAAAAAGTTGAAGGTGGAGAATGAGCTCCGATTTTTTAAATCAGACTTTGCTAAGATGGTGTTCACGAAGGAGGAGGCACTTTCCCAGTTGGCCCATGCAAAACGGGTTCTTACTGAACTGAAAGAAGAGGTGGATAAGACGAGCCTAGATGATCTCGATTAGGGAAATGATGCGGAGCATCCTATGGACATCACCATGTCAAGAGTCCGTTCGGCGGGTGACACGTGTGACATCTACTTCACATACACAAAGGTATTGTCGGGACACTACGGACAACGAGGAGGAGTGCAAGCGCCAAGGAACAACTACACCATCCATGAGGGAAGCCTGGAAGCGACGACGGAAGAAGACGGAGCTACTGAAGTTACAGCGGCCAGACATCCGGGCCAGAGGCCGGACATCCGCGGCCTGTGCAGCCGCCCAACTGCTGCACCAACAGTCGGCCAAACAAGCCTCAGCGACCGGACATCCGACGCCAACCCCAGACATCCGGCGCCTCCCGACAGCCCGGACATCCGACATCTCCCCTGGAAATCCGGCACCGACATATTCAGAGAGCAGCTGAACCTCCACTTTAGCCTGGACAAGCGGTCGCGACCCCGGACATCTAGCTCGTCCCGAAGCCCCAGACATCCGGCCCCAGCCCGGACGTCCGGCACCTGCGCGTTCCTAACCGGGCCAAAGGCCCATGTATCCCCTCCTCACTTACCCCTTCGTGGCTCTAGCCTATATATACTCCTCCACCTCCTTCTAGTTAGGGTTAGCATTGGTTTAGCTCATTTTAGAGATAGAGCATTGCTCATCCACATCGGATCTACTCCACGAGAGAGACCGTGGCCTCTACGGAGAAGATCCCTTTTGATTCAAGACCTCCTTGCGGAGAAGATCATCAAGACCCCCTCTTGGGCGGCCCCATCAAGACCTCCTCACGGAGAAGACCGTTACCTCTTGTATCGTCCGTTATTGACTTTGGATCTTGTATCTCTCTTTGTGTTCATGGATCTAGCGCATGTGTGATCATTCTTGTTGGTTTGAGTGTTCTCTTGTGTTCCCCTTGCTCATCGTGTTCTTCATGTTCTTCGCGGGATCCGCTCCTTTCGTGAAAGATCGGCCACTAGGGTTCCACCCTACATCATCTTGATATCATGAGCCTCGTTGATCACAATTTCGGAGCCTCCCCCCTTGTTTTCTAGCCTTCTTTTGTTTGATTTCGTCTTAAATTCAAAAAATCCCCACCAAAAATAGACCCAAATTTTTTTGTGATTTGTTGGTTTGACGAAGTTTTGTTGATTTTGATCCATGGAATTGCTTGGTTTCGAGTGGATCTAGCATATCCCCAATTTTGCCCACTTTCCATCCACAAAATCCATCAAATTTTGCCCTTGGAATCATCAATTTCCGCCCCCAATTCGAAAATTTCCACCCCTAACGAGATCTGGATTCGTCGGGCCGGACATCCGGGCCATCGGGCCAGACATCCGGCTCCTGGAGCACCAGATCTGCTCGGTTCTGGACATTAGGTCCCGGATTTCCGGCCCCGAGCCCGGATGTCCGGCCCCTGACATCTCAGCCACCCCCGTTTCACTGTTTTGTCCATAACTAATTCATCTGGCGTCCGATTTTCACATTCTTTAGCTCGTAGAAAATCTCTGGACATCACCCTTCCCATAAAAATACTACCATGACCATTTGACTCCATCAAATTTTTGGAACTTTGGCATCTTTGCCTAGGGCTTCCACCACAACCTCCGCATAACCACCACCGACTTCCGCAACCTAACCAATTTTGGTCCTTATAGCATTTGTGGTTGCTTGAGTAGTGATTCGAGTCTCCTAAGGTGTTTAGGCTACTTAGGGACGATTGCTTCTTCATCAACCACCACCACCACTATAACTCCCACATAGGCTTGCCCACCATACACTTCCACCATCCCAACTTAACCCTATTTTGTTAGTGTTGTGAGTTGTGTCTCCTAAGGTGTTTAGGCTACTTAGGGACCGTGCTTCCAACTCTGACACCATGTATAGTCCACCACCTTACCCTCCACTTCCGCATTGCCTACTCGCAAAACCCATCATTGCATTTCTGCAATCCCAATGAGCGTCTGCAACCACCATCGCATCCCGCTACCACCATTTGACATTTGAGATTGTGAGTTCGCGGCTTTTCCGTTTCGTAAGGTGTTTCAGCTACTTAGGGACGAGTCTCCATCATCTTGGTATCTCCATCAAGATCACCGCCACTCATCATCAACATAGACAGTAACCTCCATATCATCTTGGTATCGTGGTATCCATCCATTGTATATTCCCCTTGCCATTGCATTGATAACCCCTAGCCCATTTTGCGTCACTTGCCTATCGAGACTAGCCATTTGAGTATTATCGGCAACGTTACTTGTGCACATTAGTGATCTACACCATACATTGCATATATACCATATCATATTGGTATCATATCATCCCTTGTGTCACAAGATTGTTCCCGTATATACCCAATTGCTATCTTGGTTTGTGCATTTCGCAAAGTGGCCATATACAAATAATAATAATAAAGCTTTTAAGCAAAAGAGAAATAGTAAAGAAGCGTGTAAGCAAGTGCCATAGCATCATACCACATTGCATATAAGATTGTCATATCCGATCATCTTGGATCATACCATCGGAACATCATATACATAGCATACTTGGGATAGAAGTCGTTGCATTGTTGTCTCCTATAGGTTGTGCACAAGTGTCGTATCCGCCTATTGAGAAATCATGCTAGCGTCTCTATTGAGGAGTGATTCGAGTCTCCTAAGGTGTTTAGGCTACTTAGGGACCGTACTTCCAACTCTGACATCGTGTATAGCCAACCTTACCCTCCACTCCCGCATTGCCTACTAGTATAACCCATCATTGCACTTCCACAAAACCACCACTGCATTCCCGCTACCACCATTTGACATTTGACATTAGTTCACGGTTTTTCTGTTTCCTAAGGTGTTTTGGCTACTTAGGGACGAGTCTCCATCATCTTGGTATCTCCATCAAGATCACCGCCACTCATCGTCGACACGGACGGTAACCTCCATATCATCTTGGTATCATGGTATCCCTCCATTGTATATTCCCTTGCCATTGCATTGATGACCCCTAGCCCATTTTGCGTCACTTGCCTATCGAGACTAGCCATTTGAGTATTGCCGGCAATGTTACTTGTGCACATTAGTGATCTACACCATACATTGCATAGATACCATATCATATTGGTATCATACCATCTCATGTGCCTCAAGTTTGTTCCCGCATATACACAATCGCTATCTTGGTTTGTGCATTTCGCAAAGTGGCCATATACAAACAAAAGAGAATAAGCATTTAAGCAAATAAAAAGAGTGAACAAAGAGCTTGTAAGCAAGTGCCATAGCATCATACCACATTGCATAAGATTGTCATATCCGATCATCTTGGATCATACCACCGGAACACCATACATACATAGCATACTTGGGATAGAAAGTTATCCATTTTGCATCTTATAGGTTGTGCACAAGTGTCCTATCCGCCTACTGAGCAATCGTGCTAGTGTCTCTCTTAAGTTGTGCAACACGAGCATTTTCCATGGATTCCACATTTTGTGCTCATTCCTTGGTTGCACGACCCCATTTATCTATCCGTGTGTGCCTTTCCGTGTGCCACATATTGCTATTGGTCTACTTGTTTCACTTGCGAATTTGTGAATCTCTTTCAACATTATTGACTCTTGCTAACATTTTGCATCAAATTTTTTGTGCCACTATCCTCATCGAGCTCCACCATAAGCCTTATTTGTGTAGGTGTGAGAAACCGACAAGAATTGGTACCAATTATGCTATTTCCTTGTTACATCATTGAGTGATCATTGATCCATCTTCAACATCGGTCAAGGTACATTTGGTATAGTTCTTCTCCTTTCTCCACTCATATTTGCTCGAGTATTGTGATGGATAGGCAAGGCATTTCATCTTCGGTCTACAACAACAACGACGAGTTCGATGCCACGAACAACTCCAACGACGCCAAGATGCAAGCTCAAATGGAGGAGATCAAAGCCCTCATCAAGTCATTCAAGCGATCTTCCTCATCTTCGAGAAGACGCTCAAGAGCACATGCCTCCGAGCTACCATCTCCGGCAAGGTCACATCGGCATCGACACCATCACCACCATTAACGTGAAGGTCAAGATCTCAACACCAACAACCACTCAACAACTTCCCAATCGCCCTTGGCATCTTCGCCAAGCGACTTCAAGGCATCTTCGCCTACGGACATATGGCATCTTCGCCCACAAGCACCTCAAGAGAAGCTCCCCAAGCTCAAGTCCGCAACTTCCACGAGCTACTACGACCTCGACACCGACCACAAGATTCCTTTCTATGGGACTTAAGAACCCGAGGAGTATCTCGAGTGGGAGCGCCTAATGGACGACTACCTCCAGCTACATCAAGTTCCTCCCGAAGATCAAGTGAAGTGCGCCACAACGAACTTCCACGACTACGCGTCCACATGGTGGCTTCACACACCTTCGGAGAGCTACGACATGAGTTGGCCCAAGATGAAAAGAGCTTTGCGGCAAGAGTTCGTGCCCCCAACCTACACGGAACAACTTCAACGCCAATTGGAGAACACCATCCAAGGATCCAAGTCCATCGATGAGTACTTCAAGGAGATGAAGATTGCCTTGCGACGAGCCCGCGTGGACGACCCCATTTCGATGAAGTTCCACTTCATGATGGGATTACACAACTACATTGGTGCTCTCAAGGCGGAACAAGAACTCATGAAGGCCAAGGCTTCTCGACCCCAAGCACACTTCTCGAAGACCAAACTCAAAGAAGGCGAGCATGAGGATAGTACCACCAAGATGTCCAAGCTCGATGAGCTCCAAGACGATGCTCCCAAGTTCGACTTGACTACCATCCCTCTTTGTGGCATTGATGATGCTGAGTCCTCCATGACTCTTTTTCAAGACGATGCGGCGACGAGTACGACTACGGAGACCCTCAAGGACCAAGCTTTGGAGGCGAGCGACAAGGTGGTGAGCAAGGATGATGCTTCTATCTTAGGAGGTGAGAGTGATGATGTGCCATCTTCGGCCTTCATCCACGGCGACAACAACGAGATGGTTGAGCATGGGATTTTCCCTTCGATCACGGCGACGTATGATAACTTGAGTGACTTGTGCCACCATATTGAGAGTGGGCGTGACTTCACCACTAGCCCGAAATATGATGTGTTGCCACAATTCCCATGTGAGGAGAGACACAACCCCCACCACTTGAGTGAGATGAGTGACTCCACTATATGTGACATTGAGTGCACCTACCATGAGGGAGTGAGTGAACCACCACACAGAGAGAGTGAGATAGTTGATAGGTCATGTGAGGCCACTTTCAACACTAACGACTTGACCTCTACCTCTATTGTGTCTTCTCATTTGGTGCTAGGTCCCATATATGATGGTGCGCCGATCCGCGACAACTACGTCCTACCTTTGGACAAGACGATGACCATGGTAGAATATGATGCACGCCCCACATGGTTCTATCACAATGACGATCTTGGCCACCATTCGGTCTTACCCACCTCACCTACACCACATGAGTGGAATGACAAAGGTAACATAGGTGAAGGTGATGCTGATGAGGACATCAATACAATTGTTACACCCACAGCCCCTGCTGCTATACATACTGGACCAATTACTAGAGCTCGTGCACGCCAACTAAATTACCAGGTACTTTCGTTTCTTGGTAATGATTCTAATGTTCATGAGAATATGATGCTGCCTAAATTGGATACATTTGTTTTGCTTACAAATGAAGGGCCTAGCTTGGAGAAGGATGAACATTGGAGCAAGATCAAGCATGGAGATGATGGCATGCGCAAGGGGAACAAGAACGGAGTTACAAGTGATGATTTCAGGACTTTGAAGCCACCATAATGGGTGCATGAAGCCTTGGACGAAATATATAAGATGCCACTTCATAAATTTCGTCCCGAGGCTATTTTAGGTGCTGCGTCACCTTATTATTGGGCCAGGCCCATGTAATTTCGAAATACATAAGTATAGGCTATTTTTAGAGTCCGTATGTGTGGGGAAACAAGAGATAGGGTTGATTTCGGACCCCTCCACCAAGGGCCACGAAATTCCCCCCTCTTCCTCCATATATACAGCCCTTAGGGCATCGTTTAGACTTTGGGTTTTGTTTAGATTAAAAGTTCGCCATAGCTGCAACTTCGCGTACTTCGTTTGTGTTCAACGACCAGACAAAGGCGTCACAGAACCCCACCTTGATCAATAAAGCTTTCATCTTATATTCGCAATATCCAGATTGCAATCTTAGTTTCTTGCTTGTTCTTCATTTGCTCGCAGGAAACAGACCCTCGTGGTCAGGTTGATCGTGCTCCGGCGTGGTCAATAACCTCTCGGAGTTGGTTTAGCGATTGCTAAGGCGCGACGTCTTCGCACGTTCGTAGTCGGATCGTCAAAGTCGACTTCCACCAAAGCGATATCCATCATCTCATCGAAAGACGGGACACCTTTGCCTCTATCAGATGCTCTTGTCCCACTAGTGGACTATCATGACATTGATTGCTTGCATGATGTTGATCAACCTATTTCCATGCTTCATACTAGTGTGACTTCCCCATGCGATGATTTACCCATTTATGATGAGTATGATGATTGCCATGTGGAGTCTATTAGTTGTGATGCCATGTTACATAGGATTTCTTGTGCTAATTCTCTTGGTCACATCATGTTTGCCAATCCGCTTGACTTGTCATATGCTATGCATGAGATCGACCACATGTCATATTTGCAATCTCTTCATAGTGACTATGCATATGCCATTAAGATTAACCCAATTTGCACTTATGGCATAGATGACAATCCCATGGTTATCGGCATTTGTTTTTCTTGTGATGATATTGATATGCTCCCTTTGCATCCTTTATCGCATATGCCATGCCATGACCACCTAGCTTCGGATATGCATTATTTTGGATGTTGTCCATTTTCTCCATATGATGTTTCCTATATTGCTCATGAGGAGACACCCATAGTTTCCTCATACATTTTAGGAGATTTTGATCCATCCAATTCATTGCATGATCCCAATACTTATGTGCTCAATTTGCATCCCCATCGTGCTATACACAATAGCTATTCTTTCATGATGGATGGCATGTTCTTATACCATGCATCAAATTTCTTTGAGCGATGCTTATCTTGTCCTAACTCACACATGCACATACACATCATGATGGATGATGTGTACATTTACCACACACACAATTTCTTTTGTTTGTGTTTCTTTTGTGTAGGTACCCATGAATACTTGTCAACCTCGCAATCCCACGAGTTGACAAAACGAGCTCTAGAGAGCAACGATAGCTTGGGATCCCATGGATTGTCTTTCCCACCGCTCTCTTCACGCAAAGACTTCGCACATTTCTTCTACATGGCCCTCCCTTGGCTATGGGTTATTGTCCATTACATATTCTATGCCCATCTTGCCATGTTCATTTTGCATGATATGTTCATTACTATGCCTTTGCCATGCATTCGTGACCCATGCTTTGCATTACACATGATGATTGATTCTCATACTTGTATGTGTATTTGCAACCTTGGTGGAGATATTGCTTGTTATTGCCATGTTTGCTTTGTGCCCCATGCCTCTGATGATACTATGATCTTGCTTTGTGTTTGTGCTTGCGATATGTCATGTGCATTGCCTATGCCTATTATTTGCTCACATGACATGATTGCCATGATTTCCTCTAGTATGTTGCATCTTCACACTACTAGCTTGCACAACTTGATTACTATGATTGCTTATGTTGCATCTCCGATGACTCAAACTTGCTCGCTTCATGTGGTTGATGACAACCATCTACATGCTTTGCACATGATTGTTATTGATTCTTGTCATATATCTCCATATGTTGCCTCTCTCATGCTAGATGATTTGCCATGGATTGAGTGCAACGATGCATTTCGCCTTGCTCATGAGATTGCCCCCATAGCATTCTCACATCTATTTGGAGATTTTGACATATTCCTTGTGAAGCATGCTTGTCTTACCTCTTTGCATCATATACCTAGTGCCATGAATATATCCATTGTTGCATCATATTATTCATGCACTTGTGCTTCTAATGGTTATGTGCAAGAGAAGAGAACCATCATGATGGATGATGTGTTTATCTACCATGCGCATACATTCTTTGCTTTGTTTTGTGCTTGTGTAGGAAACTTGTGTCAACTTCCATGTCACGTGAGTTGACAATTCGAGCTCTTGAGAGCGAACCACCTTCTACCATGGAGCTTCTACATCATACTTGCTTGTGCTTCGGCATTGTGAAGGACGCACAAGGACATGCTTTGAAGGTGATATCCTTCTCTTTTGAGAACCCCCAAACCATGAGCATGGATATTGCGGATCATACTACTTGTGTTGCTTGCACCATGAGACTTGATTGCACACATGTTAGAGGTCTTGTTTCAACTTGTCATTTTCACCGTTCCATGCATCATGATATTTATGCCTTGTGTGTTGCATCCAATTCTTGGATTATTTGCTCCTATCACATGCTTGGTTGCAACAATATCATTTCTTCACATATGCCATGTCTCATTGATTGCTACATGTTTGCCTTGATTGCCTCACACATGATGAACAATTTCTCTTTCTATTGTGTTGAGTGCCACACTATATTCACTACAACCTATGCACATTATGCTTGGATTGTCTTGCACTTGACCCATGTGTTTAGACACTTCATTTCTTTTGGTGTTGTGAATGATTCCTATGCCTACCATAGACCTTTCATTGAGCGCTTTGCCCATGTTTGCTATGATCTTGAGGTAGATGCTTATTCACTTATCCAACATATTTGCATCACTACCTCACATTTACATGCTTGTCCCCATGATATCTTTGCTTGTGCTCAATTTACGTGCTTATATGCCATGTCACAATCCTTTGTCACACCATATGCTTTGCATGATGATGACACTTGTTTGGTGCATAACCTCTTGAATGCTTGGTTTTGCACAAACGCTAACCACATTTGTTTTTCTAAGTGTTTGTTGTCCTTGCTCCTTTTGAAGGAATCACTAGACGGTGCGACATTGGAGAGTGCCCATTTCGAGCTTCAAGACGACGAGTACTTGGTGAACGTCCACTTCTACACGGAGAAGCCATCTCTTTCCCATGGTGATTTGGTATTCGATCCGAGGTCGGATCTTTCCCAAGGGAGGGGAGATGATGCGGAGCATCCTACGGACATCACCATGTCAAGAGTCCATTCGGCGGGTGACATGTGCGAAATCTACTTCACATACACAAAGGTATTGTCGGGACACTACGGACGACGAGGAGGAGTGCAAGCACCAAGGAACAACGACACCATCCATGAGGGAAGCCTGGAAGCGATGACGGAAGAAGACGAAGCTGCTGAAGCTACAACGGTCGGACATACGGGACAGAGGCTGGACATTCGGCGCCTGTGCAGCCGCCCAAATGCTTCACCAACAGTCGGCCAAACAAGCCTCAGTGGCCGGACAACCGACGCCAACCCCAGACATCCGGCGCCTCCCGACAGCCCGAACATCCGGCATCTCCCCCGAAAATCTGGCACCAATGTATCCAGAGAGCAGCTGAACCTCCACTTCAGCATGGACATCCGGCCACGACCCCGGACATCTGGCCCCCAGCCCGGACGTCCAGCACTTGCGCGTTCCTAACCGGTCCAAAGGCCCATGTATCCCCTCCTCACTTACCCCTTCGTGGCTCTACACTATATGTACTCCTCCACCTCCTTCTAGTTAGGGTTAGCATTGTTTTAGCTCATTTTAGAGATAGAGCATTGCTCATCCACATCGGATCTACTCCACGAGAGAGATCGCGGCCTCTACGGAGAAGATCCCTTTGGATTCAAGACCTCCTTGCGAACAAGATCATCAAGACCCCCTCTTGGGTGGCCCCATCAAGACCTCCTCACGGAGAAGACCGTTACCTCTTGTATCATCCGTTGTTGACTTTGGATCTTGTATCTCTCTTTGTGTTCATGGATCTAGCGCATGTGTGATCATTCTTGTTGGTTTGAGTGTTCTCTTGTGTTCCCCTCGTGATTTTCCCCTCGTTTCCCTCCTCTTGTTCTTCGTGTTCTTCGCGGGATCCGCTTCTTTCGTGAAAGATCGGCCACTACGGTTCCACCCTACATCGGGAAATGAATATATTGTTCTTATGAAGTTGAACTAGCTATATGTTGTACTGTGCTATTTTCATGTAGCTACCGTACTGTGATGTTATAATATATTTATGTGCCTGATATGAAATTGGCAAACAGCTGTTCGATATGAAATGTGAATTTGCGTAATACTGGAATTATTAATTGTAAACTAATAAACCTGCTAAATGTGTCTTGGACCTTTGCAAACGGTTCTAGCAGTAAAAGCGCTTGCGATGGATAGCCCAATGCCACACAGTTTTCTGCATCAAATCGTGTGTGATATAGTTGATAAAAGCAAACAGTTAACCAAGGAAGACCGTGTGTGATAGTTACACCTTTCACACACGAGCCTACACATAAAATTGTGTGGGATTTACGTCCGAATGGAAACGTTTTCCCTGGATTGACTGTGTGGGATGTACATAAGAACGGAAACGTATTCCTTGGATTAACTGTGTGTGATATACATATGAACGAAAATGATTTTCTGGGATTCACCGTGTGGGATTTACATACCTACGGAAATGACTTCTGGGATTTACCGTGTGGGACGTACATACCTATGGAAATGATTTCTGGGATTCACCATGTGGGATGTACATACCTACGGAAATGATTGGGTTTCGATGCCTCGCCCGATCGCACACGGCCCCAGCCTGGGTCCTAGGAGGGCCTATCACCGACGATTTCTGGGTCATGTGGGAATGACACCCTATCGCACACACTCACTTGGAGATGGTTCCAACTGCCATCGCGGAAAGGGGTTAAAAACCGCTTGTTTAGGACCAACGCGCACCAGTGACGGGCTAGATTTGGAATCGTCCGTTCATGGGCCGACAATAATGGGTTGTCATTAATCGGCTATTTTTATGATGCTATGAAAACGGCCCAACGGATTAACGGGCCGCAAACGAGCCGATTGTAACCACGAGCTGAATTTGCCCAGAAGCGGAAAAGGCTAGTAACGGGCCGTGATGAGGACATCAATACCATTGTTACACCCACAGCCCCTACTATTACATATACTGGACCAATTACTAGAGCTCGCGCACGCCAATTAAATAGCCAGGTACTTTCGTTTCTTGGTAATGATTCTAATGTTCATGAGATTATGATGCTGCCTAAATTGGATACATTTGTTTTGCTTACAAATGAAGGGCCTAGCTTGGAGAAGGATGAACATTGGAGCAAGAACACGCATGGAGTTGATGGCATGCGCAAGGGGATCAAGAACGGAGTTACAAGTGATGATTTCAGGACTTTGAAGCCGCCATAAGGAGTGCATGAAGCCTTGGTCGAAATATACAAGATGCCACTTCATAATATTTGTCCATAGGCTATTCTAGGTGCTGCGTCACCTTATTAATGGGCCAGGCCCATGTAATTTCGAAATACTTAAGTATAGGCTATTTTTAAAGTCCGTATGTGCGGGGAAACAAGAGTTAGGGTTGGTTTCGGACCCCACCCTCAAGGGCCACGAAATTCCCCCCTCTTCCTCCATATATACAGCCCTTAGGGCGTCGTTTAGACTTTGGGTTTTGTTTAGATTAAAAGTTCGCCATAGCTGCAACTTCGCGTACTTCGTTTGTGTCCAACAACCAGACCAAGACGTCACAAAACCCCACCTTGATCAATAAAGCTTTCATCTTATATTCGCAATATCCCGATTGCAATCTCAGTTTCTTCCTTGTTCTTCGTTTGCTCGCAGGAAACAGACCCTCGTGGTCAGGTTGATCGTGCTCCGGCGTGGTCAATAACCCTCGGAAGTTGGTTTAGCGATTGCTAAGGCGCGACGTCTCGCACGTTCGTAGTCGGATCGTCAAGGTCGACTCCCACAGAAAACGATAGCCACCATCTCATCGAAACATCAGGACACCTTAGCCTCTATCAAGTGGTATCAGATTTCCAGGTTGCTCGATGAGATTTTACAGTTTTTCATAGATTAGATCGAGTCTGTTATTCATACCTACAGTCCAGGAAAAAGCCAGAAAAAAAATTAGGGTTAGTTCATCATATCCGAACCAATCTGAGCCTTTGCATAGTCTTTTTAGGGTTTTTGCTTTGTTGAATTTGCGGTTGCATCGTCGTGTCAAGTTGATGGTCTTAGAGTCTAGTCTTTTGGAGTTTCGAGTTCTGGTCATAAGTTGTCACGCCGCCGCCGCACCATCATCATCGCCCATCTACCACTTTTGCTTATCCGCCACCGCTCTGAATCCATATCCATATACCACCACCAATCCGTATCCATATACCACCACCAATCTGTATCCATATACCAGCACCGCTACCATATACCACCACCGCTGCCATATACCACAACCATATATCCACCACCAATCCGAGTTCTTCTCATATTAGGTTTGTTCTTGAGATCAATCTAAATTCCGTTTCGTCTTTCCTTGCCTGCGTAGGTCTCGGGAAAAAAAACAAAAAAAGAGTCTGGAGACCCCCGTGCAGTTTTTAGGCCAAAATTTTCACGGGCAAATTTTTTTCCCCTATCCTATTTTTAGGCTTTTCTGAGTCTTTTGAGCCACGTGCCATCATAGTGATTTTTTTTTGCACTTTTTCGTCGTCGCTGCCCTGATTTCAGGAAAAAAAAGTGAAAAAAATTTCGTGCCCATCCTATCAGTTTGACGAGGGAAGAGTTTTGAGACACTCGCCATTATAGTGATTTTTCGCAAAAAAAAGAGGAGCGCAAAAAAAAGAGCAAAAAAAAGAGTTCCAGAGTGTGCTTTTCCCTTATCTACGTGCAGCGCCGTGATTTTGTTAGTGTTCTAGGCTCGCGTCTCTAGCACGGTCTAGCCTAGGACCAGCACAGTACCGTCGTTGAGCGTTTATTCAACTTTGCATCTCTGAATTGATTATTGCTGACCCTTTTTGCTACCATACTATAAGCCTTCCCAGCTCCACATACATCTACGTCGTGCGTTTGACTCTCCCTGGCAATCGCTCTATCCAAGCTTTTGAGAGTTTTGACTACAACGGTTGCCGATCACCGCCTGCTGCTGGGTAAGAACTGGTAAGAATTTGAGATTTGCTTGACGGATTTGTGACACCCGCCACCACCACCACTTGTTAGTAGTCTATAGGATCATATTCTTGTGTGTTTCTATTGCTGCTAACCATGCCAGGATCACAAGTCGACGAGACTGACTGGGAGAACTTGACGAACAAGGAGCTTCATGATACGTTTTAGCAAATGATGAGTGGACAGGTGCAAGATGTGATAAACAGATTTGAAGAGGCCATGGAGAAGATAGATGGCATGGAGAAGACGTTTGAAACAAAGCTCGATAACAAGTTTGCTGAATTGCTTTCGCGTTTTCCACCACCACCACCGGCTGCTCCTGCCGCACCTCTGCAACAACAGCAACAACATCGACTACCTCCATGTCGGGAAATAGCCCTCCGCCGAGCGAGCCGTGTCCCTCTTCAGTCGGGCCAAACTGCTGGTGCTGCTGTTGATACTTCTGTGGCTCCTACTGCTGATGTGGAGGAGGATGATTATGTGGGAGATTATGAGGATGAGGTTGATCAAAATCAGAACTACGTGCCACCACCAGCACAGCAACCACCAGGTCGTCCACATGCAAATAATGGCAATGCTAGGGCTCACTCTCAGGTACGAGATCATGACCATCTCCCTAAACTAAAATTGAATATTCCACCATTTGAGGGTAGATATGTTCCTGATATATATCTTACTTGGGAGTTAGAAACTGAACAACGATTTACATGTTTACAATATCCCGAGGAGAGACGTGTTCCTGCTGCTGTTTGTGCATTCACTAGTTTTGCATGTGTTTGGTGGTCTGAGCATTGTAGATTATATCCTATTCCGGCTACTTGGGCTGCTTTGAAAACTACTATGCGTATTCGTTGGGTTCCACCATATTATCAACGTGAATTACTTCAAAAATTGCAGCGCTTAAGACAGGGAAAAAATTCTGTAGAAGAATATTATCAGGAATTACAAACTGGCATGATTAGATGTGGTATTGTTGAGGAGAATGAAGCTATGCTTGCATGTTTTATGGGTGGATTAAATAGAGAGATTCAGACGATTCTAGAGTATAAGGAGTATACTAATATCACTCGTTTATTCCATCTTGCTTGTAAAGCTGAACGTGAAGTGCAGGATCGACAAGCATTGGCGCGGACTAACTTTTCTGCAGGTCGACCTTCATCATGGACACCACGTGCATCATCTACTTCCACACGTTCTGCTACACCGGCGCCTTCGTCGGCTGCCACCTCCAACCGTGATACAATAAAGCAGGCACAATCACCACTATCTGCCAAGAGCACACCTTCTGGGCCTGGAAAGAGCTCTTCTTCATCCATGGCATCAACAGGGCAAACACATGATATTATTTGTCGACGTTGCAAGGGTGGAGGTCATTATGCGAGAGAATGCCCATCTAAGCGTGTGATGATTGTTACTGAGGATGGTGGGTATGAGTCCGCTAGTGACTATGATGAGGAGACTTTGGCTCTTATTACACGTGAAGAACACGGTGGAGACGATTCTAATCATGAGACGCAATACATGGCTCCTGAAGATACTGACAGGTATGAATGTTTAGTTGCTCAACGTGTTTTGAGTGTGCAGGTCACACAAGTGAGGAGTTTCCTTGGCCTCGCTGGTTTCTATAGGCGTTTTGTGAGAGATTTCAGCACCATTGCTGCACCTCTCAACGAGCTTACAAAGAAGGATGTGCCTTTTGTTTGGGGTACCGCACAGGAAGAAGCTTTCACGGTATTGAAAGATAAGTTGACACATGCTCCTTTACTCCAACTTCCTGATTTTAATAAGACTTTTGAGCTTGAATGTGATGCTAGTGGAATTGGATTAGGAGGTGTGTTATTACAAGATGGCAAACCTGTTGCATACTTTTCTGAAAAATTGAGTGGGCCTAGTCTGAATTATTCTACTTATGATAAAGAATTATATGCTCTTGTTCGGACTTTAGAAACATGGCAACATTATTTATGGCCCAAAGAATTTGTTATACATTCTGATCATGAATCATTGAAACATATTAAAAGTCAAGCTAAACTGAATCGTAGACATGCTAAATGGGTTGAATTCATTGAGACTTTCCCTTATGTCATTAAACACAAGAAGGGAAAAGAAAATGTTATTGCTGATGCTTTGTCTCGTCGCTATACTATGCTTTCACAACTTGACTTCAAAATATTTGGTTTGGAGACCATCAAAGATCAATATGTGCATGATGCTGATTTTAAAGATGTAATGCATAATTGTAAAGAAGGAAAACATTGAGTGCATGAATGCTAAATATAAACTTGCTGGAGATAAGGGTAGAAAACATGTTGTGTTTGCACCTGGAGATCTTGTTTGGTTACATTTGCGTAAGGATAGATTTCCTGATTTGCGCAAATCAAAGTTAATGCCACGTGCTGATGGTCCCTTTAAGGTGTTAGAGAAAATAAATGATAATGCATATAAACTTGAGCTGCCTGCAGATTTTGGGGTTAGTCCCACTTTTAACATTGCAGATTTGAAACCTTATTTGGGTGAGGAAGATGAACTTCCGTCGAGGACGACTTCATTTCAAGAAGGGGAGGATGATGAGGACATCAATACAATTGTTACACCCACAGCCCCTGCTGCTATACATACTGGACCAATTACTAGAGCTCGTGCACGCCAACTAAATTACCAGGTACTTTCGTTTCTTGGTAATGATTCTAATGTTCATGAGAATATGATGCTGTCTAAATTGGATACATTTGTTTTGCTTACAAATGAAGGGCCTAGCTTGGAGAAGGATGAACATTGGAGCAAGAACAAGCATGGAGATGATGGCATGCGCAAGGGGAACAAGAACGGAGTTACAAGTGATGATTTCAGGACTTTGAAGCCACCATAATGGGTGCATGAAGCCTTGGACGAAATATACAAGATGCCACTTCATAAATTTCGTCCCGAGGCTATTTTAGGTGCTGCGTCACCTTATTATTGGGCCAGGCCCATGTAATTTCGAAATACATAAGTATAGGCTATTTTTAGAGTCCGTATGTGTGGGGAAACAAGATATAGGGTTGATTTCGGACCCCTCCACCAAGGGCCACGAAATTCCCCCCTCTTCCTCCATATATACAGCCCTTAGGGCATCGTTTAGACTTTGGGATTTGTTTAGTTAAAAGTTTGCCTCCTGCTGTCACTAACATTTTGCAGGAGTTCGCTGACGTTTTTCCACAAGACGTGCCACCGGGATTACCGCCTATTCGAGGGATTGAGCATCAGATTGACTTAATTCCCGGTGCTTCACTGCCAAACCGTGCACCATACCGTACCAATCCAGAGGAGACGAAGGAGATTATGCGTCAAGTACAAGAGCTTCTCGACAAAGGTTATATACGCGAATCCCTTAGTCCTTGTGCTGTTCCTATTATTCTAGTGCCGAAAAAGGATGGTACATCACGTATGTGTGTTGATTGTAGAGGCATTAATAATATTACTATTCGTTATCGTCATCCTATTCCTAGGCTAGATGATATGCTTGATGAATTGAGTGGCTCTACAATATTCTCCAAAGTTGATTTGCGTGGTGGCTACCATCAAATTCGTATGAAATTGGGAGATGAATGGAAAACAGCATTTAAAACTAAGTTTGGATTATATGAGTGGTTAGTCATGCCTTTTGGGTTAACTAATGCACCTAGTACTTTCATGAGATTAATGAACGAAGTTTTACGTGCTTTCATTGGACGATTTGTGGTAGTTTACTTTGATGACATATTGATTTATAGCAGATCTTTGGAAGAACATTTGGAACATTTACGTGATGTTTTTATTGCTCTACGTGATGCACGTTTGTTTGGTAACCTTGGGAAGTGCACCTTTTGCACCGACCGAGTATCTTTTCTTGGCTATGTTGTTACTCCACAGGGAATTGAAGTTGATAAAGCCAAGATTGAAGCTATTGAGAGTTGGCCACAGCCCAAAACGGTCACACAAGTGAGGAGTTTTCTTGGCCTAGCTGGATTCTATAGGCGTTTTGTGAGAGATTTCAGCACCATTGCTGCACCTCTCAATGAGCTTACAAAGAAAGATGTGCCTTTTCTTTGGGGTACCGCACAGGAAGAAGCCTTCACGGTATTGAAAGATAAGTTGACACATGCTCCTTTACTCCAACTTCCTGATTTTAATAAGACTTTTGAGCTTGAATGTGATGCTAGTGGAATTGGATTAGGAGGTGTGTTATTACAAGATGGCAAACCTGTTGCATACTTTTCTGAAAAATTGAGTGGGCCTAGTCTGAATTATTCTACTTATGATAAAGAATTATATGCTCTTGTTCGGACTTTAGAAACATGGCAACATTATTTATGGCCCAAAGAATTTGTTATACATTCTGTTCATGAATCTTTGAAACATATTAAAAGTCAAGCTAAACTGAATCGTAGACATGCTAAATGGGTTGAATTCATTGAGACTTTCCCTTATGTCATTAAACACAAGAAGGGAAAAGAAAATGTTATTGCTGATGCATTGTCTCGTCGCTATACTATGCTTTCACAACTTGACTTCAAAATATTTGGTTTGGAGACCATCAAAGATCAATATGTGCATGATGCTGATTTTAAAGATGTAATGTAGAATTGTAAAGAAGGAAGAATGTGGAACAAGTTTGTTGTTAACGATGGATTTGTGTTTCGTGCTAACAAGCTATGCATTCCAGCTAGCTCCGTTCGTCTTTTGTTGTTGCAGGAGGCGCATGGAGGAGGATTAATGGGACACTTTGGCGTGAAGAAGACGGAGGACGTACTTGCTACACATTTCTTTTGGCCAAAGATGAGACGGGATGTTGAGCATTTTATTGCTCGCTGCACTACATGTCAAAAAGCTAAGTCACGCCTCAATCCTCATGGTTTATATATGCCTTTGCCTGTACCTAGTGTTCCTTGGGAGGATATATCTATGGACTTTGTTTTAGGTTTACCTCGAACAAAGAAGGGGAGGGATAGCATATTTGTTGTAGTGGATAGATTCTCGAAAATGGCACACTTTATACCATGTCATAAAAGCGATGATGCTGTTAATGTTGCTGATTTGTTCTTTCGTGAAATTATTCGCTTGCATGGTGTGCCAAATACTATTGTTTCAGATCGTGATACTAAATTTCTTAGCCACTTTTGGAGATGTTTATGGGCTAAGTTGGGGACTAAATTGCTTTTTAGTACTACTTGTCACCCCCAAACTGATGGACAAACTGAAGTAGTCAATAGAAACGTTGTCTACTATGCTTAGGGCTGTTTTGAAGAATAATAAGAAAATGTGGGAGGAATGCTTGCCTCATATTGAATTTGCTTATAATCGTTCATTGCATTCTACTACTAAGATGTGCCCTTTTGAAGTTGTGTATGGTTTCCTACCTCGTGCACCTATTGATTTATTGCCTCTTCCATCTTCGGAGAAGGTTAATTTTGATGCTAAACAACGTGCTGAATTGATTTTAAAAATGCATGAGTTAACTAAGGAAAACATTGAGCGCATGAATGCTAAATATAAACTTGCTGGAGATAAGGGTAGAAAACATGTTGTGTTTGCACCTGGAGATCTTGTTTGGTTACATTTGCGTAAGGATAGATTTCCTGATTTGCGCAAATCAAAGTTAATGCCACGTGCTGATGGTCCCTTTAAGGTGTTAGAGAAAATAAATGACAATGCATATAAACTTGAGCTGCCTGCAGATTTTGGGGTTAGTCCCACTTTTAACATTGCAGATTTGAAGCCTTATTTGGGTGAGGAAGATGAACTTCCGTCGAGGACGACTTCATTTCAAGAAGGGGAGGATGATGAGGACATCAATACAATTGTTACACCCACAGCCCCTGCTGCTATACATACTGGACCAATTACTAGAGCTCGTGCACGCCAACTAAATTACCAGGTACTTTCGTTTCTTGGTAATGATTCTAATGTTCATGAGAATATGATGCTGCCTAAATTGGATACAGTTGTTTTGCTTACAAATGAAGGGCCTAGCTTGGAGAAGGATGAACATTGGAGCAAGAACAAGCATGGAGATGATGGCATGCGCAAGGGGAACAAGAACGGAGTTACAAGTGATGATTTCAGGACTTTGAAGCCACCATAATGGGTGCATGAAGCCTTGGACGAAATATACAAGATGCCACTTCATAAATTTCGTCCCGAGGCTATTTTAGGTGCTGCGTCACCTTATTATTGGGCCAGGCCCATGTAATTTCGAAATACATAAGTATAGGCTATTTTTAGAGTCCGTATGTGTGGGGAAACAAGACATAGGGTTGATTTCGGACCCCTCCACCAAGGGCCACGAAATTCCCCCCTCTTCCTCCATATATACAGCCCTTAGGGCATCGTTTAGACTTTGGGTTTGGTTTAGATTAAAAGTTCGCCATAGCTGCAACTTCGCGTACTTCGTTTGTGTTCAACGACCAGACAAAGGCGTCACAGAACCCCACCTTGATCTATAAAGCTTTCATCTTATATTCGCAATATCCAGATTGCAATCTTAGTTTCTTGCTTGTTCTTCGTTTGCTCGCAGGAAACAGACCCTCGTGGTCAGGTTGATCGTGCCCCGGCGTGGTCAATAACCTCTCGGAGTTGGTTTAGCGATTGCTAAGGCGCGACGTCCTCGCACGTTCGTAGTCGGATCGTCAAAGTCGACTTCCACCAAAGCGAAATCCACCATCTCATCGAAAGACGGGACACCTTTGCCTCTATCAATGTCATAAAAGCGATGATGCTGTTAATGTTGCTGATTTGTTCTTTCGTGAAATTATTCGCTTGCATGGTGTGCCAAATACTATTGTTTCAGATCGTGATACTAAATTTCTTAGCCACTTTTGGAGATGTTTATGGGCTAAGTTGGGGACTAAACTGCTTTTTAGTACTACTTGCCACCCCCAAACTGATGGACAAACTGAAGTAGTCAATAGAACATTGTCTACTATGCTTAGGGCTGTTTTGAAGAATAATAAGAAAATGTGGGAGGAATGCTTGCCTCATATTGAATTTGCTTATAATCGTTCATTGCATTCTACTACTAAGATGTGCCCTTTTGAAGTTGTATATGGTTTCCTACCTCGTGCACCTATTGATTTGTTGCCTCTTCCATCTTCGGAGAAGGTTAATTTTGATGCTAAACAACGTGCTGAATTGATTTTAAAAATGCATGAGTTAACTAAGGAAAACATTGAGCGTATGAATGCTAAATATAAACTTGCTGGAGATAAGGGTAGAAAACATGTTGTGTTTGCACCTGGAGATCTTGTTTGGTTACATTTGCGTAAGGATAGATTTCCTGATTTACGCAAATCAAAGTTAATGCCACGTGCTGATGGTCCCTTTAAGGTGTTAGAGAAAATAAATGATAATGCATATAAACTTGAGCTGCCTGCAGATTTTGGGGTTAGTCCCACTTTTAACATTGCAGATTTGAAGCCTTATTTGGGTGAGGAAGATGAACTTCCGTCGAGGACGACTTCATTTCAAGAAGGGGAGGATGATGAGGACATCAATACAATTGTTACACCCACAGCCCCTGCTGCTATACATACTGGACCAATTATTAGAGCTCGTGCACGCCAACTAAATTACCAGGTACTTTCGTTTCTTGGTAATGATTCTAATGTTCATGAGAATATGATGCTGCCTAAATTGGATACATTTGTTTTGCTTACAAATGAAGGGCCTAGCTTGGAGAAGGATGAACATTGGAGCAAGACCAAGCATGGAGATGATGGCATGCGCAAGGGAAACAAGAACGGAGTTACAAGTGATGATTTCAGGACTTTGAAGCCACCATAATGGGTGCATGAAGCCTTGGATGAAATATACAAGACGCCACTTCATAAATTTCGTCCCGAGGCTATTTTAGGTGCTGCATCACCTTATTATTGGGCCAGGCCCATGTAATTTCGAAATACATAAGTATAGGCTATTTTTAGAGTCCGTATGTGTGGGGAAACAAGAGATAGGGTTGATTTCGGACCCCTCCACCAAGGGCCACGAAATTCCCCCCCTCTTCCTCCATATATACAGCCCTTAGGGCATCGTTTAGACTTTGGGTTTTATTTAGATTAAAAGTTCGCCATAGCTGCAACTTCGCGTACTTCGTTTGTGTTCAACGACCAGACAAAGGCGTCACAGAACCCCACCTTGATCAATAAAGCTTTCATCTTATATTCGCAATATCCAGATTGCAATCTCAGTTTCTTGCTTGTTCTTCGTTTGCTCGCAGGAAACAGACCCTCGTGGTCAGGTTGATCGAGAGACGGGACACCTTTGCCTCTATCACCTAGCTTGGACAAGAAAGATGAACCTTGGAGCAAGTTCAAGCATGGAGATGATGGCATGCGCAAGGGGAACAAGAACGGAGTTACAAGTGATGATTCCAGGACTCTAAAGCCACCATAATGAGTGCATGAAGCATGGGAAGAAATATATAAGATGCCACTTCATAAATTCCGTCCAGAGGCTATTCCAGGTGCTGCGTCACCTTATTATTGGGCCAGGCCATGTATTTTCGAAGTACTTAAGTATAGGCTGTTTTTAGAGTCCGTATGTGTGGGGAAACAAGAGTTAGGGTTGGTTTTGGACCCCTCCACCAAGGGCCACGAAATTCCTCCTCTCTCCTCCATATATACAGCCCTTAGGGCATTGTTTAGACTTTGGGTTTTGTTTAGATTAAAAGTTCGCCATAGCTGCAACTTCTCGTACTTTGTTTGTGTCCAACGACCAGACCAAGACATCACAGAACCTTATAGAGGCAAAGGTGTCCCGTCTTTCGATGAGATGATGGATATCGCTTTGGTGGCAGTCGACTTTGACGATCCGACTACGAACGTGCGAGGACGTCGCGCCTTAGCAATCGCTAAACCAACTCCGAGAGGTTATTGACCACGCCGGAGCACGATCAACCTGACCACGAGGGTCTGTTTCCTGCGAGCAAACGAAGAACAAGCAAGAAACTGAGATTGCAATCTGGATATTGCGAATATAAGATGAAAGCTTTATTGATCAAGGTGGGGTTCTGTGACGCCTTTGTCTGGTCGTTGAACACAAACGAAATACGCGAAGTTGCAGCTATGGCGAACTTTTAATCTAAACAAAAACCCAAAGTCTAAACGATGCCCTAAGGGCTGTATATATGGAGGAAGAGGGGGGAATTTCGTGGCCCTTGGTGGAGGGGTCCGAAATCAACCCTATGTCTTGTTTCCCCACACATACGGACTCTAAAAATAGCCTATACTTATGTATTTCGAAATTACATGGGCCTGGCCCAATAATAAGGTGACGCAGCACCTAAAATAGCCTCGGGACGAAATTTATGAAGTGGCATCTTGTATATTTCGTCCAAGGCTTCATGCACCCATTATGGTGGCTTCAAAGTCCTGAAATCATCACTTGTAACTCCGTTCTTGTTCCCCTTGCGCATGCCATCATCTCCATGCTTGTTCTTGCTCCAATGTTCATCCTTCTCCAAGCTAGGCCCTTCATTTGTAAGCAAAACAAATGTATCCAATTTAGGCAGCATCATATTCTCATGAATAGTAGAATCATTACCAAGAAACGAAAGTACCTGGTAATTTAGTTGGCGTGCACGAGCTCTAGTAATTGGTCCAGTATGTATAGCAGCAGGGGCTGTGGGTGTAACAATTGTATTGATGTCCTCATCATCCTCCCCTTCTTGAAATGAAGTCGTCCTCGACAGAAGTTCCTCTTCCTCACCCAAATAAGGCTTCAAATCTGCAATGTTAAAAGTGGGACTAACCCCAAAATCTGCAGGCAGCTCAAGTTTATATGCATTATCATTTATTTTCTCTAACACCTTAAAGGGACCATCAGCACGTGGCATTAACTTTGATTTGCACAAATCAGGAAATCTATCCTTACGCAAATGTAACCAAACAAGATCTCCAGGTGCAAACACAACATGTTTTCTACCCTTATCTCCAGCAAGTTTATATTTAGCATTCATACACTCAATGTTTTCCTTAGTTAACTCATGCATTTTTAAAATCAATTCAGCACGTTGTTTAGCATCAAAATTAACCTTCTCCGAAGATGGAAGAGGCAACAAATCAATAGGTGCACGAGGTAGGAAACCATACACAACTTCACAAGGGCACATCTTAGTAGTAGAATGCAATGAACGATTATAAGCAAATTCAATATGAGGCAAGCATTCCTCCCACATTTTCTTATTATTCTTCAAAACAGCCCTAAGCATAGTAGACAACGTTCTATTGACTACTTCAGTTTGTCCATCAGTTTGGGGGTGACAAGTAGTACTAAAAATCAGTTTAGTCCCCAACTTAGCCCATAAGCATCTCCAAAAGTGGCTAAGAAATTTAGTATCACGATCTGAAACAATAGTATTTGGCACACCATGCAAGCGAATAATTTCACGAAAGAACAAATCAGCAACATTAACAGCATCATCGCTTTTATGACATGGTATAAAGTGTGCCATTTTCGAGAATCTATCCACGACAACAAATATGCTATCCCTCCCCTTCTTTGTTCGAGGTAAACCTAAAACAAAGTCCATAGATATATCCTCCCAATGAACACTAGGTACAGGCAAAGGCATATATAAACCATGAGGATTGAGTCGTGACTTAGCTTTTTGACATGTAGTGCAGCGAGCAATAAAACGCTCAACATCCCGTCTCATCTTTGGCCAAAAGAAATGTGTAGCAAGTACGTCCTCCGTCTTCTTCACGCCAAAGTGTCCCATTAATCCTCCTCCATGCGCCTCCTGCAACAACAAAAGACGAACGGAGCTAGCTGGAATGCATAGCTTGTTAGCACGAAACACAAATCCATCGTTAACAACAAACTTGTTCCACATTCTTCCTTCTTTACAATTCTGCATTACATCTTTAAAATCAGCATCATGCACATATTGATCTTTGATGGTCTCCAAACCAAATATTTTGAAGTCAAGTTGTGAAAGCATAGTATAGCGACGAGACAATGCATCAGCAATAATATTTTCTTTTCCCTTCTTGTGTTTAATGACATAAGGGAAAGTCTCAATGAATTCAACCCATTTAGCATGTCTACGATTCAGTTTAGCTTGAATTTTAATATGTTTCAAAGATTCATGATCAGAATGTATAACAAATTTTTGGGCCATAAATAATGTTGCCATGTTTCTAAAGTCCGAACAAGAGTGATAGAGGCAAAGGTGTCCCGTCTTTCGATGAGATGATCGATATCGCTTTGGTGGCAGTCGACTTTGACGATCCGACTACGAACGTGCGAGGACGTCGCGCCTTAGCAATCGCTAAACCAACTCCGAGAGGTTATTGACCACGCCGGAGCACGATCAACCTGACCACGAGGGTCTGTTTCCTGCGAGCAAACGAAGAACACGCAAGAAACTGAGATTGCAATCTGGATATTGCGAATATAAGATGAAAGCTTTATTGATCAAGGTGGGGTTCTGTGACGCCTTTGTCTGGTCGTTGAACACAAACGAAGTACGCGAAGTTGCAGCTATGGCGAACTTTTATTCTAAACAAAACCCAAAGTCTAAACGATGCCCTAAGGGCTGTATATATGGAGGAAGAGGGGGGGAATTTCGTGGCCCTTGGTGGAGGGGTCCGAAATCAACCCTATCTCTTGTTTCCCCACACATACGGACTCTAAAAATAGCCTATACTTATGTATTTCAAAATTACATGGGCCTGGCCCAATAATAAGGTGACGCAGCACCTAAAATAGCCTCGGGACGAAATTTATGAAGTGGCATCTTGTATATTTCGTCCAAGGCTTCATGCACCCATTATGGTGGCTTCAAAGTCCTGAAATCATCACTTGTAACTCCGTTCTTGTTCCCCTTGCGCATGCCATCATCTCCATGCTTGTTCTTGCTCCAATGTTCATCCTTCTCCAAGCTAGGCCCTTCATTTGTAAGCAAAACAAATGTATCCAATTTAGGCAGCATCATATTCTCATGAACATTAGAATCATTACCAAGAAACGAAAGTACCTGGTAATTTAGTTGGCGTGCACGAGCTCTAGTAATTGGTCCAGTATGTATAGCAGCAGGGGCTGTGGGTGTAACAGTTGTATTGATGTCCTCATCATCCTCCCCTTCTTGAAATGAAGTTGTCCTCGACGGAAGTTCATCTTCCTCACCCAAATAAGGCTTCAAATCTGCAATGTTAAAAGTGGGACTAACCCCAAAATCTGCAGGCAGCTCAAGTTTATATGCATTATCATTTATTTTCTCTAACACCTTAAAGGGACCATCAGCACGTGGCATTAACTTTGATTTGCGCAAATCAGGAAATCTATCCTTACGCAAATGTAACCAAACAAGATCTCCAGGTGCAAACACAACATGTTTTCTACCCTTATCTCCAGCAAGTTTATATTTAGCATTCATGCGCTCAATGTTTTCCTTAGTTAACTCATGCATTTTTAAAATCAATTCAGCACGTTGTTTAGCATCAAAATTAACCTTCTCTGAAGATGGAAGAGGCAACAAATCAATAGGTGCATGAGGTAGGAAACCATACACAACTTCAAAAGGGCACATCTTAGTAGTAGAATGCAATGAACGATTATAAGCAAATTCAATATGAGGCAAGCATTCCTCCCACATTTTCTTATTATTCTTCAAAACAGCCCTAAGCATAGTAGACAACATTCTATTGACTACTTCAGTTTGTCCATCAGTTTGGGGGTGACAAGTAGTACTAAAAAGCAGTTTAGTCCCCAACTTAGCCCATAAACATCTCCAAAAGTGGCTAAGAAATTTAGTATCACGATCTGAAACAATAGTATTTGGCACACCATGCAATCGAATAATTTCACGAAAGAACAAATCAGCAACATTAACAGCATCATCGCTTTTATGACATGGTATAAAGTGTGCCATTTTCGAGAATCTATCCACGACAACAAATATGCTATCCCTCCCCTTCTTTGTTCGAGGTAAACCTAAAACAAAGTCCATAGATATATCCTCCCAAGGAACACTAGGTACAGGCAACGGCATATATAAACCATGAGGATTGAGTCGTGACTTAGCTTTTTGACATGTAGTGCAGCGAGCAATAAAATGCTCAACATCCCGTCTCATCTTTGGCCAAAAGAAATGTGTAGCAAGTACGTCCTCCGTCTTCTTCACGCCAAAGTGTCCCATTAATCCTCCTCCATGCGCCTCCTGCAACAACAAAAGACGAACGGAGCTAGCTGGAATGCATAGCTTGTTAGCACGAAACACAAATCCATCGTTAACAACAAACTTGTTCCACATTCTTCCTTCTTTACAATTCTGCATTACATCTTTAAAATCAGCATCACGCACATATTGATCTTTGATGGTCTCCAAACCAAATATTTTGAAGTCAAGTTGTGAAAGCATAGTATAGCGACGAGACAATGCATCAGCAATAACATTTTCTTTTCCCTTCTTGTGTTTAATGACATAAGGGAAAGTCTCAATGAATTCAACCCATTTAGCATGTCTACGATTCAGTTTAGCTTGACTTTTAATATGTTTCAAAGATTCATGATCAGAGTGTATAACAAATTCTTTGGGCCATAAATAATGTTGCCATGTTTCTAAAGTCCGAACAAGAGCATATAATTCTTTATCATAAGTAGAATAATTCAGACTAGGCCCACTCAATTTTTCAGAAAAGTATGCAACAGGTTTGCCATCTTGTAATAACACACCTCCTAATCCAATTCCACTAGCATCACATTCAAGCTCAAAAGTCTTATTAAAATCAGGAAGTTGGAGTAAAGGAGCATGTGTCAACTTATCTTTCAATACCGTGAAGGCTTCTTCCTGTGCGGTACCCCAAAGAAAAGGCACATCTTTCTTTGTAAGCTCATTGAGAGGTGCAGCAATGGTGCTGAAATCTCTCACAAAACGCCTATAGAATCCAGCTAGGCCAAGAAAACTCCTCACTTGTGTGACCGTTTTGGGCTGTGGCCAACTCTCAATAGCTTCAATCTTGGCTTTATCAACTTCAATTCCCTGTGGAGTAACAACATAGCCAAGAAAAGATACTCGGTCGGTGCAAAAGGTGCACTTCCCAAGGTTACCAAACAAACGTGCATCACGTAGAGCAATAAAAACATCACGTAAATGTTCCAAATGTTCTTCCAAAGATCTGCTATAAATCAATATGTCATCAAAGTAAACTACCACAAATCGTCCAATGAAAGCACGTAAAACTTCGTTCATTAATCTCATGAAAGTACTAGGTGCATTAGTTAACCCAAAAGGCATGACTAACCACTCATATAATCCAAACTTAGTTTTAAATGCTGTTTTCCATTCATCTCCCAATTTCATACGAATTTGATGGTTGCCACTACGCAAATCAACTTTGGAGAATATTGTAGAGCCACTCAATTCATCAAGCATATCATCTAGCCTAGGAATAGGATGACGATAACGAATAGTAATATTATTAATGCCTCTACAATCAACACACATACGTGATGTACCATCCTTTTTCGGCACTAGAATAATAGGAACAGCACAAGGACTAAGGGATTCGCGTATATAACCTTTGTCGAGAAGCTCTTGTACTTGGCGCATAATCTCCTTCGTCTCCTCTGGATTGGTACGGTATGGTGCACGGTTTGGCAGTGAAGCACCGGGAATTAAGTCAATCTGATGCTCAATCCCTCGAATAGGCGGTAATCCCGGTGGCACGTCTTGTGGAAAGACGTCAGCGAACTCCTGCAAAATGTTAGTGACAGCAGGAGGCAAAGAGGAAGGCACGTCCTCGAATGAAAATAATGCCTCTATGCACACAAAAGCATAGCAAACAGATTTGCTGAAATCTAGCTCATCAATATCAGATTTGGTGGCAAATAAACATGCACTTTTCAATTTAATTTCAGAAGCAACACTAGATGGTTTATTATTAGGCTTCATTTGTTGCTCAAATTCTTTTGCCACAATCTGATTTTCACTCTTATTCTTCTCCTGTTTTGCTTTATTAGCTCTATTAATATCATCTTTCAAAATGGAATCAGGAGTCATAGGAAGCAAAGTAATATTTTTATCCTTATGAACAAGAGTATAGTGATTGTTTCTACCATGGTGTACAGAATTTTTATCAAATTGCCATGGTCTACCAAGTAATAAGGAACATGCTTGCATAGGTACCACATCACAATCAACATAATCAGCATATGTAGAGATACTAAAATGCACACGAACAGTACGTGTTATCTTAACCTTGCCGCTGTTGTTGAACCATTGGATGTAGTAAGGATGTGGATGTGGTCTTGTGGTGAGAGAAAGCTTCTCCACCATCTCCATGCTAGCCAAGTTGTTGCAGCTCCCTCCGTCTATTATGACGCGCACAGAACGTTCCTTCACAACTCCCTTGGTACGGAACAAATTGTGCCTCTAATTTTGCTCAGCTTGTGTGACCTGCACACTCAAAACACGTTGAGCAACTAAACATTCATACCTGTCAGCGTCTTCAGGAGCCATGTATTGCGTCTCATGATCAGAATCATCTCCACCATGTTCTTCACGTGTAATAAGAGCCAATGTCTCCTCATCATAGTCACTAGCGGACTCATATCCACCATCCGCGGTAGCAATCATCACACGCGGAGATTTGCATTCTCTCGCATAATGACCTCCTCCCTTACAACGACGACAAATAATATCACTTGTGTGCCCTGTTGATGCCCTAGAAGAAGAAGAACTCTGTGCAGGTGATAGAGGCAAGGGTCCCGATCTTTCGATGAGATGATAACTATCGATTTGGTGGAGACGACTTTGACGATCCGACTACAAACGTGCACGACGTTGCGCCTTAGCAACCGCTAAACCAATCTCCTGAGGTTACTGACGATGCTGGAAGCACGGTCAGCCTGACCACGAAGGTCTATTCCTGCAAGCAATCGAAGAACGAGCAAGAATATGATAAAGCAATCTGAATATCGCAAATATATATGAAGTATTGATAAGGGTGGGGATCCGAAAGCGGTCTTGGTCTGGTCGTTGGACACAAACGAAGTACACGAAGTTGCAATGGCTAACTTTTAACTAAACAAATCCCAAGGAAAAAGCTACTAGATGGATCTACTTATATAGGAGCAAGGGGTGGCGGCCAAGGAGGTGGGAGGACGTCCCAAGGCAGCCTAAAACTAACCCTAGGCCGTACAAGGCTCATGGGCGCAAGTGGAGGTGATGCAACACCTTTGGGCTTGTAGTTTGACTCGGATTCTGCTGCAACGTCATATTGTTTCGTCCGTAACTCAACGCTCCGGACGAATTTGAAGGTGAATCCAATTGGGTTGGAAAGAGCACGAAATCTAGTTTCCAACAAAAAAAATCACCCAATTCGGAGTCCGTATGAAAAAGTTGTTGATGTTTTGAGTCAGGTATGTCTGTGCAGTCCGAATCTGAATCCAGAACGTGAGAGACTTGGACTCTATCTTCTCTTGGCCCAAAAGTGACGTGAGAGGACTTTTTGAACACAACCTAAACTTCTCCTTTTCCCTTATCTTCATATGTGGATTGTACAAATGTCCCATACACCTACAATTAGACAAAACACAAAAGTGTGTGAAGTATTTTTGTTCTGGATAACATAAATAGATTATTGAATAGTTTGCATTAGAAATCACCTGACAAATATGCATGTATGCAATATTTTTGGTCGTATCCAAGGTAGTCATGTCCTTATCATCCTCCCCTTTTTGAAAACAAAGCCGTCCTCGGCGTTGCTTAATCTGAAATGTGGCTAACAAAAGAGACAAGGTGTACATGTGGTATATGTATATGTCATCCAGTTTAACTTCCCTTGATTTTTGCACATATGTCACATGTATACATGAGTAACTTTCATTGTTCATAAAATATAAAGCCAAAAACTTATCACAAGAAGTAGAAGGCATGAAAATATTGCAACTCAGTTTGCACATATAAGTGAAGCTCTTATTAACTTCAAAAGATTGGCAATGTTCATCATTAAACCATCCGAACTTCGATGAATAAACCTTACTTGCATCAAATTTACATGCTACAACATGCTTAAATAAGCAAACATGCAATGAGTCATTGGACACAGAATCATCATCAAGATTAGAGGTCATATCAAAATGATTAAACATTGGTTCTTTTGCATCAACAGTTAATTCAATGGGTGCACTCAAAATTGTTGATATTTCGGTTGTTTGATCACATGACGCATTCATGACAGTAACAAGAGTCTCTAAAATAGGTGGTGTGCTCAAATCAACAGGTAACTCAACACATGATGCATTCAAGTTAACTAGGCATGCTTCATTCTCATGTGAAGTTATATCATCAAGACCTTTACTGTTACCTCGCAGAGATGTAGCTGATGTAGGTACGGACGTTGACAATGTACCATACTCTTGAGATGATATCACGCTCACAATCCGAGGTGGGGCTGCTCTAGTAGGTGCAATAGTGGAGTAACCAACCGGCGGTGGTGAGCATGAACTGGAATAGTAGTTGTTGTAGTCACCCAATGCATCCTCCTGTATTTGTCTCTCAAAGGTACAAGCACGGACATACATACCAGTAATGCAACGAGGAATATACTGAAATCTTGCCTGAATATCATGGCTCAAACCACCAAAAAATCTATTCATTGTATCATCCTCAGATTCTTCTATGTCACAATGATGCATATAAGATTTGAACTCTTGGTAGTAAGCATGAACAGTGTTACTGCCTTGTTTTAATTGCTCCAATTCACGACGCAATTCACGACGATAGTAAGGAGGAAAAAAATGTTGTCTCATTACAGCTTTCAAAACTTTCCAATTTGTGGGTTGGTTATCAATGTTTTTCTTACAATGTACACTCCACCAAACAGAAGCAAAACCAGTAAATGCTCTAATGGTAGCTCGTACTCTCTCAAGTTCAGAAAAATCATGGTGACTAAAAACTTGTTCTACTTCAAGCTCCCAAGCTAGATAAATAGCAGGATTAAATCTACCCTCAAATGATGGTAAAGAGATAACCTGACCATATGCTTGTGTGTGTTGTCCCAACTCTCGTGATGGTGAAGATGTGTCCGTCATCCAAGAACTTCTATCTCTGGAACCTGTCATGATTAGTAGAAACAAGAACCAAAATTCGAGAATAATGTTCCTATGAACTACTAGGATGTGGTTGTAAAGTGCTCACAGTAAAGCAAATATCAATATCTTACAAGTTCTTACCATGCGGCAGGTGGTGACAGGCAACCAGCGGTGTCAAATAACTCCGAAGATTGTGTAAAACGATTGCCAGGGGAACGTACGTATACACGGTGTAGAAATATGTGGAGCTGGGTTGGCTATATATGGTAGCAAAAGATTAGCAATAATCAATTCAGAGATGCAATGTTGAATAAACGCTCAACGACGATACTGTGCTGGTCCTAGGCTAGACCAAACTAGAGACGCGAGCCTAGAACACTAATGAGGTCACGCCGTAGCACAACTAGCATCAATAAAGGATATGAAGTAGCTCTGGACAGCAAGATATAAGTGAAGATCACAATAGCAGCAGACCTATTTAGAAGCTGATGTTGAGGTGCCAAATACTGAACTAGCTTCTGCAACTATTTAGATGCGGCTCGTCGCTAGCTTTCATTTGAGTACTCGCGGAGCCAAAACAGACTTCATATGAGGAAGTTATGCCTGTTTTACTGAACAGTGCACAAAACAGATTCCAATACGAATTCAACTACGAGATTGAGTCTAGATAGATCCAAATTTTGTTTTTTTTTCTCCTCTCTTTTTTTTCTCACACTTTTTTTCTTTTCCTTTCTTTTTTTTCTCTGACTTTTTTTTTACTTTTTTTCTCTTGTTTTTTTCTCTATCTTTTTTTTTCTCTCTCCCTCTTTCCAAAACAAACTAGATAAGATGTAGATTGGATCAAGCGAAGATGGGAACGATCTCAACTATGATTATGGTAATGAACGGTGGGTAGCACGTGGAGGAAATTGATGGATGGGTGGTGGACAGCGGAAGGGATAACGATGCAGCGGCGACGTGACTAATGTGAACAGAACTCGAAACTCTAAACGACCTAGACACTAAGACCAGCAACTCGACACGACGATGCAACCGATAATTCAACTATGCAAGCAACGAAAAGAAAATTGCAAAGGCTCAGACTGGCTTGGACAAAGGATGAATAGAACTAACTCTTTTTTGTGGATTTTTCTTGGACAATAGGTAAGAAAATAAATCTAATCTAGGAAAACTGGAAATTCTCACCGAACAACCTGAAAACTGATACCACTTGATAGAGGCGAGGGTCCCGATCTTTCAATGAGATGATAACTATCGATTTGGTGGAGACGACTTTGACGATCCGACTACAAACGTGCACGACGTTGCGCCTTAGCAACCGCTAAACCAATCTCCTGAGGTTACTGACGATGCTGGAAGCACGGTCAGCCTGACCACGAAGGTCTATTCCTCCAAGCAATCGAAGAACGAGCAAGAATATGATAAAGCAATCTGAATATCGCAAATATATATGAAGTATTGATAAGGGTGGGGATCCGAAAGCG
Source organism: Triticum dicoccoides (assembly GCF_002162155.2). Classification (NCBI taxonomy): domain Eukaryota; kingdom Viridiplantae; phylum Streptophyta; class Magnoliopsida; order Poales; family Poaceae; genus Triticum; species Triticum dicoccoides. Next base: position 323,114,310 of record NC_041393.1, on the reverse strand, counting down.
GTCTTGGTCTGGTCGTTGGACACAAACGAAGTACACGAAGTTGCAATGGCTAACTTTTAACTAAACAAATCCCAAGGAAAAAGCTACTAGATGGATCTACTTATATAGGAGCAAGGGGTGGCGGCCAAGGAGGTGGGAGGACGTCCCAAGGCAGCCTAAAACTAACCCTAGGTCGTACAAGGCTCATGGGCCCAAGTGGAGGTGATGCAACACCTTTGGGCTTGTAGTTTGACTCGGATTCTGCTGCAACATCATATTGTTTCGTCCGTAACTCAACGCTTCGGACGAATTTGAAGGTGAATCCAATTGGATTGGAAAGATCACGAAATCTAGTTTCCAACAAAAAAAGAATCACCCAATTTGGAGTCCGTATGAAAAAGTTGTTGACGTTTTGAGTCAGGTATGTCTGTGCAGTCCGAATCTGAATCCAGAACGTGAGAGACTTGGACTCTATCTTCTCTTGGCCCAAAAGTGACGTGAGAGAACTTTTTGAACACAACCTAAACTTCTCCTTTTCCCTTATCTTCATATGTGGATTGTACAAATGTCCCATACACCTACAATTAGACAAAACACAAAAGTGTGTGAAGTATTTTTGTTCTGGATAACATAAATAGATTATTGAATAGTTTGCATTAGAAATCACCTGACAAATATGCATGTATGCAATATTTTTGGTCGTATCCAAGGTAGTCATGTCCTTATCAGCAGGCCTGGCAGGTGCGCTCTTGGCAGATAATGGTGGTTGTTCCTGTTTTCTTGTATCACGGCTGTAGGAGGCACCTGATTGAGGTGCTGGTGCAGTTGAAGTAGAAGATGCACGCGGCGTCCATGAGGAAGGTCGGCCTGCAGAAAAGTTAGTTCGCGCCAATGCTTGTCGATCCTGCACTTCACGTTCAGCTTTACAAGCAAGATGGAATAAACGAGTGATATTAGTATACTCCTTATAGTCTAGAATGGTCTGAATCTCTCTATTTAATCCACCCAGAAAACATGCAAGCATAGCTTCATTCTCCTCAACAATACCACATTGAATCATGCCAGTTTGTAATTCCTGATAATATTCTTCTACAGAATTTTTTCCTTGTCTTAAACGCTGCAATTTTTGAAGCAATTCACGTTGATAATATGGTGGAACCCAACGCGTACGCATAGCGGTTTTCAAAGCAGCCCAAGTAGTTGGAATAGGATATAATCTACAATGTTCAGACCACTAGACACATGCAAAACTAGTGAAAGCACAAACAGCAGCAGCAACCCGTCTCTCCTCGGGATATTGTAAACATGTAAAACGTTGTTCAGTTTCTAACTCCCAAGTAAGATATATATCAGGAACATATCTACCCTCAAATGGTGGAATATTCAATTTCAGTTTAGGAATATGGACATCATCTCGTACCTGAGGTGGTGGTGCAGGCCTACCATTACGAATATATACCTGAGGTCGACCTGGTGGTGGTGGTGTTGGTGGCTGCACGTAGTTCGGATTTTGATCAACCTCATCCTCATAATCTCTCACATAATCATCATCCTCCTGGGTACCAGCAGCAGCAGTAGCAGGAGCCAAAGAAGCACCAACAGCAGTAGCAACGGCACCAGAATTTTGTCCTGGCTCAATAGGAACACGTTGTGCTCGTCCATACTGATTCGGAAGGGGGCGTAGTTGTTGTTGTTGCAGAGGTGCGACAGGTGCAGCCGGTGGTGGAAGACGCGCAAGCAGTTCATTAAATCTGTTATCGAGCTTTGTTTCGAACGTCTTCTCAAGGCCAGTAATCTTCTCCATGGCCTCTTCAAAATTGTTCAGCACATCTTGCACCTGTTCAGTCATCATTTGCTGAAACTTATCATGAAGCTCCTTGTTCGATAAGTTCTCCCAGTCAATCTCGTCGGCTTGTGATCCTGGCATGGTTAGCAGCAATAGAAACACACAAGTATATGATCCTACAGACTACTAAGAAGTTGTGGTGGTGTATCACAAACCCATCAAGCAAACCTCAAATTCTTACCAGTTCTTACCCAGCAGCAGGTGGTGATCGGCAACCGTTGTAGTCAAAACTTCTCAAAGCTTGGATAGAGCGATTACCAGGGAAAGTCAAACGCACGACGTAGATGTATGTGGAGCTGGGAAGGCTTATAATATGGTAGCAAAAAAAGGTCAGCGATAATCAATTCAGAGATGCAAAGTTGAATAAACGCTCAATGACGGTACTGTGCTGGTCCTAGGCTAGACCGTGCTAGAGACGCGAGCCTAGAACACTAACAAAATCACGGCGCTGCACGTAAACAAGGGAAAAGCACACTCTCGAATTTTTTTTTGCTCTTTTTTTTTGCGCTGCTTTTTTTTTGTGCTGCCCTCTTTTTTTTTTGCGAAAAATCACTATAATGGCGAGTGTCTCAAAACTCTTCCCAGGTCAAACTGACAGGATGGGCAC
>NC_041393.1:323049999-323111628 GCF_002162155.2 Triticum dicoccoides | reverse complement strand
AAACGGGTCAAAAAAACTTTCTATAACGGCGACTGTCTCAATACGCTTAGAAACACCAAAAAATAGGATAGCCAGAAAATTTTTCGACAAATGCGTTTTCGGAAAATTTTGGGCCTAAACGGAGGGTGGTTTCCGGACTCTTTTTTTTTTGGAAACCAACCTCTTCTACGGACGGCAAAAGATTGCTGGAATCCGAAACCTACTCAGACAAGGAAACACAAATCGGAAATTAGATGGATCCCGAAAACAAACCTAATATGCAAGGAACTAGGATTGGTGGTGGATATATGGTGGTGGTATATGGCAGCGGTGGTGGTAGCGGTGGTAGTATATGGATATGGATCGGTGGTGGTATATGGACATGGATTGGTGGTGGTATATGGATACGGATTCGGAGCGGTGGTGGTAGATGGCAGGGGCGATGATGATGGTGCGGCGGCGGCGTGACAACTTATGACCAGAACTCGAAACTCTAAAAGACTAGACTCCAAGACCAGCAACTAGACACGACGAAGCAACCGCAAATTCAACAAAGCAAAACCCTAAAAAGATTATGCAAAGGCTCAGATTGGTTCGGATATGATGAACTAACCCTAATGTTGTTTTGTAGCTTTTTCGTGGACTGTAGGTATGAAGAACAGACTCGATCTAAACTACGAAAAACTGTAAAATCTCACCGAGCAACCTGGAAATCTGATACCACTTGATAGAGGCAAAGGTGTCCCGTCTTTCGATGAGATGATGGATATCGCTTTGGTGGCAGTCGACTTTGACGATCCGACTACGAACGTGCGAGGACGTCGCGCCTTAGCAATCGCTAAACCAACTCCGAGAGGTTATTGACCACGCCGGAGCACGATCAACCTGACCACGAGGGTCTGTTTCCTGCGAGCAAACGAAGAACAAGCAAGAAACTGAGATTGCAATCTGGATATTGCGAATATAAGATGAAAGCTTTATTGATCAAGGTGGGGTTCTGTGACGCCTTTGTCTGGTCGTTGAACACAAACGAAGTACGCGAAGTTGCAGCTATGGCGAACTTTTAATCTAAACAAAAACCCAAAGTCTAAACGATGCCCTAAGGGTTGTATATATGGAGGAAGAGGGGGGGATTTCGTGGCCCTTGGTGGAGGGGTCCGAATACCCTATCTCTTGTTTCCCCACACATACGGACTCTAAAAATAGCCTATACTTATGTATTTCAAAATTACATGGGCCTGGCCCAATAATAAGGTGACGCAGCACTTAAAATAGCCTTGGGACGAAATTTATGAAGTGGCATCTTGTATATTTCGTCCAAGGCTTCATGCACCCATTATGGTGGCTTCAAAGTCCTGAAATCATCACTTGTAACTCCGTTCTTGTTCCCCTTGCGCATGCCATCATCTCCATGCTTGTTCTTGCTCCAATGTTCATCCTTCTCCAAGCTAGGCCCTTCATTTGCAAGCAAAACAAATGTATCCAATTTAGGCAGCATCATATTCTCATGAACATTAGAATCATTACCAAGAAACGAAAGTACCTGGTAATTTAGTTGGCGTGCATGAGCTCTAGTAATTGGTCCAGTATGTATAGCAGTAGGGGCTGTGGGTGTAACAATTGTTTTGATGTCCTCATCAGAACCCACCTTGATCAATAATTCGCAATATCCAGATTGCAATCTCAGTTTCTTGCTTGTTCTTCGTTTGCTTGCAGGAAACAGGCCCTCGTGGTCAGGTTGATCGTGCTCCGGCGTGGTCAATAACCCCTCGGAAGTTGGTTTAGCGATTGCTAAGGCGCGACGTCTCGCACGTTCGTAGTCGGATCGTGTAGGATCGAAAGTATGTCTAGAGGGGGGGTGATTAGACTACTTGACCAAATAAAAACTTAACCTTTTCCCAGTTTTAGTTCTTGGCAGATTTTAGCTATTGTAGGACAAGTCAAGCAATCATCACACAATTCAAGCAAGCATGCAAAGAGTATATTGGCAGCAGAAAGTAAAGCATGCAACTTGTAAGAATGTAAAGGGAAGGGTTTGGAGAATTCAAACGCAATTGGAGACATGGATGTTTTTCCCGTGGTTCGGATAGGTGGTGCTATCCTACATCCACGTTGATGGAGACTTCAAGCCACGAAGGGTAACGGTTGTGCGAGTCCACGGAGGGCTCCACCCACAAAGGGTAATGGTTGCGCGAGTCCACGAAGGGCTCCACCCACGAAGGGTCCACGAAGAAGCAACCACCCACAAAGGGTCCATGAAGAAGCAACCTTGTCTATCCCACCATGGCCATCGCCCACGAAGGACTTGCCTCACTAGCGGTAGATCTTCACGAAGTAGGCGATCTCCTTGCCCTTACAAACTCCTTGGTTCAACTCCACAATCTTGTCGGAGGCTCCCAAGTAACACCTAGCCAATCTAGGAGACACCACTCTCCAAGAAGTAACAAATGGTGTGTAGGTAATGAACTCCTTGCTCTTGTGCTTCAAATGATAGTCTCCCCAACACTCAACTCTCTCTCATAGGATTTGGACTTGGTGGAAAGAAGATTTGAGTGGAAAGCAACTTGGGGAAGGCTAGAGATCAAGATTCATATGGTAGGAATGGAATATCTTGGTCTCAACACATGAGTAGGTGGTTCTCTCTCGGAACATATGAGTTGAAATTGTGTATGTGTTCTGATAGCTCTCTCCACGAGTGAAGAGGAGGTGGAGGGGTATATATAGCCTCCACACAAAATCCAACCGTTACACACAGTTTTCCAATCTCGGTGGGACCGAATCAACAAACTCGGTCGGACCGAAAAGGTAAACCTAGTGACCGTTAGAGATTTTCGGTGGGACTGACATGCAACTCGGTAGGACCGATATGGTTAGGGTTTGGGCATAACATAATCTCGGTGAGACCGATTACACAAACTCGGTGAGACTGATTTTGGTAATTAGCTAACCAGAGAGTTGGTCAGGCAAACTCGGTGGGACCGATTTGCTCTTTCGGTGAGACCGAAAAGTTACAAAAAGGAAACACTGAATTTACATTGCAATCTTGGTGGGACCGATTCGCTCTTTCGATGGGACCGAAAAGTTACGAAAGGGAAACAGTGAGTTTGCAATCCCATCTCGGTGAGACCGAGATCCCTATCGATAGAACCGAATTGCTAGGGTTTGGCAGTGGCTAATGACATGTAAAACTTGGTGGCGCCGGATAGAAAGAATCGATATGACCGAGTTTGGCTTAGGGTTTAGGTCATATGTGGATATGGGAAAGTAGTTGAGGGTTTTGGAGCATATCACTAAGCACATGAAGCAAGAGGCTCATTAAGCAACACCTCATCCCTCCTTGATAGTATTGACTTTTCCTAAAGACTCAATGTGATCTTGGATCACTAAAATATAAAATGAAGAGTCTTGAGCTTTTGAGCTTGAGCCAATACTTTGTCCTTAGCATTTTGAGGGTTCCACTTTCACATCCATGCCATGCCAATCATTGAGCTTTCCTGAAATAATCATCTTGGAATAGCATTAGCTCAATGAGCTATATGTTGTTATGAATTACCAAAACCACCTAGGGATAGTTGCACTTTCAATCTCCCCCTTTTTGGTAATTGATGACAACATATAGATCAAAGCTTCGACAAATGATAATAAGCATGAAATATATCGTCGCTTTGAGAAGTATGTGACAAGTAAGAGCTCCCCCTAAATTTGTGCATATTTAAAATTTGCTTTGGACTGCAAATGCACAAGGAGTTAGAGTCATGGGTTACTCTTCCATGTCACATACATCTTGGTGGAGCGCTTAAAATGATAAGAATGAAATACATGCACTCATCACCAAGAATAGTGAATGATCACATAAGATAGATAAGATGATAATATTTAAGCAAACATTAAGTGTAGCTTATGATCAAACACATGATCATCAATGTCTCACAGATAATGACGTAGTATCTCAAGCACTCAAAAGCAAACAAAGTTCGAAAAACCACCAAATAAAACAAGAGAGAAAAGCAACACACACTCTCTCTCTCTCTCTCTCTCGAAGCCTATGATCTATACATTTTCTCCCCCTTTGGCAACAAGTTACCAAAAAGTTCCTAGAAAATGCATAGTGCTAAATCGACACTCAGGCTTGATCTTCAGGTGGTGGTGGAGTCCGGATCACTCCAAGGACGAAGGCTTCCGTAGACGCTGAAGTAGTCGCTGGAGTTGGAGCTGAAGTAGATGCTGGAGCTGGTGGAACTGAGGCTGTAGCTGGTGCAGAAGTGGTGGCTCTGTTGTCAGCAACTGGCACTGCAAACGACCTCGGACCTCGTGGCACTCTGGCAAAGGCATCAGTTGTAGTCCTGCCTCTCCTCTCCTGCATGTCATCCTGGAGCTGCTCCACTGCAGTCTGAATCTCTGTCACCTTGACATCCAAGTCATAGAACTTTTGTTCCATGATTCTCTCTAGGCTTGCCTGGTTCTGAGTTAGGGTTGCTAGTCCTTTCTCAATCCGCAGGGTGGATGCAATCAGGTAACCAAGCTGCTCTTGTTTGGTTTTCAAGAAATATTCAGATGCCTCCTCTTGAGTTGGCATCTTAGCAGCTTTCTCCTTCCTCACCTTCTCCTTCTTTGCTTGTGCTTGTGCAGACGATGGCTCATTCTCAGTCATAACAACTTGATTATCTTCAAAATCTGGACGGATGGGCAGGTGTTCCTTGTCCAATAAGTATATGCCCGTGCCCATCTTTGAGTTAATGAGCTCCTGAATTTGAGGGGCATATCCACAACTCCTCTTCTGATCAGCTGCAGTCCTCTTGATAGTCTCTACTATGAGGCTCATGAATTTGAATTTCTGAGGTACGTCAAACACATGAAGCAAATTGATTGCATGGCCTCTGATCATCTTGTGATCACCTGACTTGGGCAAGAGAATGTGCCTCAGTATCCAATTTATGGTTGGCAGCCCTGACAGAAGATAATGCACTGAGCCAAACTTGAAAGTATCAAGTGCTTCATTTGGGATCTCCTTGTACATGTTTGACATTGAGTTATGGTCCATCTTCTTCTTGGCATATATGTCCAAGTCATCATCATGCTCCTCTGGGGCATTAATGAGCTGTGCTCACTCAGCAACTATAGATTGGTACCTTGTACCTTCAGACATCCATGTTATCCTTCCATCTGGGTAGAAGTGTGCTGTGGAGTAGAATTGCATAATGAGCTCCTCGTTCCACTTTGTGAGCTTCTGCCCAACAAAGTCTGCAACTCCACAAGCACTAAAGCTGTCAATCACACCGGGATAGTGTTCCTCATTTTCCTTCATGTAGGTCCAGTCGACCCATCTCATGTCACAAACAATGGGCTTCTTATCAAGCAGCGCTGTCTCATAAAAGTCCTGCTGTTCCTTAGTGTGGAACCTGTAGTCAACAGCGGTCCTTCTCCTTGAAGCATACGGATCTGCTTCTCTCCACTTCCTGAGCCCTGAGTCTCTCCTGAGCTTCATGTCCTCAGCCACAGGATGAGCATCACTATGGTCTGGGATCTTGGGCTTGAGCTTTCTGAGCACTTGACCTTTTTCTTCTTCAGCAATGTCAGGCACTGGGGCCTTGTTCTTTTCAGTTGCAGGTATGCTCCTCGTATTTCTCTTTGGTGCAGACTTGGGCTTGGAGGCAGCTTTGGGTGCTTCTTTGGGCTTGGATGCAGCAGCCCCTGATTTGATAGCACACCCATTAGCTTGGGTGCCTTAGGTGCTGGTGCAGCAACCTCTTCTTCTTCCTCTTCTTCCATGATGGAAGCCTTTCCAAGCACTCTGGCTACGGTCTTCTTGACCCTTTCCTTCCTTTTCTTGCCTTCAGCAGCAACTGGCTCTATGGGAGTGGGCTTCTCAGAAATCTTGGTTGAAGCTCTGGCCTTTGGCATAGGCTGCCTGCCTGCTGGCCTTTTGACCTTTAAGCCTGGCTTTGTGCCCTATGTTGGCTCAACTCTGATAGAGGCAAAGGTGTCCCGTCTTTCGATGAGATGATGGATATCGCTTTGGTGGCAGTCGACTTTGACGATCCGACTACGAACGTGCGAGGACGTCGAGCCTTAGCAATCGCTAAACCAACTCCGAGAGGTTATTGACCACGCCGAAGCACGATCAACCTGACCACGAGGGTCTGTTTCCTGCGAGCAAACGAAGAACAAGCAAGAAACTGAGATTGCAATCTGGATATTGCGAATATAAGATGAAAGCTTTATTGATCAAGGTGGGGTTCTATGACGCCTTTGTCTGGTCGTTGAACACAAAGGAAGTACGCGAAGTTGCAGCTATGGCGAACTTTTAATCTAAACAAAACCCAGAGTCTAAACGATGCCGTAAGGGCTGTATATATGGAGGAAGAGGGGGGAATTTCGTGACCCTTGGTGGAGGGGTCCGAAATCAACCCTATCTCTTGTTTCCCCACACATACGGACTCTAAAAATAGCCTATACTTATGTGTTTCGAAATTACATGGGCCTGGCCCAATAATAAGGTGACGCATCACCTATAATAGCCTCGGGACAAAATTTATGAAGTGGCATCTTGTATATTTCGTCCAAGGCTTCATGCACCCATTATGGTGGCTTCAAAGTCATGAAATCATCACTTGTAACTCCGTTCTTGTTCCCCTTGCGCATGCCATCATCTCCATGCTTGTTCTTAATCCAATGTTCATCCTTCTCCAAGCTAGGCCCTTCATTTGTAAGCAAAACAAATGTATCCAATTTAGGCAGCATCATATTCTCATAAACATTAGAATCATTACCAAGAAACGAAAGTACCTGGTAATTTAATTGGCGTGCGCGAGCTCTAGTAATTGGTCCAGTATTAATAGCAGCAGGGGCTGTGGGTGTAACAATTGTATTGACGTCCTCATCATCCTCCCCTTCTTGAAATAAAGTCGTCCTCGACGGAAGTTCATCTTCCTCACCCAAATAAGGCTTCAAATTTGCAATGTTAAAAGTGGGACTAACCCCAAAATCTGCAGGCAGCTCAAGTTTATATGCATTATCATTTATTTTCTCTAACACCTTAAAGGGACCATCAGCACGTGGCATTAACTTTGATTTGCGCAAATCAGGAAATCTATCCTTACGCAAATGTAACCAAACAAGATCTCCAGGTGCAAACACAACATGTTTTCTACCCTTATCTCCAGCAAGTTTATATTTAGCATTCATACGCTCAATGTTTTCCTTAGTTAACTCATGCATTTTTAAAATCAATTCAGCATGTTGTTTAGCATCAAAATGAACCTTCTCCGAAGATGGAAGAGGCAACAAATCAATAGGTGCACGAGGTAGGAAACCATACACAACTTCAAAAGGGCACATCTTAGTAGTAGAATGCAATGAACGATTATAAGCAAATTCAATATGAGGCAAGCATTCCTCCCACATTTTCTTATTATTCTTCAAAACAGCCCTAAGCATAGTAGACAACGTTCTATTGACTACTTCAGTTTGTCCATCAGTTTGGGGGTGACAAGTAGTACTAAAAAGCAGTTTAGTCCCCAACTTAGCCCATAAACATCTCCAAAAGTGGCTAAGAAATTTAGTATCACGATCTGAAACAATAGTATTTGGCACACCATGCAAGCAAATAATTTCACGAAAGAACAAATCAGCAACATTAACAGCATCATCGCTTTTATGACATGGTATAAAGTGTGCCATTTTCGAGAATCTATCCACGACAACAAATATGCTATCTGATGAGGACATCAATACAATTGTTACACCCACAGCCCCTGCTGCTATACATACTGGACCAATTACTAGAGCTCGTGCACGCCAACTAAATTACCAGGTACTTTCGTTTCTTGGTAATGATTCTAATGTTCATGAGAATATGATGCTGCCTAAATTGGATACATTTGTTTTGCTTACAAATGAAGGGCCTAGCTTGGAGAAGGATGAACATTGGAGCAAGAACAAGCATGGAGATGATGGCATGCGCAAGGGAAACAAGAACGGAGTTACAAGTGATGATTTCAGGACTTTGAAGCCACCATAATGGGTGCATGAAGCCTTGGACGAAATATACAAGATGCCACTTCATAAATTTCGTCCCGAGGCTATTTTAGGTGCTGCGTCACCTTATTATTGGGCCAGGCCCATGTAATTTCGAAATACATAAGTATAGGCTATTTTTAGAGTCCGTATGTGTGGGGAAACAAGAGATAGGGTTGATTTCGGACCCCTCCACCAAGGGCCACGAAATCCATCCTCCCCTTCTTGAAATGAAGTCGTCCTCGACGGAAGTTCATCTTCCTCACCCAAATAAGGCTTCAAATCTGCAATGTTAAAAGTGGGACTAACCCCAAAATCTGCAGGCAGCTCAAGTTTATATGCATTATCATTTATTTTCTCTAACACCTTAAAGGGACCATCAGCACGTGGCATTAACTTTGATTTGCGCAAATCAGGAAATCTATCCTTACGCAAATGTAACCAAACAAGATCTCCAGGTGCAAACACAACATGTTTTCTACCCTTATCTCCAGCAAGTTTATATTTAGCATTCATGCGCTCAATGTTTTCCTTAGTTAACTCATGCATTTTTAAAATCAATTCAGCATGTTGTTTAGCATCAAAATTAACCTTCTCCGAAGATGGAAGAGGCAACAAATCAATAGGTGCACGAGGTAGGAAACCATACACAACTTCAAAAGGGCACATCTTAGTAGTAGAATGCAATGAACGATTATAAGAAAATTCAATATGAGGCAAGCATTCCTCCCACATTTTCTTATTATTCTTCAAAACAGCCCTAAGCATAGTAGACAACGTTCTATTGACTACTTCAGTTTGTCCATCAGTTTGGGGGTGACAAGTAGTACTAAAAAGCAGTTTAGTCCCCAACTTAGCCCATAAACATCTCCAAAAGTGGCTAAGAAATTTAGTATCATGATCTGAAATAATAGTATTTGGCACACCATGCAAGCGAATAATTTCACGAAAGAACAAATCAGCAACATTAACAGCATCATCGCTTTTATGACATGGTATAAGGCGAGGGTCCCAATCTTTCGATGAGATGATAACTATCGATTTGGTGGAGACGACTTTGACAATCCGACTACAAACGTGCACGACGTTGCGCCTTAGCAATCGCTAAACCAATCTCCTGAGGTTACTGACGATGCTGGAAGCACGGTCAGCCTGACCACGAAGGTCTATTCCTGCAAGCAATCGAAGAACGAGCAAGAATATGATAAAGCAATCTGAATATTGCAAATATATATAAAGTATTGATAATGGTGGGGATCCGGAAGCGGTCTTGGTCTGGTCGTTGGACACAAACGAAGTACACGAAGTTGCAATGGCTAACTTTTAACTAAACAAATCCAAAGGAAAAGCTACTAGATGGATCTACTTATATAGGAGCAAGGGGTGGCGGCCAAGAAGGTGGGAGGACGTCCCAAGGCAGCCTAAAACTAAATCTAGGTCGTACAAGGCCAATGGGCCCAAGTGGAGGTGATGTAACACCTTTGGACTTGTAGTTTGACTCGGATTCTGCTGCAGCATCAGATTGTTTCGTCCACAACTCAACGCTCCGGACGAATTTGAAGGTGATTCCAATTGGGTTGGAAAGTGCACGAAATCTAGTTTCCAACAAAAAAAGAATCACCCAATTCGGAGTCCGTATGAAAAACTTGTGTGCGTTTTGAGTCAGGTGTGTCTATGCAGTCCGAATCTGAATCCAGAACGTGAGAGACTTGGACTCTATCTTCTCTTGGGCCAAAAGTGACGTGAGAGAACTTTTTGGACAGCAAATAATCATCTCTTTCTTCCTTATCTTCATATGTGGATTGTACAAATGTCCCATACACCTGCAATTAGACAAAACACAAAAGTGTGTGAAGTATTTTTGTTCTGGATAACATAAATAGATTATTGAATAGTTTGCACTAGAAATCACCTGACAAATATGCATATATGCAATATTTTTGGTCATATCCAAGGTAGTCATGTCCTCATCATTTTCGAGTATCTATCCACGACAACAAATATGCTATCCCTCCCCTTCTTTGTTCGAGGTAAACCTAAAACAAAGTCCATAGATATATCCTCCCAAGGAACACTAGGTACAGGCAAAGGCATATATAAACCATGAGGATTGAGTCGTGACTTAGCTTTTTGACATGTAGTGCAGCGAGCAATAAAACGCTCAACATCCCGTCTCATCTTTGGCCAAAAGAAATGTGTAGCAAGTTCGTCCTCCGTCTTCTTCACGCCAAAGTGTCCCATTAATCCTCCTCCATGCGCCTCCTGCAACAACAAAAGACGAACGGAGCTAGCTGGAATGCATAGCTTGTTAGCACGAAACACAAATCCATCGTTAACGACGAACTTGTTCCACATTCTTCCTTCTTTACAATTCTGCATTACATCTTTAAAATCAGCATCATGCACATATTGATCTTTGATGGTCTCCAAACCAAATATTTTGAAGTCAAGTTGTGAAAGCATAGTATAGCGGCGAGACAATGCATCAGCAATAACATTTTCTTTTCCCTTCTTGTGTTTAATGACATAATGAAAAGTCTCAATGAATTCAACCCATTTAGCATGTCTACGATTCAGTTTAGCTTGACTTTTAATATGTTTCAAAGATTCATGATCAGAATGTATAACAAATTCTTTGGGCCAGAAATAATGTTGCCATGTTTCTAAAGTCCGAACAAGAGCATATAATTCTTTATCATAAGTAGAATAATTCAGACTAGGCCCACTCAATTTTCCAGAAAAGTATGCAACAGGTTTGCCATCTTGTAATAACACACCGCCTAATCCAATTCCACTAGCATCACATTCAAGCTCAAAAGTCTTATTAAAATCAGGAAGTTGGAGTAAAGGAGCATGTGTCAACTTATCTTTCAATACCGAGAAGGCTTCTTCCTGTGCGGTACCCCAAAGAAAAGGCACATCTTTCTTTGTAAGCTCATTGAGAGGTGCAGCAATGGTGCTGAAATCTCTCACAAAACGCCTACAGAGTCCAGCGAGGCCAAGAAAACTCCTCACTTGTGTGACCGTTTTGGGTTGCGGCCAACTCTCAATAGCTTCAATCTTGGCTTTATCAACTTCAATTCCCTGTGGAGTAACAACATAGCCAAGAAAAGATACTCGGTCGGTGCAAAAGATGCACTTCCCAAGGTTACCAAACAAACGTGCATCACGTAGAGCAATAAAAACAACACGTAAATGTTCCAAATGTTCTTCCAAAGATCTGCTATAAATCAATATGTCATGAAAGTAAACTACCACAAATCGTCCAATGAAAGCACGTAAAACTTCGTTCATTAATCTCATGAAAGTACTAGGTGCATTAGTTAACCCAAAAGGCATGACTAACCACTCATATAATCCAAACTTAGTTTTAAATGCTGTTTTCCATTCATCTCCCAATTTCATACGAATTTGATGGTATGCACTATGCAAATCAACTTTGGAGAATATTGTAGAGCCACTCAATTCCTCAAGCATATCATCGAGCCTAGGAATAGGATGACGATAACGAATAGTAATATTATTAATGCCTCTACAATCAACACACATACGTGATGTACCATCCTTTTTCGGCACTAGAATAATAGGAACAGCACAAGGACTAAGGGATTCGCGTATATAACCTTTGTCGAGAAGCTCTTGTACTTGACGCATAATCTCCTTCGTCTCCTCTGGATTGGTACGGTATGGTGCACGGTTTGGCAGTGAAGCGCCGGGAATTAAGTCAATCTGATGCTCAATCCCTCGAATAGGCGGTAATCCCGGTGGCACGTCTTGTGGAAAGACGTCAGCGAACTCCTGCAAAATGTTAGTGACAGCAGGAGGCAAAGAGGAAGGCACATCCTGGAATGAAAATAATGCCTCTTTGTGCACAAAAGCATAGCAAACAGATTTGCTGAAATCTAGCTCATCAATATCAGATTTGGTGGCAAATAAACATGCACTTTTCAATTTAATTTCAGAAGCAACACTAGATGGTTTATTATTAGGCTTCATTTGTTGCTCAAATTCTCTTGCCACAATCTGATTTTCACTCTTATTCGTCTCCTGTTTTGCTTTATTAGCTATATTAATATCATCTTTCAAAATGGAATCAGGAGTCATAGGAAGTAAAGTAATATTTTTATCCTTATGAACAAGAGTATAGTGATTGTTTCTACCATGGTGTACAGAATTTTTATCAAATTGCCAGGGTCTACCAAGTAATAAGGAACATGCTTGCATAGGTACCACATCACAATCAACATAATCAGCATATGTAGAGATACTAAAATGCACACGAACAGTACGTGTTACCTTAACCTTGCCGCTGTTGTTGAACCATTGGATGTAGTAAGGATGTGGATGTGGTCTTGTGGTGAGAGAAAGCTTCTCCACCATCTCCATGCTAGCCAAGTTGTTGCAGCTCCCTCCCTCTATGATGACGCGCACAGAACGCTCTTTCACAACTCCCTTGGTATGGAACAAATTGTGCCTCTGATTTTGCTCAGCTTGTGTGACCTGCACACTCAAAACACGTTGAGCAACTAAACATTCATACCTGTCAGCGTCTTCAGGAGCCATGTATTGCGTCTCATGATCAGAATCATCTCCACCATGTTCTTCACGTGTAATAAGAGCCAAAGTCTCCTCATCATAGTCACTAGCGGACTCATATCCACCATCCGCGGTAGCAATCATCACATGCGGAGATTTGCATTCTCTCGCATAATGACCTCCTCCCTTACAACGACGACAAATAATATCACTTGTGTGCCCTATTGATGCCATGGAAGAAGCAGAACTCTGTGCAGGCCCAGCAGGTGCGCTCTTGGCAGATAAAGGTGGTTGTGCCTGTTTTCTTGTATCACGACTGGAGGAGACACCTGATTGAGGTGCTGGTGTATTTGAAGTAGAAAATGCACGCGGTGTCCATGATGAAGGTCGGCCTGCAGAAAAGTTAGTTCGCGCCAATGCTTGTCGATCCTGCACTTCACGTTCAGCTTTACAAGCAAGATGGAATAAACGAGTGATATTAGTATACTCCTTATAGTCTAGAATGGTCTGAATCTCTCTATTTAATCCACCCAGAAAACGTGCAAGCATAGCTTCATTCTCCTCAACAATACCACATCTAATCATGCCAGTTTGTAATTCCTGATAATATTCTTCTACAGAATTTTTTCCTTGTCTTAAGCGTTGTAATTTCTGAAGCAATTCACGTTGATAATATGGTGGAACCCAATGAGTACGCATAGCAGTTTTCAAAGCAGCCCAAGTAGTTGGAATAGGATATAATCTACAATGTTCAGACCACCATACACATGCAAAACTAGTGAAAGCACAAACAGCAGTGGCAACCCGTCTCTCCTCGGGATATTGTAAACATGTAAATCGTTGTTCAGTTTCTAACTCCCAAGTAAGATATATATCAGGAACATATCTACCCTCCAAAGGTGGAATATTCAATTTCAGTTTAGGAAGATGGTCATGATCTCGTACCTGAGGGAAAGCCCATTGTGATTATTTGCATGTGGACGACCTGGTGGTTGTGGTGCAGGTGGTTGCACGTAGTTCTGATTTTGAGCAACCTCATCCTCGTAATCTCCCACATAATCATCCTCCTCCGCATCAGCAGCAGGAGCCACAGAAGTATCAACAGCAGCACCAACAGTTTGGCCAAACGCAAGAGGAACACGGCTCGCTCGGCGGAGATCTGTTTCGCGACGTGGAGGTAGTCGTTGTTGTTGTTGTTGTTGGAGAGGTGCGTTAGGTGCAGCGGGTGGTGGTGGTGGAAGACGCGCGAGCAATTCATTAAACTTGTTATCGAGCTTTGTTTCGAACGTCTTCTCCATGCCATCTATCTTCTCCATGGCCTCTTCAAATCTGTTTAGCACATCTTGCACCTGTCCACTCATCATTTGCTGAAATTTATCATGCAAATCCTTATTCGTCATGTTCTCCCAGTCAGTCTCGTCGGCTTGTGATCCTGGCATGGTTAGCAGCAATAGAAACACACAAGAATATGATCCTACAGACTACTAACAAGAGGTGGTGGTGGGTGTCACAAATCCGTCAAGCAAATCTCAAATTCTTACCAGTTCTTACCCAGCAGCAGGCGGTGATCGGCAACCGCTGTAGTAAAAAAACTCTCAAAGCTTGGATAGAGCGATTACCAGGGAGAGTCAAACGCACGACGTAGATGTATGTGGAGCTGGTGATGAGGACATCAATACCATTGTTACACCCACAGCCCCTACTGCTACATATACGGGACCAATTACTAGAGCTCGCGCACGCCAATTAAATTATCAGGTACTTTCGTTTCTTGGTAATGATTCTAATGTTCATGAGAATATGATGCTGCCTAAATTGGATACATTTGTTTTGCTTACAAATGAAGGGCCTAGCTTGGAGAAGGACGAACATTGGAGCAAGAACAAGCATGGAGATGATGCCATGCGCAAGGGGAACAAGAACGGAGTTACAAGTGATGATTTCAGGACTTTGAAGCCACCATAAAGGGTGCATGAAGCCTTGGACGAAATATACAAGATGCCACTTCATAAATTTCGTCCCGAGGCTATTATAGGTGCCGCGTCACCTTTTTATTGGGCCAGGCCCATGTAATTTCGAAATACATAGGTATAGGCTATTTTTAGAGTCCGTATGTGTGGGGAAACAAGAGATAGGGTTGATTTCGGACCCCTCCACCAAGGGCCACGAAATTCCCCCTCTCTTCCTCCATATATACAGCCCTTAGGGCACCGTTTAGACTTTGGGTTTTGTTTAGATTAAAAGTTCGCCATAGCTGCAACTTCGCGTGCTTCGTTTGTGTTCAACGACCAGACAAAGGCGTCACAGAACCCCACCTTGATCAATAAAGCTTTCATCTTATATTCGCAATATCCAGATTGCAATCTTAGTTTCTTGCTTGTTCTTCGTTTGCTCGCAGGAAACAGACCCTCGTGATCAGGTTGATCGTGCTCCGGCGTGGTCAATAACCTCTCGAAGTTGGTTTAGCGATTGCTAAGGCGCGACGTCCTCGCACGTTCGTAGTCGGATCGTCAAAGTCGACTTCCACCAAAGCGATATCCATCATCTCATCGAAAGACGGGACACCTTTGCCTCTATCAGCTGGGAAGGCTTATAATATGGTAGCAAAAAGGGTCAGCAATAATCAATTCAGAGATGCAAAGTTGAATAAACGCTCAACGACGGTACTGTGCTGGTCCTAGGCTAGACTGTGCTAGAGACGCGAGCCTAGAACACCAACAAAATCACGGCGCGGCACGTAAACAAGGGAAAAGCACACTATGGATTTTTTTTCGCTCTTTTTTTTTGCGCTGTTTTTTTTTGCGCTGTTTTTTTTTGCGAAAAATCACTATAATGGCGAGTGTCTCAAAACTCTTCCAAGGTCAAACTGACAGGATGGGCACGAAATTTTTTCGACCAATTTTTTTTTTATTTTTTCGACTGCCCGGACCCAAAAACTGGAAACGGGTCAAAAAAAACTTCCTATAATGGCACCTGTCTCAAAACACTCAGAAACACCTAAAAATAGGATAGCCAGAAATTTTTTCAAAAAATGCGTTTTCGAAAAATTTTGGGCCTAAACGGAGAGTGGTTTCCGGACTCTTTTTTTCCGAAACCTACTCCGGCAAGGAAACACGAATCGGAATCTAGATGGATCTCGAAAACAAACCTAATAAGACAAGAACTCGGATTGGTGGTGGATATATGGTAGTAGATGGCAGCGGTGGTGGTATATGACAGCGGTGGTGGTATATGGATACGGATTCGAAGCGGTGGCGGATAAGCGGCGGTGGTAGATGGCAGGGGCGATGATGATGGTGCGGCAGCGGCGTGACAACTTATGACCAGAACTCGAAACTCTAAAAGACTAGACTCTAAGACCAGCAACTAGACACGACGATGCAACCGCAAATTCAACAAAGCAAAACTCTAAAAAGATTATGCAAAGGCTCAGATTGGTTCGGATATGATGAACTAACCCTAATTTTTTTTGTGGCTTTTTCGTGGACTGTAGGTATGAAGAACAGACTCGATGTAAACTACGAAAAACTGTAAAATCTCACCGAGCAACCTGGAAATCTGATACCACTTGATAAAGGCAAAGGTGTCCCGTCTTCCGATGAGATGATAGATATCGCTTTGGTGGCAGTCGACTTTGACGATCCGACTACGAACGTGCGAGGACGTCGTGCCTTAGCAATCGCTAAACCAACTCCGAGAGGTTATTGACCACGCCGGAGCACGATCAACCTGACCACGAGGGTCTGTTTCTTGTGAGCAAACGAAGAACAAGCAAGAAATTGAGATTGCAATCTGGATATTGCGAATATAAGATGAAAGCTTTATTGATCAAGGTGGGGTTCTGTGACGCCTTTGTCTGGTCGTTGAACATAAAAGAAGTACGCGAAGTTGCAGCTATGGCGAACTTTTAATCTAAACAAAACACAAAGTCTAAACGATGCCCTAAGGGCTGTATATATGGAGGAAGAGGGGGGAATTTCGTGACCCTTGGTGGAGGGGTCCGAAATCAACCCTATCTCTTGTTTCCCCACACATACGGACTCTAAAAATAGCCTATACTTATGTATTTCGAAATTACATGGGCCTGGCCCAATAATAAGGTGACACAGCACCTATAATAGCCTCGGGACAAAATTTATGAAGTGGCATCTTGTATATTTCGTCCAAGGCTTCATGCACCCATTATGGTGGCTTCAAAGTCCTGAAATCATCACTTGTAACTCCGTTCTTGTTCCCCTTGCGCATGCCATCATCTTCATGCTTGTTCTTAATCCAATGTTCATCCTTCTCCAAGCTAGGCCCTTCATTTGTAAGCAAAACAAATGTATCCAATTTAGGCAACATCATATTCTCATGAACATTAGAATCATTACCAAGAAACGAAAGTACCTGGTAATTTAATTGGCGTGCGTGAGCTATAGTAATTGGTCCAGTATTTATAGCAGCAGGGGCTGTGGGTGTAACAATTGTATTGATGTCCTCATCAAACTCTCTTTGATGTGGCTTCCTCTTCCTCTGCCACATAATCTTCATCCTCAGAATCTGAAGTTCTCTTCTTCCTCTGTCTGGTGGCAGCTTTAGGCAGATTGCTAGGAGTACTTCTGCTGCCTTCATCTGAAGAAGTTGAGGGACTAGTGCCCTCACTCATCTGCACTTGCTGTTCTGACATGTTCTGGCTGTCACTATGATCTGACATGATGAACAAGCTGACTGCTGACCCTGTGAACAGTTTATAGATGAGGTAGAATAGATGAGTATCACAAAATGTAGAGATTTTTGCAAAAGAATGATCCAAAAACTTAGTTTTAGTTTCCCACTGAAATCATCTCGGATCTACCGATTTTCAAACTCGGTGATACCGAAGCAATTTTGGAACCTAAACTAGTGAACTCGGTTGGACCGAGTCACAGTTCGGTGGCACCGAGATTGCTAGGGTTTCACAGAGTTCCAAAATCGGTCACACCGATAAGTAATTCTCGGTCAGACCGAGTCTCACTTGTGCAATGGCATAAGCCAAATCGGTGGGACCGAGTTTTTCAACTCGGTGGGTCCGAGATGGTTTCGGCGGAAACCTAAACCTAGAATTTTCGAATCAAACCTAATCTACGAGTTCATTGACTGGATAGAAGTTTATCAAACGTGGCAAGAATCATGATGATCACAATGTGCTAAGAATCGGATTGGGGAATAGCACAAAGATCGAGTCCATACCCTAGTTCGGCGGAGACTCGCTACGGCGGCAACGGCGGGGTAGAATTCCGTTGACAGCGATGGAGACCAGCGACTGGAGGCGGCTGGCGGCGAGGAGACGATCCGGAGACCACGTTGGCAGAGCAGGCTATCGCGCGGGCGAAGGGGTTCGGAGAAATTTCCAAATTTTTGCCCGTGACTATATATACCCCGACCCTGTCGGTGTGACCGAGTGGAACGACTCGGTGGCACCGAGATGCAAAACTGTATATAGTTATTGCAACTCGGTGTGACCGAATGGTTCAAATCGGTTGCACCGAGATCAAAAACATAGATCAACTTAATGATCTCGGTAGGACCGAAAGTAGGGTATCGGTCAGACCGAGAATCAGAAAGAGGTTTTGGAAGTTTAAGTCTATGACGAATCGGGGACTCCGAGCGCTCCTCACACAGAGTGGTTCGAATCTGACTTGATCAAATTTTGTGATGTAGCATGAATAGAGTTTGAGACGAGAAAAGCATAGATAGCTAGAGGAGGTTCTTAGGCATTCTTGTCCATTCACTTGGCAAAAGGAAATAAAACCGAACAATCAAAACAACAAGTGGATGTCCTCGAATGAGTAAAATATGCAACCAGCATGCTCACACAATAAGATGGCAAATGAAATATGTGACAAGACATGCACAACCAATTCTAGCATCTATCAAGCAATTTGTGATGACAACATCTATATATGAGTATATTGACTTAGGAGTCAAGTGAGAACACTTGATCATAGGTCATACTCATCGTTTAAGCTCAAGTGGAGTTACCACTTTTACATAAAGCATTGTTGTGTTCACATCTTTAGAGTTGCTTTAGCTCAAGTCTTAGAGTAAAGCTCCCCCTAGATGTGATATCCCCCCTTAGAGGGATGAACTAACCTCGGGTTTTGTCGATGATGACTTCATGTAGATGTTGAAGATGTGGATGCTCAATGTTGATGTAGATCACTTGGAGCTATCCCTTTGAGTGAATTGCACTTTCAATACCTACATGGGTTAGTCCCGCAAGGAACAAACAAGGATATCCATAGACATAGAGTGATGCACACACAAGATGATGTCCATGAAAACTTTTAGGTTACCTTGTCCCTTGTCTTACCAACAAGAGGGTTTGTGACTCCTTGAACTAGTGCAAGATGTGGAAGTTGATTGCACTTGTTCTTGCCAAAATGATAAGAGTGAAGTATGTTGGCGGAGTCACCCTCAAGAACTATCTAGTTCTTCTTATTTTGGATCCACACCATCTTGATGGGAATCCTTGGAGTTGTAGTCGTACTTGATGAAGTGGAACTTGAAGTAGTCTTGGGAATCCACTTGACTAAGGTCTTAGGAGCTTCTTCAAATGCATCAATTTCCTCTTGAAGCTTGTCCTTGCCTTTTTGCTTGTAGTCTTGTGGTGGAAGATCATCTTGAGCTTGTGTCCCCTTGAAAGAAGTATCATACTTCTCTTGTTGAGGAACAAACTTTGTCTTGGGGTATTGATCTTCTTCCCACTCAACTCCATTGGCATTGAACTTTCGTTCAAAACCAACACCTTGATTCTTCCGGTGCATTCCTTGCTTGCGCACAATTTCCTCGAATTGCTTACTCCCGGCAAGGCTTTTGTACACTCCTTTCTCTATAATTCCGTTCAATAAGCTATTTTCTTGCTCAAGTGTAACTTGGCTAAGAGAATCATTAGTGGAATCAAGAGAACTACTAGAAGCAACAATATTGGATTTAGCATGATCATTGTTACTGCTAGAGGAAGAATCTTTCTTGTTCTTGTTACTAGACTTGACTTGAGGCATGTAAGTGGATAAGAGTAAACGCTCAATGTAAGAAGAACTTTTCTTGCGGAGATCATCATTGATTGCTTTTAAGAACTCATGCTCTTGCTCAAGATTGAGCTTTTCAAAGCGTAATTTCTCATGAGCTCTTAAAAGTTCTTGATGATCTTCGAAGATAGTTTCATGAGCTAACTTAAGAGTGTTTAGTTCTTTAGTTAGAGCCTCAATCTTCTCCTTATCATTGTCATTCGTTTTATCTTGATTAGCATGATTAATTGACATTTCATCATAGTATTCATCACTAGAGTTGTCAACAAGCAAATCATCACCTAACAAGTCATCTTCATCACTATTGAAATCAACATACTCGGGGTGTGTTACCTTAGGACCTTTGGCCATGAAGCATCTTCCAATTCCTTCATTTGGTGAGTCAAATATGTCATAGGAGTTGGTTGACACAAGTGCTAGACCGGCAACACCTTCATCTTGAGTATCTTCGGAGTCGGAGTGATAACTTCTCTCGGAGTGGCTGTCGGAGTCGGAGCCGGATACCCATTCACCAACATGACCTTGATGTCTTCGTTTTGTGTAGCTCCTTGATGATTTTTCCTTCCTTTCCGAATCCTTGCTTCTCCATGAGTATCTTCGTTCATAACGATCATCTCTACTCCTTCTCTCTCTTGGTGGTGATTCTTTGCTTCTTCTTTTTGGAGAATCTTCTTTTCTCTTGTAGGGAGCCGTACACTCATTGGAATAGTGTCCGGGTCTTCCACAACTGTAGCAGTTTCGCTCTCAACTAGAAGATCTTTTGTCATTGTAGGACCTTGACTTGAAGCTTCTATCTTTGCTTCTACTCTTGTAGAACTTGTTGAAGTTCTTCACCATTAAGCTCAATTCTTCATTGAAGTTTTGTTTCTCACTTGATGATGTAGGGGCTTCACATGAGGCTTTGTAGGCACCACTTGATTTGTTGTGAAGTTCCTCTTTATCCTTAAGTGACATCTCATGAGCAACAATTCTTCCAATCACCTCCGTTGGCTTGAGATCTTTGTAATTGGGCATCATTTGGATCAATGTGCACATGGTATCATATTTTCCATCCAAGGCTCTTAGAATCTTCTTGATGATGAATCTATCGGTCATCTCTTCACTTCCTAAGCCGGCAATCTCATTTGTGATGAGAGCAAGCGTAGAGTACATTTCAGCGACACCTTCACCATCCTTCATTTTGAACTTGTCAAGTTGACTTTGAAGCACATCCAACTTGGATTCCTTGACGGAGTTGGTACCTTCGTGCATATCAATCAAAGTGTCCCAAATTTCCTTTGCATTCTCTAGACGGCTGATTTTGTTGAATTCTTCGGGGCACAATCCGTTGAAGAGAATATCACAAGCTTGAGCATTGTATTGCAACATCTTCAACTCATCCGCGGTAGCTTCACGGTTTGGTTCTTTCCCATCAAAGAAGTCACCTTGCAAACCAACACACACAATAGCCCAAACGGTGGGGTTATGTCCAAGAATATGCATTTTCATTTTATGCTTCCAACTAGCAAAATTAGTACCATCAAAGTAAGGACCTCTACGGTGATAATTTCCCTCGCTAGACGCCATACTCTTCTAGGTTGTGAAACCAAGGCTACGACCACCAAAAGCTATGGAGATCAAAGCAAATGGAGACCAAAGCTCTGATACCACTTGTAGGATCGGAAGTATGTCTAGAGGGGGGTGATTAGACTACTTGACCAAATAAAAACTTAACCTTTTCCCAATTTTAGTTCTTGGCAGATTTTAGCTATTGTAGGACAAGTCAAGCAATCATCACACAATTCAAGCAAGCATGTAAAGAGTATATTGGCAGCGGAAAGTAAAGCATGGAACTTGCAAGAATGTAAAGGGAAGGGTTTGGAGAATTCAAACGCAATTGGAGACACGGATGTTTTTCCCGTGGTTCGGATAGGTGGTGCTATCCTACATCCACGTTGATGGAGACTTCAACCCACAAAGGGTAATGGTTGCGCGAGTCCACGGAGGGCTCCACCCACAAAGGGTAACGGTTGCGCGAGTCCACGGAGGGCTCCACCCACGAAGGGTCCACGAAGAAGCAACCACCCACAAAGGGTCCACGAAGAAGCAACCTTGTCTATCCCACCATGGCCATCGCCCACGAAGGACTTGCCTCACTAGCGGTAGATCTTCACGAAGTAGGCGATCTCCTTGCCCTTACAAACTCCTTGGTTCAACTCCACAATCTTGTCGGAGGCTCCCAAGTAACACCTAGCCAATCTAGGAGACACCACTCTCCAAGAAGTAACAAATGGTGTGTAGGTAATGAACTCCTTGCTCTTGTGCTTCAAATGATAGTCTCCCCAACACTCAACTCTCTCTCATATGATTTGGATTTGGTGGAAAGAAGATTTGAGTGGAAAGCAACTTGGGGAAGGCTAGAGATCAAGATTCATATGGTAGGAATGGAATATCTTGGTCTCAACACATGAGTAGGTGGTTCTCTCTCAGAACATATGAGTTGGAATTGTGTATGTGTTCTGATAGCTCTCTCCACGAGTGAAGAGGAGGTGGAGGGGTATATATAGCCTCCACACAAAATCCAACCGTTACACACAGTTTTTCAATCTCGGTGGGACCGAATCAACAAACTCGGTCGGACCGAAAAGGTAAACCTAGTGACCGTTAGAGATTTTCGGTGGGACTGACATGCAACTCGGTAGGACCGATATGGTTAGGGTTTGGGCATAACGTAATCTCGGTGAGACCGATTACACAAACTCGGTGAGACCGATTTTGGTAATTAGCTAACCAGAGAGTTGGTCAGGCAAACTTGATAGAGGCGAGGGTCCTCATCAAAACTCGGTGGGACCGATTTGCTCTTTTGGTGAGACCGAAAAGTTACAAAAAGGAAACACTGAATTTACATTGCAATCTCGGTGGGACCGATTCGCTCTTTCGGTGAGACCAAAAAGTTACGAAAGGGAAACAGAGAGTTTGCAATCCCATCTCGGTGAGACCGAGATCCCTATGGTAGAACCGAATTGCTAGGGTTTGGCAGTGGCTAATGACATGTAAAACTCGGTGGCGCCGGATAGAAAGAATCGGTATGACCGAGTTTGGCTTAGGGTTTAGGTCATATGTGGATATGGGAAAGTAGTTGAGGGTTTTGGAGCATATCACTAAGCACATGAAGCAAGAGGCTCATTAAGCAACACCTCATCCCTCCTTGATAGTATTGGCTTTTCCTAAAGACTCAATGTGATATTGGATCACTAAAATATAAAATGAAGAGTCTTGAGCTTTTGAGCTTGAGCCAATCCTTTGTCCTTAGCATTTTGAGGGTTCCACTTTCACATCCATGCCATGCCAATCATTGAGCTTTCCTGAAATAATCATCTTGGAATAGCATTAGCTCAATGAGCTATATGTTGTTATGAATTACCAAAACCACCTAGGGATAGTTGCACTTTCAGATCGTCAAGGTCGACTCCCACAGAAACGATAGCCACCATCTCATCGAAACATCGGGACACCTTTGCCTCTATCAGATGGAAGCATCATCCTTGCTCGTCACCATGTCGCTCGCCTCCAAAGCTTGGTTCTTGATGGTGGCCGTAGTCGTAGTCGTCGCTGTACCATCTTGAAAAAGAGTCGAAGTAGACTCGGCATCGTCAATGCCACAAAGAGGGATGGCGGTGAAGTCGAACATGGGAGCATCGTCTTGGAGCTCGTCAGGCTTGGACATCATGGCGGTACTAGCCTCATGCTCGTTCTCATGGAGCTTGGTCGTCACGAAGTGAGCTTGGGGTGGAGAAGCTTTGGCCTTCATGAGTTCTTGTTCCGCCTTGAGAGCACCAATGTAGTTGTCGCCGAGGGACTTTGATGCAGAGCATCCTATGGACATCACCATGTCAAGAGTCCGTTTAGCAAGTGACACGTGCGACATCTACTTCACATACATAAAGGTGAATCATCTCCTTTATACGTGCTCACTTGACCCCTTCGAGGATGGTATACTACTTGACACTTCTCCCGTGTGCATGCATAGGTATTGTTAGAGCTCCACGGATGTTGAGGAGGAGTGCAGGAGCCAAGGAACAACTACACCATCCGCGAGGGAAGCATGGAAGCGACGACCGAAGAAGACGGAGAACAGCTCCCAGGCCCCGGACATCCGGCCTCGCCACCCCGGACATCCGGCCGTACCCGAGCCCCCGGACATCTTGCTCCCAGCCCGGAAATCCGGCCCCTCTGAACCCGAGAGCAACAAGTGCCACCACTCCAGCCCGGACATCCGGCCTCCCCAGCCCGGACATCCAGCATCGCCTGAAAGCCCGGACATCCGGCCCGACCAGCCCGGACATCCGGCCTCCCCTGTCTGTGCACAGTGAAGGGCCGAGGCCCGTGTATCCCTTCTCCCCCCTAGACTATATATACTCCACCTCGTCCAACTTTCTAGGGTTAGCATTGGTTTAGCTCATGTTTAGAGATAGAGCTACGCTCATCCATATCGGATCTACTCCACGAGAGAGACCGCGGCCTCTACGGAGAAGATCCCTTTGGATTCAAGACCTCCTTGCGGAGAAGAACATCAAGACCCCCTCTTGGGTCTTGATGGTGGCTTTGGATCTTGGATCGTCCTTTGTTGACTTTGGATCTTGTATCTCTCTTTGTGTTTCGAGGATCTAGCACAGGTGTGATCATACTTGTTGGTTTGAGTGTTCTCTTGTGTCCCCCTCGTGATTTTCCCCTTGTTTTCCTCCTTGTGTTCTTCGCGTTCTTCGCGGGATCCGCTCCTTTCGTGAAAGATTGGGCCACTAGGGTTCTACCCTACATAATCTTGGATCAGAGCCAGTTTGTCTCTTGATACCATCATCTTGGTATCATGAGCCACGTTGATCATGATTTCGGAGCCTCCCCTCTTTGTTTTCTAGCCTAATTTTGTTGATTTCGTCCTATGTTTGAAAATCCCCACCAAAAATAGCCCCGATTTTTTTTGTGATTTGTTGGTTTGAGGAAGTTTTGTTGATTTTGATCCATGGATTTGCTTGGTTTCAAGTGGATCTAGCATATCCCCAAGTTTCCCCACTTTCCATCCACGAAATCCCATCAATTTTGTCCCCAAAATCATCTATTTCCGCCCCCAAATCGAGTTTTGAAGTCCAAATTCCGATCTGGATTCCTCGTGCCGGACATCCAGGCCTCAGGCCAGACATCCGGGCCACCTGGCCGGACATCCGGGCCCCAAGCCGGACATCCGGCTCCTAGAGCATAAAATCTGCACGGTTCTGGACATCAGGTCCCGGATTTCCGGCCCCTAACATTTCAGCCATCCCCGTTTCACCGTTTTGTCCATAACTAATTCATCCGGAGTCCGTTTTTGACGTTCTTTAGCTCGTTGAAAAGCACTTGACATCCCCCTTCTCACAAAATTACTACCATCACCATTTGACTCCATCAAATTTTTGGAACTTTGGCATCTTTGCCTAGGGCTTCCACCACAACGTCCGCATAACCACCACCGACTTCCGCAACCTAACCAATTTTGATCCTTATAGCATTTGTGGTTGCTTGAGTAGTGATTCGAGTCTCCTAAGGTGTTTAGGCTACTTAGGGATGATTGCTTCTTCATCAACCACCACCACCACCATAACTCCCACATAGGCTTGCCCACCATACACTTCCACCATCCCAACTTAACCCAATTTTGTTAGTGTTGTGAGTTGTGTCTCCTAAGGTGTTTAGGCTACTTAGGGACCGTGCTTCCAACTCTGACACCGTGTATAGTCCACCACCTTACCCTCCACTTCCGCATTGCCTACTCGCAAAACCCATCATTGCATTTCCGCAATCCTAATGAGCGTCTGCAACCACCATCGCATCCCGCTACCACCATTTGACATTTGAGATTGTGAGTTCGCGGTTTTTCCGTTTCCTAAGGTGTTTCGGCTACTTAGGGACGAGTCTCCATCATCTTGGTATCTCCATCAAGATCACCGCCACTCATCATCGACATAGACGGTAACCTCCATATAATCTTGGTATCATGGTATCCATCCATTGTATATTCCCCTTGCCATTGCATTGATAACCCCTAGCCCATTTTGCGTCACTTGCCTATCGAGACTAGCCATTTGAGTATTATCGGCAACGTTACTTGTGCACATTAGTGATCTACACCATACATTGCATACATACCATATCATATTGGTATCATATCATCCCTTGTGTCACAAGATTGTTCCCGTATATACCCAATTGCTATCTTGGTTTGTGCATTTCGCAAAGTGGCCATATACAAATAATAATAATAAAGCTTTTAAGCAAAAGAGAAATAGCAAAGAAGCGTGTAAGCAAGTGCCATAGCATCATACCACATTGCATATAAGATTGTCATATCCGATCATCTTGGATCATACCACCGGAACATCATATACATAGCATACTTGGGATAGAAGTCGTTGCATTTTTGTCTCCTATAGGTTGTGCACAAGTGTCATATCCGCCTATTGAGAAATCGTGCTAGCGTCTCTCTAGAGTTGTGCAACAAGAGCATTTTCCGTGGATTCCACATTTTGAGCTCATCCTTGGTTGCACGACCCCATTTATCTATCCGCGTGTGCGTTTCCGTGTGCCACCCATATTGCTATTGGTCTACTTGTTACACTTGCAAATTTGTGAATCTCTTTCAACATTATTGACTCTTGCTAACATTTTACATCAAATTTTTGTGCCACTATCCTCACCGAGCTCCACCATAAGCCTTATTTGTGTAGGTGTGAGAAACCAACAAGAATTGGTACCAATTGTGCTATTTCCTTGTCCATATTGGAGTGATCATTGATCCACTTTCAACTTCGGTAAAGGTACATTTGGTATTCATTCTACTCTTTCTCCCACTCATATTTGCTCGAGTCTTGTGATGGATAGGCAAGGCATTTCATCTTCGGTCTACAACAACAACGACGAGTTCGATGCCACGCAAAACTCCATCGACGCCAAGATGCAAGCTCAAATGGAGGAGATCAAAACCCTCATCAAGTCCTACAAGCGATCTTCCTCATCTTCGAGAAGACGCTCAAGAGCACATGCCTCCGAGCTACCATCTCCGGCAAGGTCACATCGGCATCGACACCATCACCACCACGAACGTGAAGGTCAAGAGCTCAACACCAACAACCACTCAACGACTTCACCATCGCCCTTGGCATCTTCGCGAAGCGACTTCAAGGCATCTTCGCCTACAGACATACGACATCTTCGCCCACAAGCAATTCAAGAGAAGCTCCCCAAGCTCAAGTCCGTGACTTCCACGAGCTACTACGACCTCGACATCGACCATGAGATTCCTTTCTATGGGACTCTAGAATCCGAGGAGTATCTCGAGTGGGAGCGTTTGATGGACGACTACCTCAAGCTACATCAAGTTCCTCCCGAAGATCAAGTGAAGTGCGCCACAAGGAACTTCCATGACTACGCGTCCACATTGTGGCTTCACGCATCTTCGGAGACCTACAACATGAGTTGGCCCAAGACGAAGAGAGCTTTGCGGCGAGAGTTCATGCCCCCAACCTACACGGAACAACTTCAACGCTAATTGGAGAACACCATCCAAGGATCCAAGTCCATCGACGAGTACTTCAAGGAGATGAAGATTGCCTTGCGACGAGCCGGCGTGGACGACCCCATTTCGATGAAGTTCCACTTCATGATGGGATTACACAATGACATCTCCAAGGCGATCTTCCTCGAGAACTACAAGTCCCTCGACGACAACTACATTGGTGCTCTCAAGGTGGAACAAGAACTCATGAAGGCCAAGGCTTCTCGACCCCAAGCACACTTCTCGAAGACCAAGCTCCAAGAAGACGAGCATGAGGATAGTACCACCAAGATGTCCCAGCCCGACGAGCTCCAAGACGATGCTCCCAAGTTCGACTTCACCGCCATCCCTCTTTGTGGCATTGATGATGCCGAGTCCTCCACGACTCTTTTTCAAGATGGTGGGGCGACGAGTACGACTACGGAGACCTTCAAGGACCACGCTTTTGAGGCGAGTGACATGGTGACGAGCAAGGATGATGCTTCCATCTTAGGAGGCGAGTGTGATGATGTGCCATCTTCGGCCTTCATCCACGGCGACGATGATGATATGGTTGAGCATGGGATTTTCCCTTCGACCACGGCGACATGTGATGATTTGAGTGACTTTAGCCAACATATTGAGAGTGAGAGTGACTTCACCACTAGCCCCATATATGATGTGTTGCCCCAATTCCCATGTGAGGAGAACCAAAACCCCCAGCT
This sequence comes from Triticum dicoccoides, assembly GCF_002162155.2. Lineage (NCBI taxonomy): Eukaryota > Viridiplantae > Streptophyta > Magnoliopsida > Poales > Poaceae > Triticum > Triticum dicoccoides. The sequence continues at coordinate 323,083,777 of NC_041393.1, read as the reverse complement.
CTTGAGTGAGATGAGTGACTCCACCATATGTGAGTTTGAGTGCACCTATTTTGAGGGAGTGAGTGAACCACCACATAGAGAGAGTGAGATAGTTGATAGGTCATGTGAGGCCACTTTCAACACTAACGACTTGACCTCTATCTCTATTATGTCTTCTCATTTGGTGCTAGGTCCCATCTATGATGATGCGGTGATTCTCGACGACTTCGTCCTACCCTTGGACAAGACGATGACCATGGTGGAATATGATGCACCCCCCACATGGTTCCATCAAGATGAAGATGACCACCATTTGGTCTTTCCCACCTCACCTACACCACATGAGTTGAATGACAAAGGTAACATAGGTGAAGGTACCCACGAATTCTTGTCAACCTCGCAATCCCACAAGTTGACAAAATGAGCTCTAGAGAGCAATGATGACTTGGCCCATGGAGTGTCTTTCCCACCGCTCTCTTCACGCAAACACTTCACGCATTTCTTCTACATGAGCCTCACTTAGCCATGGGTTATTGTCCATTATATATCCTTTGCCCATCTTGCCATGTTCACTTTGCATGATATGTTCATTATGCCTTTGCCATGCATTCGTGACCCATGCTTTGCATTACACATGATGATTGATTCTCATACTAGTATGTGTATTTGCAAGCTTGGTGGAGATATTGCTTGTTATTGCCATGTTTGCTTTGTGCCCTATGCCTATGATGATACTATGATATTGCTTTGTGTTTGTGCTTGCGATATGTCATGTGCATTTCCTATACCTATTATTTACTCACATGACATCATTTCCATGATTTCCTCCAGTGTGTTGCATCTTCGCTCCACTAGTTTGCACGACATGATTGTTATTGCTTCTTGTCATATCTCTCCATATGTTGCCTCTCTAATGCTAGATGATTTGCCATGTATTGAGTGCAATTATGCCTTTAGTCTTGATAATGAGTTTTCCCCCATAGCATTCTCATATATATTTGGAGATTTTGACATATTTCCTGTGAACCATGCTTGCCTTCCTTCTTTGCACCATATACCTCATGCCATGAATATTTCCATTGTTGCATCATATTATTCATGCACTTGTGCTTCTAATGGTTATGTGCAAAAGAAGAGAACCATCATGATGGATGATGTGTTTATCTACCATGCGCATACATTCTTTGCTTTCTTGTGTGCATGTGTAGGATACTTGGACTTTGTGTCGACTTCCGCTTCACGTGAGTTGACAATTCGAGCTCTTGAGAGCGAGCCGCATACATTCGACAATGACTCGCTTCTACACCACCTTTCATACCACTTTGGAATTTTGAAGGACGCACAAGGACACACCTTCAAGGTGACATCTTTCTTGAGCATGGATATGACGGATCATACTACTTGTGTTGCTTGCACCATGAGACTTCTTGTTCATATTGGACCACTTGATTGCACACATGTTAGAGATCTTGCTTCCACTTTTCATTCTCACCGTTCCATGCATCATGATATATATGCCTTGTGTGTTGCATCCAATTCTTGGATTACTTGCTCCTCTCATATGTTTGGTTGCAACAATGTCATCACTTCACATATGCCATGTCCCATTGATTGTTACATGCTTGCCTTGATAGCCTCACACATGATGAACGATTGCTCTTTCCATTGTGTTGAGTGCCACACGATATTCACTACACCCAATGCACATTATGCTTGGATTGTCTTGCACTTGCCCCATGTGTTTAGACACTTCATTTTATTTGGTGTTGTGAATGATTCCTATGCCTACCATAGACCTTTCATTGAGCAATTTTCCCATGCTTGCTATGATCTTGAGGTAGATGCTTATTCTCTTGTTACACATATTTGCATCACTACCTCACATTTACATGCTTGTCCCCATGATATCTTTGATTGTGCTCAATTTATATGCTTATATGCCATGTCACAATCCTTTGTCAAACCATATGTTTTGCATGATGACGACACTTGTTTGGTGAATCACCTCTTGAATGCTTGGTTTTGCACTAACGCTAACCATATTTGTTTTTCCAAGTGTTTGTTGTCTTTGCTACTTTTGAAGGAATCCCAAGATGGTGCGACATTGGAGAGTGCCCATTTCGAGCTTCGAGATGTCGAGAACTTGGTGATCGACCACTCCTACACGGCGACGCCATCTCTTTCCCATGGTGATTTGGATTTCGATCCAAGGTCAGATCTTTCCCAAGGGAGGGGAGATGATGCGGAGCATCCTATGGACATCACCATGTCAAGAGTCCGTTTGGCAAGTGACACGTGCGACATCTACTTCACATACATAAAGGTGAATCATCTCCTTTACACGTGCTCACTTGACCCCTTCGAGGATGGTATACTACTTGACACTTCTCCCATGTGCATGCATAGGTATTGTCGGAGCTTCACGGATGTTGAGGAGGAGTGCAAGCGCCAAGGAACAACTACACCATCCGCGAGGGGAGCATGGAAGCGACGACGGAAGAAGACGGAGAATAGCTCCCAGGCCCTGGACATCCGGCTGTTCCCGAGCCCTCGGACATCCGGCTCCCAGCCCAGAAATCCGGCCCCTCCGAACCCGAGAGCAACAAGTGCCACCACTCCAGCCCGAACATCCGGCATCGCCTGAAAGCCCGGACATCCAGCCCGACCAGCCCGGACATCCAACCTCCCTGTCTGCGCACAGTGAAGGGCCGAGGCCCGTGTTTCCCTTCTCCCCCCTAGACTATATATTCTCCACCTCGTCCAACTTTCTAGGGTTAGCGTTGGTTTAGCTCATGTTTAGAGATAGAGCTACGCTCATCCATATCGGATCTACTCCACGAGAGAGACCGTGGCCTCTATGGAGAAGATCCCTTTGGATTCAAGACCTCCTTGCGGAGAAGAACATCAAGACCCCCCTTGGGTGGCCCCATCAAGACCTCATCACGGAGAAGACCGGTTACCTCTTATATCATCCGTTGTTGACTTTGGATCTTGTATCTCTCTTTGTGTTTCGAGGATCTAGCACATGTGTGATCATACTTGTTGGTTTGAGTGTTCTCTTGTGTCCCCCTCATGATTTTCCCCTCATTTCCCTCCTTGTATTCTTCGCTTCTTCGTGGGATCCGCTCCTTTCGTGAAAGATCAGGCCACTAGGGTTCTACCCTACATCAGACTTGTAGTTCTCGAGGAAGATCGTCTTGGAGATGTCGTTGTTCAATCCCATCATGAAGTGGAACTTCATCGAAATGGGGTCGTCCATGCCGGCTCGTCGCAAGGCAATCTTCATCTCCTTGAAGTATGCGTCGATGGACTTGGATCCTTGGGTGGTGTTCTCCAATTGGCGTAGAAGTTGTTCCATGTAAGTTGGAGGCACAAACTCTCGCCGCAAAGCTCTCTTCGTCTTGGGCCAACTCATGTCCTAGGTCTCCGAAGGTGCGTGAAGCCACCATGTGGACACGTAGTCGTGGAAGTTCCTTGTGGCGCACTTCACTTGATCTTCGGGAGGAACTTGATGTAGCTTGAGGTAGTCGTCCAGGCGCTCCCACTCGAGATACTCCTCGGGTTCTTGAGTCCCATAGAAAGGAATCTTGTGGTCGGTGTCGAGGTCGTAGTAGCTCGTGGAAGTCGTGGACTTGAGCTTGGGGAGCTTCTCTTGAGGTGCTTGTGGGCGAAGATGTCGTATGTCCGTAGGCGAAGATGCCTTGAAGTCGCTTGGCGAAGATGCCAAGGGGGATGGTGAAGTCGTTGAGCGGTTGTTGGTGTCGAGCTCTTGACCTTCACGTCCTTGTTGGTGATGGTGTCGATGCCGATGTGATCTTGCCGGAGATGTGCTCTTGAGCGTCTTCTCGAAGATGAGGAAGACCGCTTTGTAGGACTTGATGAGGGCCTTGATCTCCTCCATTTGAGCTTGCATCTTGGCGTCGGTGGAGTTGTTCGTGGCATCGAACTCGTCGTTGTTATTGTAGATCAAAGATGAAATGCCTTGCCTATCCATCACTCCAAGAGAAAAATGTGAGTGGTAGAAAGAGAAGAACGAATACCAAATGTACCTTGACCAAAGTTGAAAGTGGATCAATGATCACTCCAATGTGGACAAGGAAATAGCACAATTGGTACCAATTCTTGTCGGTTTCTCACACCTACACAAATAAGGCTTATGGTGGAGCTCGGTGAGGATAGTGGCACAAAAATTTGATGTAAAATGTTAGCAAGAGTCAATAATGTTGAAAAAGATTCACAAATTCGCAAGTGTAACAAGTAGACCAATAGCAATGAATGGCACACGGAAACACACACACGGATAGATAAATGGGTTCGTGCAACCAAGGATGAGCACAAAATGTGGAATCCACGGAAAACGCTCGTGTTGCACAACTTAAGAGAGACGTTAGCACGATTGCACAATAGGCCGATACGACACTTGTGCACAACCTATAAGATGCAAAATGTATCGACTTTCTATCCCAAGTATGCTATGTATGTATGGGTCCCGGTGTTTGATCCAAGATGATCGGATATGACCAGCTTATGCAATGTGGTAGGATGCTATGGCTATTACTTACAAGCTTCTTTTCTCTTTCTCTTTTTCTTAAAAGATTATTCTCTCTTTTTCTTTGATATGGCCACTTTGCGCAATGCACAAACCAAGATAGCAATTGTGTATATGCGGGAACAATCTTGAGACACAAGGGATGATACCGATATGATATGGTATGTATGCAATGTATGGTGTAGATCACTAATGTGCACAAGTAACGTTGCCAGCAATACTCAAATGGCTAGTCTCGATAGGCAAGTAATGCAAAATGGGCTAGGGGTTAACAATGCAATTGCGAGGGAATATACAATGGAGAGGTACCACGATACCAAGATGATATGGAGGTTACCGTCCTTGGTGATGATGAGTGGTGGTGTTCTTGATGTAGATACCAAGATGATGGAGACTCATCCCTAAGTAGCCGAAACACCTTAGGAAATGGAAAAACCGCGAACTCAAAATCTCAAATGTCAAAATGGTGATAGCGGGATGCGGCGGTGGTGTTGCGGAAACTCAATGGGATTGCGGCAATGCAATGATGGGTTATGCGAGTAGGCAATGCGGAAGTGGAGGGTTATTGGGTTATGTGAGTCGGAGTTGGAAGCACGGTCCCTAAGTAGCCGAAACACCTTAGGAGACACAACTCACAACACAAACAAAATCGGGTTAAGTTGAGGTGGCGGAAGTGTATGGTGGGCAAGGTTATGCGGAAGTGGTGGTGGTGGTTGATGAAGAAGCAACTGTCCCTAAGTAGCCGAAACACCTTAGGAGACTCAAATCACTACTCAATCAACCGCATATACAATGGGGATCGAAATGGGTTAGGTTGCGGAAGTCGGTGGTGGTAATGAGGATGATATGGTGGAGGGCCTAGGAAAACTTGCCAAATTTCAGAAAATTTGATAGAGTCAAATGATGTTGATGGTATTTTTGTGGGAAGGGGGATGTCAAGAGCTTCAAAACGAGCTAAAGAATGTCAAAAACGGACTCCAGATGAATTAGTTATGGCCAAAACAAAAATTTGTCCGTGTCCGTTTCAGGGTTAGCCGGACATCCGGGAGTAGGTCTGGACGATTCGGGTTCGTCAACCGGCCAGCTGATCTGGGTGGATCCGGATGATCCGGGAGCACTTCCGGATGATCCGGGCAGGTCAAACTGCTCGGGATTTTCTCTCGGGGATGAATTTTTGGGCGGAAATTGGATGATTTCGGGGTCAAAATTGATGAGATTTCGTCGATGGAAGGTGGGGAAACTTGGGGAGATGCGAGATCCACTCGAAACCAAGCAAATCCATGGATCAAAATCAACAAAACATCATCAAAACCAACAAATCACAAAAAAAATTGAGGCTATTTTTGGTGGGGATTTTCGAATTTAGGACGAAATCAAGCAAAAGAAGGCTAGAAAAAGAGGGGTGGGGGCTCCAAATTCGTGATCAACCTTGCTCTGATCCAAGATGATGCAGGGTAGGAACCCTAGGGGCCGATCTTTCACGAAAGGAGCGGATCCCGTCCAAGATCGTGAAGGACACGAGGGGAAAACGAGGGAAAACACAAGAGGAAACACGAGAGAATCACTCAACCAACAAGAATAGATCACACATGCGCTAGATCGATGCACACAAAGATGAGATACTGATAGAGGCGAGGGTCCCGATCTTTCGATGAGATGATAACTATCGATTTGGTGGAGACGACTTTTACGATCCGACTACAAACGTGCACGACGTTGCGCCTTAGCAACCGCTAAACCAATCTCCTGAGGTTACTGACGATGCTGGAAGCACGGTCAGCCTGACCACGAAGGTCTATTCCTGCAAGCAATCGAAGAACGAGCAAGAATATGATAAAGCAATCTGAATATCGCAAATATATATGAAGTATTGATAAGGGTGGGGATCCGGAAGCGGTCTTGGTCTGGTCGTTGGACACAAACAAAGTACACGAAGTTGCAATGACTAACTTTTAACTAAACATATCCCAAGGAAAAAGCCACTAGATGGATCTACTTATATAGGAGCAAGGGGTGGCGGCCAAGGAGGTGGGAGGACGTTCCAAGGCAGCCTAAAACTAACCCTAGGTCGTACAAGGCTCATGGGCCCAAGTGGAGGTGATGCAACACCTTTGGGCTTGTAGTTTGACTCGGATTCTGCTGCAATGTCAGATTGTTTCATCCGTAACTCAACGCTCCGGACGAATTTGAAGGTGAATCCAATTGGGTTGGAAAGAGCACGAAATCTAGTTTCCAACAAAAAAAATCACCCAATTCGGAGTCCGTATGAAAAAGTTGTTGGCGTTTTGAGTCAGGTATGTCTGTGCAGTCCGAATCTGAATCCAGAACGTGAGAGACTTGGACTCTATCTTCTCTTGGCCCAAAAGTGACGTGAGAGGACTTTTTGAACACAACCTAAACTTCTCCTTTTCCCTTATCTTCATATGTGGATTATACAAATGTCCCATACACCTGCAATTAGACAAAACACAAAAGTGTGTAAAGTATCTTTGTTCTGGATAACATAAATAGATTATTGAATAGCTTGCATTAGAAATCACCTGACAAATATGCATGCATGCAATATTTTTGGTCGTATCCAAGGTAGTCATGTCCTCATCATCCTCCCCTTTTTGAAAACAAAGCCGTCCTCGGCGTTGCTTAATCTGAAATGTGGCTAACAAAAGAGACAAGGTGTACATGTTGTATATGTATATGTCATCCAGTTTAACTTCCCTTGATTTTTGCACGTATGACACATGTATACATGAGTAACTTTCATAGTTCATAAAAACTAAAGCCAAAAAATTATCACAAGAAGTGGAAGGCATGAAAATATTAGAACTTAGTTTGCACATATAAGTGAAGCTCTTATTCATTTCAAAAGATTCGCAATGTTCATCCTTAAACCATCCCAACTTTGGTGAATAAACCTTACTTGCATCAAATTTACATGCTACAACATGCTTAAATAAGCAAACATGCAATAAGTCATTGGACACAGAATCACCACCAAGATTGGAGGCCATATCAAAATGATTAAACATTAGTTCTTTTGCATCAAAAGTTAATTCAATGGGTGCACTCAAAATTGTTGATATTTCAGTTGTTTGATCACATGACGCATTCATGACAGTAACAAGATTCTCTAAAATAGGTGGTGTGCTCAAATCAACAGGTAACTCAATACATGACACATTCAATTTAACTAGGCATGTATCATTCTCATGTGAAGTTATATCATCAATACCTTTACTGTTACCTTGTGGCAAAGATGTAGCTGATGTATGTACGGACGTTGACAATGTACCATATCGTTGAGATGATGCCGCGCTCATAATCCGAGGTGCAATGATGGAGGAACCCACCGGCGGTGGTGAGCATGAACTGGAATAGTAGTTGTTGTAGTCACCTAATGCATCCTCCTGTATTTGTCTCTCAAAGGTAGAAGCACGGACATACATACCAGTAATGCAACGAGGAATATACTGAAATCTTGCCTGAATATCATGGTTCAAACCACCAAAAAATCTATTCATTGTATCATCCTCAGATTCTTCTATGTCACAATGATGCATATAAGATTTGAACTCTTGGTAGTAAGCATGAACATTGTTACTGCCTTGTTTTAATTGCTCCAATTTGCGACGCAATGCACGACGATAGTAAGGAGGAAAAAATTGTTGTCTCATTACAGCTTTCAAAACTTTCCAAGTTGTGGGTTGGTTATCAATGTTTTTCTTACAATGTATACTCCACCAAACAGAAGAAAAACCAGTAAATGCTCTAATGGTAGCTCGTACTCTGTCAAGTTCAGAAAAATCATGGTGACTAAAAACTTGTTCTACTTCAAGCTCCCAAGCTAGATAAATAGCAGGATTAAATCTACCCTCAAATGATAGTAAAGAGATAACCTGACCATGTGCTTGTGTGTGTTGTCCCAACTCTCGTGATGGTGAAGATGTGTCCGTCATCCAAGAACTTCTATCTCTGGAACCTGTCATGATTAGTAGAAACAAGAACCAAAATTCGAGAATAATGTTCCTATGAACTACTAGGATGTGGTTGTAAAGTGCTCACAGTAAAGCAAATATCAATATCTTACAAGTTCTTACCATGCGGCAGGTGGTGACAGGCAACCAGCGGTGTCAAATAACTCCGAAGATTGTGTAAAACGATTGCCAGGGGAACGTACGTATACATGGTGTAGAAATATGTGGAGCTAGGTTGGCTATATATGGTAGCAAAAGATTAGCAATAATCAATTCAGAGATGCAATGTTGAATAAACGCTCAACGACGGTACTGTGCTGGTCCTAGGCTAGACCAAACTAGAGACGCGAGCCTAGAACACTAATGAGGTCACGTCGTAGCACAACTAGCATCAATAAAGGATATGAAGTAGCTCTGGACAGCAAGATATAAGTGAAGATCACAATAGCAGTAGACCTATTTAGAAGCTGCTGTTGAGGTGCCAAATACTGAACTAGCTTCTGTAACTATTTAGATGCGGCTCGTCGCTAGCTTTCATTTGAGTACTCGCGGAGCCAAAACCGACTTCATATGAGGAAGTTATGCCTGTTTTACTGAACAGTGCACAAAACAGATTCCAATCCGAATTCAACTACGAGATTGAGTCTAAATAGATCCGAATTTTGTTTTTTTTCTCCTCTCTTTTTTTCTCACACTTTTTTTCTTTTCCTTTCTTTTTTTTCTCTGACTTTTTTTTACTTTTTTTTCTCTCGTTTTTTTTTCTCTATCTTTTTTCTCTCTCTCCCTCTTTCCAAAACAAACTAGATAAGATGTAGATTGGATCAAGCGAAGATGGGAACGATCTCAACTATGATTATGACAATGAACGGTGGGTAATACGTGGAGGAAATTGATGGATGGGTGGTGGACAGCGGAAGGGATAATGATGCAGCGGCGATGTGACTAATGTGAACAGAACTCGAAACTCTAAACGACCTAGACACTAAGACCAGCAACTCGACACGACGATGCAACCGATAATTCAACTATGCAAGCAATGAAAAGAAAATTGCAAAGGCTCAGACTGGCTTGGACAAAGGATGAATAGATCTAACTCTTTTTTGTGGATTTTTCTTGGACAATAGGTAAGAAAATAAATCTAATCTAGGAAAACTGGAAATTCTCACCGAGCAACCTGAAAACTGATACCACTTGATAGAGGCGAGGGTCCTGATCTTTCGATGAGATGATAACTATCGATTTGGTGGAGACGACTTTGACGATCCGACTACAAACGTGCACGACGTTGCACCTTAGCAACTGCTAAACCAATCTCTTGAGGTTACTGACGATGCTGGAAGCACGGTCAGCCTGACCACGAAGGTCTATTCCTGCAAGCAATCGAAGAACGACCAAGAATATGATAAAGAAATATGAATATCGCAAATATATATGAAGTATTGATAAGGGTGGGGATCCGGAAGCGGTCTTGGTCTGGACGTTGGACACAAACGAAGTACACGAAGTTGCAATGGCTAACTTTTAACTAAACAAATCCCAAGGAAAAAGCTACTAGATGGATCTACTTATATAGGAGCAAGGGGTGGCGGCCAAGGAGGTGGGAGGACGTCCCAAGGCAGCCTAAAACTAACCCTAGGTCGTACAAGGCTCATGGGCCCAAGTGGAGGTGATGCAACACCTTTGGGCTTGTAGTTTGACTCGGATTCTGCTGCAACGTCAAATTGTTTCATCCGTAACTCAACGCTCCGGACGAATTTGAAGGTGAATCCAATTGGGTTGGAAAGAGCACGAAATCTAGTTTCCAACAAAAAGAGAATCACCCAATTCGGAGTCCGTATGAAAAAGCTGTTGGCGTTTTGAGTCCGGTATGTCTATGCAGTCCGAATCTGAATCTAGAACGTGAGAGACTTGGACTCTATCTTCTTTTGGCCCAAAAGTGACGTGAGAGGACTTTTTGAACACAACCTAAACTTCTCCTTTTCCCTTATCTTCATATGTGGATTATACAAATGTCCCATACACCTGCAATTAGACAAAACACAAAAGTGTGTGAAGTATTTTTGTTCTGGATAACATAAATAGATTATTGAATAGCTTGCGTTAGAAATCACCTGACAAATATGCATGCATGCAATATTTTTGGTCGTATCCAAGGTAGTCATGTCCTCATCAGATACAAGATCCAAAGTGATGAGGACATCAATACAATTGTTACACCCACAGCCCCTGCTGCTATACATACTGGACCAATTACTAGAGCTCGTGCACGCCAACTAAATTACCAGGTATTTTCGTTTCTTGGTAATGATTCTAATGTTCATGAAATATGATGCTGCCTAAATTGGATACATTTATTTTGCTTACAAATGAAGGGCCTAGCTTGGAGAAGGATGAACATTGGAGCAAGAACAAGCATGGAGATGATGGCATGCGCAAGGGGAACAAGAACGAAGTTATAAGTGATGATTTCAGGACTTTGAAGCCACCATAATGGGTGCATGAAGCCTTGGACGAAATATACAAGATGCCACTTCATAAATTTCATCCCGGGGCTATTTTAGGTGCTGCGTCACCTTATTATTGGGCCAGGCCCATGTAATTTCGAAATACATAAGTATAGGCTATTTTTAGAGTACGTATGTGTGGGGAAACAAGAGATAGAGTTGATTTCGGACCTCTCCACCAAGGGCCACGAAATTCCCCCCCTCTTCCTCCATATATACAGCCCTTAGGGCATCGTTTAGACTTCGGGTTTTGTTTAGATTAAAAGTTCGCCATAGCTGCAACTTCGCGTACTTCGTTTGTGTTCAACGACCAGACAAAGGCGTCACAGAACCCCACCTTGATCAATAAAGCTTTCATCTTATATTCGCAATATCCAGATTTCAATCTCAGTTTCTTGCTTGTTCTTCGTTTGCTCGCAGGAAACAGACCCTCGTGGTCAGGTTGATCGTGCTCCGGCGTGGTCAATAACCTCTCGGAGTTGGTTTAGCGATTGCTAAGGCGCGACGTCCTCGCACGTTCGTAGTCGGATCGTCAAAGTCGACTCCCACCAAAGCGATATCCATCATCTCATCGAAAGACGGGACACCTTTGCCTCTATCAAGTGGTATCAGATTTCCAGGTTGCTCGGTGAGATTTTACAGTTTTTCGTAGTTTAGATCGAGTCTGTTCTTCATACCTACAGTCCACGAAAAAGCCAAAAAAAATTAGGGTTAGTTCATCATATCCGAACCAATCTGAGCCTTTGCATAATCTTTTTAGGGTTTTGCTTTGTTGAATTTGCGGTTGCATCGTCGTGTCTAGTTGCTGGTCTTAGCGTTAGTCTTTTAGAGTTTCGAGTTCTGGTCATAAGTTGTCACGCCGCCACCGCACCATCATCATCGCCCCTGTCACCTACCACCACCGCTCCGAATCCGTATCCATATACCACCACCAATCCGTATCCATATACCACCACCGATCCATATCCATATATTACCACCGCTGCCATATACCACCACCGCTGCCATATACCACCACCATATATCCACCACGAATCCGAGTTCCTTGCATATTAGGTGTGTTTTTGAGATCCATCTAGATTCCGATTCGTGTTTCCTTGCCGGAGTAGGTTCCGGAAACCACCCTCCGTTTAGGCCCAAAATTTTTCGAAAACGCATTTTTCAAAAAATTTCTGGCTATCCTATTTTTAGGTGTTTCTGAGTGTTTTGAGACAGGTGCCATTATAGGAAGTTTTTTTTGACCCGTTTCCAGTTTTTGGGTCCGGGCAGTCGAAAAAACGAAAAAAGAAATTTGGTCGAAAAAATTTCGTGCCCATCCTATCAGTTTGACCTAGGAAGAGTTTTGAGACACTCGCCATTATAGTGATTTTTCGCAAAAAAAAAGCAGCGCAAAAAAAAGCGCAAAAAAAAAGAGCGAAAAAAAAATTCCAGTGTGTGCTTTTTCCTTGTTTACGTGCAGCGCCGTGATTTTGTTAGTGTTCTAGGCTCGCGTCTCTAGCATGGTCGAGCCTAGGACCAGCACAGTACCGTCGTTGAGCGTTTATTCAACTTTGCATCTCTGAATTGATTATTGCTGACCCTTTTTGCTACCATATTATAAGCCTTCCCAACTCCACATACATCTACGTCGTGCGTTTGACTCTCCCTGGTAATCGCTCTATCCAAGCTTTGAGAGTTTTGACTACAACGGTTGCCGATCACCGCCTGCTGCTGGGTAAGAACTGGTAAGAATTTGAGTTTTGCTTGACGGGTTTGTGATACACCACCACCACTTCTTAGTAGTCTGTAGGATCATATTCTTGTGTGTTTCTATTTGCTGCTAACCATGGTAGGATCACAAGCCGATGAGACTGATTGGGAGAACCTGACGAACAAACAACTACATGATAAATTTCAGCAAATGATGAGTGGACAGGTGCAATATGTGCTAAACAGATTTGACGAGGCCATGGAGAAGATAGATGGCATGGAGAAGACGTTCGAAACAAAGCTTGATAGCAAGTTTAATGAATTGCTCGCGCGTTTACCACCACCACCGCCGGCTGCACCTATCGCACCTCTGCAACACCAACAACAACGCATCCTTCCGAATCAGTATGGACGAGCGAAGCGTGTTCCTATTGAGGATGGCCAAACTTCTGGTGCTGCTATTCCTGTTATTGATGCTTCTTTGGCTCCTGCTACTGCTGCTGCTAGTACCCAGGAGGATGATGAGTATGCGGGCGATTATGAGGATGAGGTTGATCAAAATCAGATCTACGAGCAGCCACCAGCACCACCACCAGCAGGTCGACCTCAGGTATATATTCGTAATGGTAGGCCTGCACCACCACCTCAGGTACGAGATGATGTGCATATTCCTAAACTGAAATTGAATATTCCACCATTTGAGGGTAGATATGTTCCTGATATATATCTTACTTGGGAGTTAGAAACTGAACAACGATTTACATGTTTACAATATCCTGAGGAGAGACGAGTTCCTGCTGTTGTTTGTGCTTTCACTAGTTTTGCATGTGTATGGTGGTCTGAACATTGTAGATTATATCCTATTCCAACTACTTGGGCTGCTTTGAAAACTGCTATGCGTACGCGTTGGGTTCCACCATATTATCAACGTGAATTGCTTCAAAAATTGCAGCGTTTAAGACAAGGGAAAAATTCTGTAGAAGAATATTATCAGGAATTACAAACTGGCATGATTAGATGTGGTATCGTTGAGGAGAATGAAGCTATGCTTGCACGTTTTCTGGGTGGATTAAATAGAGAAATTCAGACCATTCTAGACTATGAGTATACTAATATCACTCGTTTATTCCATCTTGCTTGTAAAGCTGAACGTGAAGTGCAGGATCGACAAGCATTGGGGCGAACTAACTTTTCTGCAGGCCGACCTTCATCATGGACACCACGTGCATCTTCTACTTCAACTGCACCAGCACCTCCATCCGGTGCCTCCTCCAGCCGTGATACAAGAAAACAGGCACAACCACCATTATCTGCCAAGAGCGCACCTGCGGGGCCTGCACAGCGTTCTTCTTCTTCCATGGCATCAACAGGGCACACAAGTGATATTATTTGTCGTCGTTGTAAGGGAGGAGGTCATTATGCGAGGGAATGCAAATCTCCGCGTGTGATGATTGCTACCGCGGATGGTGGATATGAGTCCGCTAGTGACTATGATGAGGAGACATTGGCTCTTATTACACGTGAAGAACATGGTGGAGATGATTCTGATCATGAGACGCAATACATGGCTCCTGAAGACGCTGACAGGTATGAATGTTTAGTTGCTCAACGTGTTTTGAGTGTGCAGGTCACACAAGCTGGGCAAAATCAGAGGCACAATTTGTTCCATACCAAGGGAGTTGTGAAGGAACGTTCTGTGCGCGTCATAATAGACGGAGTGATGAGGACATCAATACAATTGTTACACCCACAGCCCCTGCTGCTATACATACTGGACCAATTACTAGAGCTCGTGCACGCCAACTAAATTACCAGGTACTTTCGTTTCTTGGTGATGATTCTAATGTTCATGAGAATATGATGCTGCCTAAATTGGATACATTTGTTTTGCTTACAAATGAAGGGCCTAGCTTGGAGAAGGATGAACATTGGAGCAAGAACAAGCATGGAGATGATGGCATGCGCAAGGGGAACAAGAACGGAGTTACAAGTGATGATTTCAGGACTTTGAAGCCACCATAGTGGGTGCATGAAGCCTTGGATGAAATATACAAGATGCCACTTCATAAATTTCGTCCCGAGGCTATTTTAGGTGCTGCGTCACCTTATTATTGGGCCAGGCCCATGTAATTTCGAAATACATAAGTATAGGCTATTTTTAGAGTCCGTATGTGTGGGGAAACAAGAGATAGGGTTGATTTCGGACCCCTCCACCAAGGGCCACGAAATTCCCCCCCTCTTCCTCCATATATACAGCCCTTAGGGCATCGTTTAGACTTTGGGTTTTGTTTAGATTAAAAGTTCGCCATAGCTGCAACTTCGCGTACTTCGTTTGTGTTCAACGACCAGACAAAGGCGTCACAGAACCCCACCTTGATCAATAAAGCTTTCATCTTATATTCGCAATATCCAGATTGCAATCTTAGTTTCTTGCTTGTTCTTCGTTTGCTCGCAGGAAACAGACCCTCGTGGTCAGGTTGATCGTGCTCCGGCGTGGTCAATAACCTCTCGGAGTTGGTTTAGCGATTGCTAAGGCGCGACGTCCTCGCACGTTCGTAGTCGGATCGTCAAAGTCGACTTCCACCAAAGCGATATCCATCATCTCATCGAAAGACGGGACACCTTTGCCTCTATCACATATGTAGAGATACTAAAATGCACATGAACAGTACGTGTTACCTTAACCTTGCTGCTGTTGTTGAACCATTGGATGTAGTAAGGAAGTGGATGTGGTCTTGTGGTGAGAGAAAGCTTCTCCACCATCTCCATGCTAGCCAAGTTGTTGCAGCTCCCTCCGTCTATTATGACACGCACAGAACGTTCCTTCACAACTCCCTTGGTATGGAACAAATTGTGCCTCTGATTTTGCTCAGCTTGTGTGACCTGCACACTCAAAACACGTTGAGCAACTAAACATTCATACCTGTCAGCGTCTTCAGGAGCCATGTATTGCGTCTCATGATCAGAATCATCTCCACCATGTTCTTCACGTGTAATAAGAGCCAATGTCTCCTCATCATAGTCACTAGCGGACTCATATCCACCATCCGCGGTAGCAATCATCACACGCGGAGATTTGCATTCCCTCGCATAATGACCTCCTCCCTTACAACGACGACAAATAATATCACTTGTGTGCCCTGTTGATGCCATGGAAGAAGAAGAACGCTGTGTAGGCCCCGCAGGTGCGCTCTTGGCAGATAATGGTGGTTGTGCCTGTTTTCTTGTATCACGGCTGGAGGTGGCACCGGATGGAGGTGCTGGTGCAGTTGAAGTAGAAGATGCACGTGGTGTCCATGATGAAGGTCGGCCTGCAGAAAAGTTAGTTCGCCCCAATGCTTGTCGATCCTGCACTTCACGTTCAGCTTTACAAGCAAGATGGAATAAACGAGTGATATTAGTATACTCCTTATAGTCTAGAATGGTCTGAATCTCTCTATTTAATCCACCCAGAAAACGTGCAAGCATAGCTTCATTCTCCTCAACAATACCACATCTAATCATGCCAGTTTGTAATTCCTGATAATATTCTTCTACAGAATTTTTCCCTTGTCTTAAACGCTGCAATTTTTGAAGCAATTCACGTTGATAATATGGTGGAACCCAACGCGTACGCATAGCAGTTTTCAACGCAACCCAAGTAGTTGGAATAGGATATAATCTACAACGTTCAGACCACCAGACACACGCAAAACTAGTGAAAGCACAAACAGCAGCAGCAACCCGTCTCTCCTCGGGATATTGTAAACATGTAAATCGTTGTTCAGTTTCTAACTCCCAAGTAAGATATATATCAGGAACATATCTACCCTCAAATGGTGGAATATTCAATTTCAGTTTAGGAATATGGACATCATCTCGTACCTGAGGTGGTGGTGCAGTGATAGAGGCAAAGGTGTCCCGTCTTTCGATGAGATGGTGGATTTCGCTTTGGTGGAAGTCGACTTTGACGATCCGACTACGAACGTGCGAGGACGTCGCGCCTTAGCAATCGCTAAACCAACTCCGAGAGGTTATTGACCACGCCGGAGCACGATCAACCTGACCACGAGGGTCTGTTTCCTGCAAGCAAACGAAGAACAAGCAAGAAACTAAGATTGCAATCTGGATATTGCGAATATAAGATGAAAGCTTTATTGATCAAGGTGGGGTTCTGTGACGCCTTTGTCTGGTCGTTGAACACAAACGAAGTACGCGAAGTTGCAGCTATGGCGAACTTTTAATCTAAACAAAACCCAAAGTCTAAACGATGCCCTAAGGGCTGTATATATGGAGGAAGAGGGGGGAATTTCGTGGCCCTTGGTGGAGGGGTCCGAAATCAACCCTATCTCTTGTTTCCCCACACATACGGACTCTAAAAATAGCCTATACTTATGTATTTCGAAATTACATGGGTCTGGCCCAATAATAAGGTGACGCAGCACCTAAAATAGCCTCGGGACGAAATTTAGGAAGTGGCATCTTGTATATTTCGTCCAAGGCTTCATGCACCCATTATGGTGGCTTCAAAGTCCTGAAATCATCACTTGTAACTCCGTTCTTGTTCCCCTTGCGCATGCCATCATCTCCATGCTTGTTCTTGCTTCAATGTTCATCCTTCTCCAAGCTAGGCCCTTCATTTGTAAGCAAAACAAATGTATCCAATTTAGGCAGCATCATATTCTCATGAACATTAGAATCATTACCAAGAAACGAAAGTACCTGGTAATTTAGTTGGCGTGCACGAGCTCTAGTAATTGGTCCAGTATGTATAGCAGCAGGGGCTGTGGGTGTAACAATTGTATTGATGTCCTCATCACTAGATGATATGCTTGATGAATTGAGTGGCTCTACAATATTCTCCAAAGTTGATTTGCGTAGTGGATACCATCAAATTCGTATGAAATTGGGAGATGAATGGAAAACAGCATTTAAAACTAAGTTTGGATTATATGAGTGGTTAGTCATGCCTTTTGGGTTAACTAATGCACCTAGTACTTTCATGAGATTAATGAACGAAGTTTTACGTGCTTTCATTGGACGATTTGTGGTAGTTTACTTTGATGACATATTGATTTATAGCAGATCTTTGGAAGAACATTTGGAACATTTACGTGCTGTTTTTATTGCTCTACGTGATGCACGTTTGTTTGGTAACCTTGGGAAGTGCACCTTTTGCACCGACCGAGTATCTTTTCTTGGCTATGTTGTTACTCCACAGGGAATTGAAGTTGATAAAGCCAAGATTGAAGCTATTGAGAGTTGGCCGCAGCCCAAAACGGTCACACAAGTGAGGAGTTTTCTTGGCCTCGCTGGATTCTATAGGCGTTTTGTGAGAGATTTCAGCACCATTGCTGCACCTCTTAATGAGCTTACAAAGAAAGATGTGCCTTTTCTTTGGGGTACCGCACAGGAAGAAGCCTTTACGGTATTGAAAGATAAGTTGACACATGCTCCTTTACTCCAACTTCCTGATTTTAATAAGACTTTTGAGCTTGAATGTGATGCTAGTGGAATTGGATTAGGAGGTGTGTTATTACAAGATGGCAAACCTGTTGCATACTTTTCTGAAAAATTGAGTGGGCCTAGTCTGAATTATTCTACTTATGATAAAGAATTATATGCTCTTGTTCGGACTTTAGAAACATGGAAACATTATTTATGGCCCAAAGAATTTGTTATACATTCTGATCATGAATCTTTGAAACATATTAAAAGTCAAGCTAAACTGAATCGTAGACATGCTAAATGGGTTGAATTCATTGAGACTTTCCCTTATGTCATTAAACACAAGAATGGAAAAGAAAATGTTATTGCTGATGCATTGTCTCGTCGCTATACTATGCTTTCACAACTTGACTTCAAAATATTTGGTTTGGAGACCATCAAAGATCAATATGTGCATGATGCTGATTTTAAAGATGTAATGCAGAATTGTAAAGAAGGAAGAATGTGGAACAAGTTTCTTGTTAACGATGGATTTGTGTTTCGTGCTAACAAGCTATGCATTCCAGCTAGCTCCGTTCGTCTTTTGTTGTTGCAGGAGGCGCATGGAGGAGGATTAATGGGACACTTTGGCATTAAGAAGACGGAGGACGTACTTGCTACACATTTCTTTTGGCCAAAGATGAGACGGGATGTTGAGCGTTTTATTGCTCGCTGCACTACATGTCAAAAAGCTAAGTCACGACTCAATCCTCATGGTTTATATATGCCTTTGCCTGTACCTAGTGTTCCTTGGGAGGATATATCTATGGACTTTGTTTTAGGTTTACCTCGAACAAAGAAGGGGAGGGATAGCATATTTGTTGTCGTGGATAGATTCTCGAAAATGGCACACTTTATACCATGTCATAAAAGCGATGATGCTGTTAATGTTGTTGATTTGTTCTTTCGTGAAATTATTCGCTTGCATGGTGTGCAAAATACTATTGTTTCAGATCGTGATACTAAATTTCTTAGCCACTTTTGGAGATGTTTATGGGCTAAGTTGGGGACTAAACTGCTTTTTAGTACTACTTGTCACCCCCAAACTGATGGACAAACTGAAGTAGTCAATAGAACGTTGTCTACTATGCTTAGGGCTGTTTTGAAGAATAATAAGAAAATGTGGGAGGAATGCTTGCCTCATATTGAATTTGCTTATAATCGTTCATTGCATTCTACTACTAAGATGTGCCCTTTTGAAGTTGTGTATGGTTTCCTACCTCGTGCACCTATTGATTTGTTGCCTCTTCCATCTTCGGAGAAGGTTAATTTTGATGCTAAACAACGTGCTGAATTGATTTTAAAAATGCATGAGTTAACTAAGGAAAACATTGAGCGTATGAATGCTAAATATAAACTTGCTGGAGATAAGGGTAGAAAACATGTTGTGTTTGCACCTGGAGATCTTGTTTGGTTACATTTGCGTAAGGATAGATTTCCTGATTTGCGCAAATCAAAGTTAATGCCACGTGCTGATGGTCCCTTGAAGGTGTTAGAGAAAATAAATGATAATGCATATAAACTTGAGCTGCCTGCAGATTTTGGGGTTAGTCCCACTTTTAACATTGCAGATTTGAAGCCTTATTTGGGTGAGGAAGATGAACTTCCGTCGAGGACGACTTCATTTCAAGAAGGGGAGGATGATGAGGACATCAATACAATTGTTACACCCACAGCCCCTGCTGCTATACATAGTGGACCAATTACTAGAGCTCGTGCATGCCAACTAAGTTACCAGGTACTTTCGTTTCTTGGTAATGATTCTAATGTTCATGAGAATATGATGCTGCCTAAATTGGATACATTTGTTTTGCTTACAAATGAAGGGCCTAGCTTGGAGAAGGATGAACATTGGAGCAAGAACAAGCATGGAGATGATGGCATGCGCAAGGGGAACAAGAACGGAGTTACAAGTGATGATTTCAGGACTTTGAAGCCACCATAATGGGTGTATGAAGCCTTGGACGAAATATACAAGATGCCACTTCATAAATTTTGTCCCGAGGCTATTTTAGGTGCTGCGTCACCTTATTATTTGGCTAGGCCCATGTAATTTCGAAATACATAAGTATAGGCTATTTTTAGAGTCCGTATGTGTGGGGAAACAAGCGATAGGGTTGATTTCGGACCCCTCCACCAAGGGCCACGAAATTCCCCCCCCCCCCTCTTCCTCCATATATACAGCCCTTAGGGCATCGTTTAGACTTTGGGTTTTGTTTAGATTAAAAGTTCGCCATAGCTGCAACTTCGCGTACTTCGTTTGTGTTCAACGACCAGACAAAGGCGTCACAGAACCCCACCTTGATCAATAAAGCTTTCATCTTATATTCGCAATATCCAGATTGCAATCTTAGTTTCTTGCTTGTTCTTCGTTTGCTCGCAGGAAACAGACCCTCGTGGTCAGGTTGATCGTGCTCCGGCGTGGTCAATAACCTCTCGGAGTTGGTTTAGCGATTGCTAAGGCGCGACGTCCTCACACGTTCGTAGTCGGATCGTCAAAGTCGACTTCCACCAAAGCGAAATCCACCATCTCATCGAAAGACGGGACACCTTTGCCTCTATCACTTGGGAGGATATATCTATGGACTTTGTTTTAGGTTTACCTCGAACAAAGAAGGGGAGGGATAGCATATTTGTTGTCGTGGATAGATTCTCGAAAATGGCACACTTTATACCATGTCATAAAAGCGATGATGCTGTTAATGTTGCTGATTTGTTCTTTCGTGAAATTATTCGCTTGCATGGTGTGCCAAATACTATTGTTTCAGATCGTGATACTAAATTTCTTAGCCACTTTTGGAGATGTTTATGGGCTAAGTTGGGGACTAAACTGCTTTTTAGTACTACTTGTCACCCCCAAACTGATGGACAAACTGAAGTAGTCAATAGAACGTTGTCTACTATGCTTAGGGCTGTTTTGAAGAATAATAAGAAAATGTGGGAGGAATGCTTGCCTCATATTGAATTTGCTTATAATCGTTCATTGCATTCTACTACTAAGATGAGCCCTTTTGAAGTTGTGTATGGTTTCCTACCTCGTGCACCTATTGATTTGTTGCCTCTTCCATCTTCGGAGAAGGTTAATTTTGATGCTAAACAACATGCTGAATTGATTTTAAAAATGCATGAGTTAACTAAGGAAAACATTGAGTGCATGAATGCTAAATATAAACTTGCTGGAGATAAGGGTAGAAAACATGTTGTGTTTGCACCTGGAGATCTTGTTTGGTTACATTTGCGTAAGGATAGATTTCCTGATTTGCGCAAATCAAAGTTAATGCCACGTGCTGATGGTCCCTTTAAGGTGTTAGAGAAAATAAATGATAATGCATATAAACTTGAGCTGCCTGCAGATTTTGGGGTTAGTCCCACTTTTAACATTCCAGATTTGAAGCCTTATTTGGGTGAGGAAGATGAACTTCCGTCGAGGACGACTTCATTTCAAGAAGGGGAGGATGATGAGGACATCAATACAATTGTTACACCTACAGCCCCTGCTGCTATACATACTGGACCAATTACTAGAGCTCGTGCACGCCAACTAAATTACCAGGTACTTTTGTTTCTTGGTAATGATTCTAATGTTCATGAGAATATGATGCTGCCTAAATTGGATACATTTGTTTTGCTTACAAATGAAGGGCCTAGCTTGGAGAAGGATGAACATTGGAGCAAGAACAAGCATGGAGATGATGGCATGCGCAAGGGGAACAAGAACGGAGTTACAAGTGATGATTTCAGGACTTTGAAGCCACCATAATGGGTGCATGAAGCCTTGGACGAAATATACAAGATGCCACTTCACAAATTTCGTCCCGAGGCTATTTTAGGTGCTGCGTCACCTTATTATTGGGCCAGGCCCATGTAATTTCGAAATACATAAGTATAGGCTATTTTTAGAGTCCGTATGTGTGGGGAAACAAGAGATAGGGTTGATTTCGGACCCCTCCACCAAGGGCCACGAAATCCCCCCCCCCCCTCTTCCTCCATATATACAGCCCTTAGGGCATCGTTTAGACTTTGGGTTTTGTTTAGATTAAAAGTTCGCCATAGCTGCAACTTCGCGTACTTCGTTTGTGTTCAACGACCAGACAAAGGCGTCACAGAACCCCACCTTGATCAATAAAGCTTTCATCTTATATTCGCAATATCCAGATTGCAATCTCAGTTTCTTGCTTGTTCTTCGTTTGCTCGCAGGAAACAGACCCTCGTGGTCAGGTTGATCGTGCTCCGGCGTGGTCAATAACCTCTCGGAGTTGGTTTAGCGATTGCTAAGGCGCGACGTCCTCGCACGTTCGTAGTCGGATCGTCAAAGTCGACTTCCACCAAAGCGATATCCATCATCTCATCCAAAGACGGGACACCATTGCCTCTATCAGAAGCTATGCTTGCACGTTTTCTGGGTGGATTAAATAGAGAGATTCAGACCATTCTAGACTATAAGGAGTATACTAATATCACTCGTTTATTCCATCTTGCTTGTAAACCTGAACGTGAAGTGCAGGATCGACAAGCATTGGCGCGAATTAACTTTTCTGAAGGCCGACCTTCATCATGGACACCGCGTGCATCTTCTACTTCAACTGCACCAGCACCTCAATCAGGTGCCTCCTCCAGTCGTGATACAAGAAAACAGGCACAACCACCATTATCTGCCAAGAGCGCACCTGCTGGGCCTGCACAGAGTTCTTCGTCTTCCATGGCATCAACAGGGCACACAAGTGATATTATTTTTTGTCGTTGTAAGGGAGGAGGTCATTATGCGAGAGAATGCAAATCTCCGCATGTGATGATTGCTACCGCACATGGTGGATATGAGTCCGCTAGTGACTATGATGAGGAGACTTTGGCTCTTATTACACGTGAAGAACATGGTGGAGATGATTCTGATCATGAGACGCAATACATGGCTCCTGAAGACGCTGACAGGTATGAATGTTTAGTTGCTCAACGTGTTTTGAGTGTGCAGGTCACACAAGCTGAGCAAAATCAGAGGCACAATTTGTTCCATACCAAGGGAGTTGTGAAGGAACGTTCTGTGTGCGTCATAATAGACGGAGGGAGCTGCAACAACTTGGCTAGCATGGAGATGGTGGAGAAGCTTTCTCTCACCACAAGACCACATCCACATCCTTACTACATCCAATGGTTCAACAACAGCGGCAAGGTTAAGGTAACACGTACTATTCGTGTGCATTTTAGTATCTCTACATATGCTGATTATGTTGATTGTGATGTGGTACCTATGCAAGCATGTTCCTTATTACTTGGTAGAACATGGCAATTTGATAAAAACTCTGTACACCATGGTAGAAACAATCACTATACTCTTGTTCATAAGGATAAAAATATTACTTTGCTTCCTATGACTCCTGATTCCATTTTGAAAGATGATATTAATAGAGCTAATAAAGCAAAACAGGAGAAGAATAAGAGTGAAAATCAGATTGTGGCAACAGAATTTGAGCAACAAATGAAGCCTGATAATAAACCATCTAGTGTTGCTTCTAAAATTAAATTGAAAAGTGCATGTTTATTTGCCACCAAATCTGATATTGATGAGCTAGATTTCAGCAAATCTGTTTGCTATGCTTTTGTGTGCAAAGAGGCATTATTTTCATTCGAGGACGTGCCTTCCTCTTTGCCTCCTGCTGTCACTAACATTTTGCAGGAGTTCGCTGACGTCTTTCCACAAGACGTGCCACCTGGATTACCGCCTATTCGAGGGATTGAGCATCAAATTGACTTAATTCCCGGTGCTTCACTGCCAAACCGTGCACCATACCGTACCAATCCAGAGGAGGCGAAGGAGATTATGCGTCAAGTACAAGAGCTTCTCGACAAAGGTTATATACGCGAATCCCTTAGTCCTTGTGCTGTTCCTATTATTCTAGTGCCGAAAAAGGATGGTACATCACGTATGTGTGTTGATTGTAGAGGCATTAATAATATTACTATTCGTTATCGTCATCCTATTCCTAGGCTCGATGATATGCTTGATGAATTGAGTGGCTCTACAATATTCTCCAAAGTTGATTTGCGTAGTGGATACCATCAAATTCGTATGAAATTGGGAGATGAATGGAAAACAGCATTTAAAACTAAGTTTGGATTATATGAGTGGTTAGTCATGCCTTTTGGGTTAACTAATGCACCTAGTACTTTCATGAGATTAATGAACGAAGTTTTACGTGCTTTCATTGGACGATTTGTGGTAGTTTACTTTGATGACATATTGATTTATAGCAGATCTTTGGAAGAACATTTGGAACATTCACGTGTTGTTTTTATTGCTCTACGTGATGCATGTTTGTTTGGTAACCTTGGGAAGTGCACCTTTTGCACCGACCGAGTATCTTTTCTTGGCTATGTTGTTACTCCACAGGGAATTGAAGTTGATAAAGCCAAGATTGAAGCTATTGAGAGTTGGCCGCAGCCCAAAACGGTCACACAAGTGAGGAGTTTTCTTGGCCTCGCTGGATTCTATAGGCGTTTTGTGAGAGATTTCAGCACCATTGCTGCACCTCTCAATGAGCTTACAAAGAAAGATGTGCCTTTTCTTTGGGGTACCGCACAGGAAGAAGCCTTCTCGGTATTGAAAGATAAGTTGACACATGCTCCTTTACTCCAACTTCCTGATTTTAATAAGACTTTTGAGCTTGAATGTGATGCTAGTGGAATTGGATTAGGCGGTGTGTTATTACAAGATGGCAAACCTATTGCATACTTTTCTGAAAAATTGAGTGGGCCTAGTCTGAATTATTCTACTTATGATAAAGAATTATATGCTCTTGTTCGGACTTTAGAAACATGGCAACATTATTTATGGCCCAAAGAATTTGTTATACATTCTGATCATGAATCTTTGAAACATATTAAAAGTCAAGCTAAACTGAATCGTAGACATGCTAAATGGGTTGAATTTATTGAGACTTTTCCTTATGTCATTAAACACAAGAAGGGAAAAGAAAATGTTATTGCTGATGCATTGTCTCACCGCTATACTATGCTTTCACAACTTGACTTCAAAATATTTGGTTTGGAGACCATCAAAGATCAATATGTGCATGATGCTGATTTTAAAGATGTAATGCAGAATTGTAAAGAAGGAAGAATGTGGAACAAGTTCGTCGTTAACGATGGATTTGTGTTTCGTGCTAACAAGCTATGCATTCCAGCTAGCTCCGTTCGTCTTTTGTTGTTGCAGGAGGCGCATGGAGGAGGATTAATGGGACACTTTGGCGTTAAGAAGACGGAGGACGTACTTGCTACACATTTCTTTTGGCCAAATATGAGACGGGATGTTGAGCGTTTTATTGCTCGCTGCACTACATGTCAAAAAGCTAAGTCACGACTCAATCCTCATGGTTTATATATGCCTTTGCCTGTACCTAGTGTTCCTTGGGAGGATATATCTATGGACTTTGTTTTAGGTTTACCTCGAACAAAGAAGGGGAGGGATAGAATATTTGTTGTCGTGGATAGATTCTCGAAAATGGCACACTTTATACCATGTCATAAAAGCGATGATGCTGTTAATGTTGCTGATTTGTTCTTTCGTGAAATTATTCGCTTGCATGGTGTGCCAAATACTATTGTTTCAGATCATGATACTAAATTTCTTAGCCACTTTTGGAGATGTTTATGGGCTAAGTTGGGGACTAAACTGCTTTTTAGTACTACTTGTCACCCCCAAACTGATGGACAAACTGAAGTAGTCAATAGAACGTTGTCTATTATGCTTAGGGCTGTTTTGAAGAATAATAAGAAAATGTGGGAGGAATGCTTGCCTCATATTGAATTTGCTTATAATCGTTCATTGCATTCTACTACTAAGATGTGCCCTTTTGAAGTTGTGTATGGTTTCCTACCTCGTGCACCTATTGATTTGTTGCCTCTTCCATCTTCGGAGAAGGTTAATTTTGATGCTAAACAACGTGCTGAATTGATTTTAAAAATGCATGAGTTAACTAAGGAAAACATTGAGCGTATGAATGCTAAATATAAACTTGCTGGAGATAAGGGTAGAAAACATGTTGTGTTTGCTCCTGGAGATCTTGTTTGGTTACATTTGCGTAAGGATAGATTTCCTGATTTGCGCAAATCAAAGTTAATGCCACGTGCTGATGGTCCCTTTAAGGTGTTAGAGAAAATAAATGATAATGCATATAAACTTGAGCTGCCTGCAGATTTTGGGGTTAGTCCCACTTTTAACATTGCAGATTTGAAGCCTTATTTGGGTGAGGAAGATGAACTTCCGTCGAGGACGACTTCATTTCAAGAAGGGGAGGATGATGAGGACATCAATACAATTGTTACACCCACAGCTCCTGCTGCTATACATACTGGACCAATTACTAGAGCTCGTGCACGCCAACTAAATTACCAGGTACTTTCGTTTCTTGGTAATGATTCTAATGTTCATGAGAATATGATGCTGCCTAAATTGGATACATTTGTTTTGCTTACAAATGAAGGGCCTAGCTTGTAGAAGGATGAACATTGGAGCAAGAACAAGCATGGAGATGATGGCATGCACAAGGGGAACAAGAACGGAGTTACAAGTGATGATTTCAGGACTTTGAAGCCACCATAATGGGTGCATGAAGCCTTGGACGAAATATACAAGATGCCACTTCATAAATTTCGTCCCGAGGCTATTTTAGGTTTTGCGTCACCTTATTATTGGGCTAGGCCCATGTAATTTCGAAATACATAAGTATAGGCTATTTTTAGAGTACGTATGTGTGGGGAAACAAGAGATAGGGTTGATTTCGGACCCCTCCACCAAGGGCCACGAAATTCCCCCCTCTTCCTCCATATATACAACCCTTAGGGCATCGTTTAGACTTCGGGTTTTGTTTAGATTAAAAGTTCGCCATAGCTGCAACTTCGCGTACTTCGTTTGTGTTCAACGACCAGACAAAGGCGTCACAGAACCCCACCTTGATCAATAAAGCTTTCATCTTATATTCGCAATATCCAGATTGCAATCTCAGTTTCTTGTTTGTTCTTCGTTTTCTCGCAGGAAACAGACCCTCATGGTCAGGTTGATCGTGCTCCGGCGTGGTCAATAACCTCTCGGAGTTGGTTTAGCGATTGCTAAGGCGCGACGTCCTCGCACGTTCGTAGTCGGATCGTCAAAGTCGACTCCCACCAAAGCGATATCCATCATCTCATCGAAAGACGGGACACCTTTGCCTCTATCACAAAGTCAACAACGAACGATACAAGGTCTTCTCCGTGAGGAGGTCTTGAATCCACGGGGGGATCTTCCCTTAGAAAGGGGCTTGAATCCAAAGGGATCTTCTCCGAAGAGGCCGCAGTCTCTCGCACAGAGGAGATCCGATATGGATGAGCGTAGCTCTATCTCTCAAATGAGCTAAACCAATTCTAACCCTAGAAAGGAGGTGGAGGAGGTCTATTTATAGTCTAGTGGGCGAAGGGGTAAGTGAGGGGGCGAAACAGGTACATGGGCCTCGGCCCGGGGGCATGCATGCAGGCAAGGCCGGATGATCTGGATGGGGGTCCGGATGATCTGGGCGTCATCCGGATGATCCGGGACCTCGTCCAGATGATCCGGCTCTGCCGTGGAGATTCTGCAAGCTTCGGGTGTCTCCGGACGCAATTACCCGGATGATCCGGAGGGGGACCCGGATGATCCGGCTGAGGCCGGATGATCCGGACGGCGGTCCGAATGTTCGGCCTGGCTCCTGCAGCCTCTCCATCTTCTTCTTCTCCTTACTTCCATCTTCTCTTCCACGCTTCCCTCGCGGATGGTGTAGACTTACACTTGCGCTCGCACTCCTCCTCGACATCCATGATGTTCTGACAATACCTATGCATGCACACGGAGGGAGTGTCAAGTAGTATACCATCCTCGAGAGGGTCAAGTGAGCACGTGTAAAGGAGATTATTCACCTTTGTGTATGTGAAGTAGATGTCGCACGTGTCACTTGCCAAATGGTCTCTTGACATGGTGATGTCCGTAGGATGCTCCGCTTCATAGTAACTTGGTGATAGTGACTAGAGAACTCTGTCAATCACTATGTTATCTGGAAGATTAACTCCCACTTGATCCAAGCGACTGTAGTACCCAGATATTCTGAGCACATGCTCACTAGCTAAGCTATTCTCCTCCATCTTGTAGGCAAAGTACTTGTGAGAGGTCTCATACCTCTTAACATGGGCATGGGTCTGAAATATCATTTTCAGCTCTTGGAACATCTCATATGCTCCATGGAGTTCAAAACATTTTTGAAGTCCCATTTCTAATCCGTAAATCATGGTGCACTAAACTATCAAGTAGTCATCATACCGAGCTTGTCAAACGTTCATAACGTCTGCATCTGCTCCTGCAATAGGTCTGTCACCCAGCGGTGCATCAAGGACATAATTCTTCTATGCAACAATGAGAATAATCCTCAGATCATGGATGTAGTCCTCACCATTGCTACTATCATCTTTCACCTTAGTTTTTCTCTAGGAACATATCAAAAACAATGGAGCTATATCGCGAGCTATTGATCTACAACATAGATTTGCAAATACTATCAGGACTAAGTTCATGATAATTTAAAGTTCAATTAATCAAATTACTTAAGAACTCCCACTTATATAGACATCCCTCAAGTCATATGATGATACGTGATCCAAATCAACTAAACCATGTCTGATCATCACGTGAGATGGAGTAGTCATCAATGGTGAACATCTCTATGTTGATCATATCTACTATCTGATTCATGTTCGACCTTTTGGTCTCCAGTGTTCCGAGGCCATGTCTGTACATGCTAGGCTCGTCAAGTTTAACCTGAGTATTCTGCACGTGCAATATTGTCTTGCACCTGTTGTATGTGAACATAGAGCCTATCACACCCGATCATCACGTGGCGTCTCAACATGAAGAACTTTCGCAACGGTGCATACTCAAGGAAAACACTTATACCTTGAAATTTAGTTAAGGGATCATCTTATAATGCTACCGCCATACTAAGCAAAATAAGATGCATAAAAGATAAACATGACATGCAATCAAAATATGTGACATGATATGGCCATCATCATCTTGTGCCTTTGATCTCCATCTCCAAAGGACCGTCATGATCTCCATCGTCACCGGCTTGACACCTTGATCTCCATCATAGATTCGTCGTCATGTCACCAACTATTGCTTCTACAACTATCGCTAACGCACAGTGATAAAGTAAAGCAATTACATGGTGTTTGCATTTCATACAATAAAACAACAACCATAAGGCTCCTGCCAGTTGCAGATAAAACATGATCATCTCATACAATAATGTATATCACATCATGTCTTGACCATATCACATCACAACATGCCCTGCAAAAACAAGTTAGACGTCCTCTACTTTGTTGTTGCAAGTTTTATGTGGTTGCTACGGTCTTCTAGTAAGAATCGTTCTTACCTACGCATCAAAACCACAACGGTGATTTATCAAGTTTTTTTAAACTTTAACAAGGACCGGCCGCAGGCAAATTCAATTGAAATAAAGTTGGAGAAACAGACACCCGCCAGCCACCTTTATGCAAAACTAGTTGCATGTCTGTCGGTGGAACCGGTCTCATGAACATGGTCATGTAAGGTTGGTCTGGGCCACTTCATCCAACAATACTGTCAAATCAAAATAAGACATTGATGGTAAGCAATATGATGATCACTGCCCACAACTCTTTGTGTTCTACTCGTGCATATCATCTACGCATAGACCTGGCTCGGATGCCACTGCTGGGAAACGTAGCATGCAATTTCCAAAATTTCTTACGCTCACGCAAGATCTATCTAGGAGATGCATAGCAACGAGAGGGGGAGAGTGTGTCCACGTACCATCGTAGACCGAAAACGGAAGCGTTTGACAACGCGGTTGATGTAGCCGAACTTTTTCTCGTTCCGACCGATCAAGCACCGAACGTACGGCACCTCCGAGTTCTGCACATGTTCAACTCGATGATGTCCCTCGAACTCTTGATCCAGCAAAGTGTCGAGGGAGAGTTTCTTCAGCACGACGGCATGGTGATGGTGATGGTGTAGTGATCCGCGCAGGGCTTCGCCTAGGCACTACGAAGATATGACTGGAGGCGTAAACTATGGAGGGGGGCACCACACACGGCTAGGAATCAATGTTGTGTGTTCTAGCGGTGCCCCCCTCATATATATATGGTAAAGAATTACAATCCCATCCCTCTTTTTTACTGCTGCCAATTAGTGAGTACGTAGTAGTAATTAGGGATCAAACCATTGATAACTCATGTAGTAACTCGTTACTACATGTAGTAATTAGGGAGCACATCATTGATGACTCATTGCACTGCATGGTAAAGAATTACCATCCGGTACATTTTTTTACTGCTGCCAATTAGTGAGCACGTAGTAAGTCGTTACTACATGTTGGAATTAGGGCTCAAACAATGGATGAACTCACTGCATCTTAAAGAATCCATGTCCATTACCACCTATACATAATCTATTACTGCCACTCGTTAATGAATTTCGAGTCAGGATGACCCGACCATGCATGGTAACAAAATTAAACGCATTATTTTTTCTGGCACACAGCGTTACCCTCAACAAATTAGTGGTGGAGAGGAGACCTTCCCCGCGTGACCCGCCCGCTTAATTAGGACTGGCCGGAGCGTACGCTAAGAATTCTGCACACTCGGTCACAATAGAGCCACCATACACACACACACACACATACAATATACATAAACACTATTCTGATCACGGGATCAGAATAATATTCTGATCACAACCTAAACTGCCTGAGTAACGAGCTTGAACTTCCCACTGTACGAACCCGACCTTCGGGCTATCTTCGCAACCATGCCTTCTACCGCGAGTTTTTCTGATCATTCGTGTTGTTTGTGATGTAAGTGTAATGTGGACATGTTTTTTAGAATCTAAGTGCTTGTTTTGATTCGGAATCTAGCACGTTGGCGGATTTGCTCTCGGGCGGTGATGAACATCGGTCTGTTACAAGTTTTTTGCATGTAATGGATGTTCTAGAATCTCTAACAGGATGAGAATTGGGTTTAGGTACGAGTTTACTGCATGTTTTGTTGTTATTTTTAAATGAATTCGATTTGGTGTTCCGTCGCCTCTGTTCTTCGTCCACGGGAGTGGTTCGGGCCGCTGTTGTAGATTTATAGTTTTGCTGTTCAAATTGGCGGCGGATTTGCGTGCATTAGTGAGACAGAATGCTGCCCATGTTGTTAATTTGATTATGCGGGCTCATACAAATTGAAATCTGGCGATTGGATCTTCTGCCTCCCGCCGTGGTTTTCTGTTCGAGGGACAATATGATGAGAATCATTTTCTTTGTTTATCTGGAGCATGATGACATTCGATCTAGCGGTTGAATCCTTCCCGTGTTGTTAATTTGATTTGGATGGCTCATTCATTCCGAAAATGTGGATTGGACCTTCTGCCTCCCGCCGTGGTTCGTTGTTCGAGCGGACAGCTTGATGGCGGATCATTTTTTGATGTTTTATCTGGAGTATGATGACATTCGAAATGGCTGTTTGACGTGTTGGAATTTACCCAAACGATTAAATCTGGGAACCAATTTTGTTCGGGGTTGTTTTTTCAATCATTTTATGTTCTGTTGTACAAGCTGGACTACTATAACATTCATAGTTGAACTTCTGTGCTCTTTACGCATGCTTTTAGGAGATGAGGCAATACGATCTAGTCTGTTGCTGTTGTTGTATAAAAAATCAAGTATGTTTTATGTTGTTGACGGTCATCATGTGTGTAAGTGTGGAGCTGTACCACAGGCACATGCATCCTCTTTTTTCCTTTAATCTTTGTTTTTGGGATAGTTTTTTGATCATCCACTATCTTCAGTATAAGATGGACTTCTTTTTTATTAATGGTTGAACTTCTGGTTTTCCACATTGCATTCCACATTTGCAAGGCGAAGGTGCATGGTGCTCTATATTTTCTCTGTTTGGTTTTTTTGTAATTTTAATTCTTCAGACATTCTTTTTAGACTTTGTCTCGTGAGCAATCATGGGATTGGCCCAAGTATGCATGCAATTTTTCTAGATCATCTAAGGGTCGTTGTACAAGCTAGACTTCTATGTTGTTCATACGTGAACTTCTGCTTTTCCTTCTTTGCAACGTAATGCAGCAAGTCCTCTGTATTTCTTTCTTTTTTATGTTATTTTTCATTCTTTGCATTGGTTTGGATTTTTTTGACTTAGTCCCATGAGCAACCATGGAATTGGCCGACGGATATGCGTATATTTTTTTATTTTTTCTAGTATGTTTTTGTACTTATAATAGTTGTTGGTCTTCACTGAATAACTATCCTAAACTTCTGTATGATAATCGTTTTTAACATGTTAATTTGAGGTTTTACAAAACCGCGAACTTCTATATCCTCACTATTTGAACTTCTTATTTATAATTTTGTTTGTTATTTTTGGATTTAAATATTTGTAGACATTGAAATCGGGATTGCGTCTATGGACAAATGCAGTAGCGCGAGGCCGAGCAGGGGTGAGGGGGGAGGGACCCCCCCTCCCCTCCCACTGCAAGGCCGAGACAGGAACGAGCCAGAGCAGGCGACTACGCGGCGTGCCACATCATCGCA
This sequence comes from Triticum dicoccoides, assembly GCF_002162155.2. Lineage (NCBI taxonomy): Eukaryota > Viridiplantae > Streptophyta > Magnoliopsida > Poales > Poaceae > Triticum > Triticum dicoccoides. Next base: position 323,050,998 of record NC_041393.1, on the reverse strand, counting down.
TGCGGAGGTGAGTCCGTTACATCCATGACCCCACTGTCTATCTTAGGGGGTGGCTCTAGGGTGCGTGCGGTGGGGGTGGAAAAAGAATAACGACATCGCGTCCTGTCAAAACCTAGCACGCAGCAATGCGGTAGCACGAGGCCGATCAGGGGGGAGGGGGGTCGGGACCCCCCTCCCCTCCCCCTGCGAGGCCGAGACAGGAACGAGCCGGAGCAGGCGATTACGCGGCGTGCCGCGTCGTCGCATGCGGAGGCGAGTCCGTCACATCCGTGACCCCACTATCTATCTTAGGGGTGTGGCTCTGGGGTGCGTGCGATGGGGGTGGAAACAGAATAACCGCATTGTGTCCTATAAAAACCTAGCGCGCAGCAATGCGATAGCGTGAGGCCGAGCAAGCGGGGGAGGGGGGTTGGGACCCCCACTCCCCTCCCCTACAAGGTCGCGACAGGAACGAGCCGGAGCAGGCGACGACGCGGCGCCGCATCGTCGCATGCGGAGGCGAGTCCGTCACATCCGTGACCCCACTATCTATATTGTTTTTATGTTGTGTATTTTAGTTAGATATGAACTTCATCTGTTTTTGTACTTGAACTTCTTCTTTTTGTTTCTTAGTGTTTATTTATTCATATGCCTTTACTTCTTTGATTAGAGTACTTGGACTTCTATTCTTTATTTTTTGAACTTCTTTCTCTTGTTTTTAGGTGCATATTTGTGTATGTATTTTTCTTCCATTGGTAGTGTATTTGCCATCACTTTTTTATTTTAAGGATATCAGCAGTGTTGTTGTGTGATCTAATCTCATTATAATAGATGCATTCAAATGGTGCATTCATTTATCTATAGATGTATTTACTTTTTTATCTGTTGGGGGGTAAAACTGTAATTTCACAGGCGCCGCAACACCCACGACAGAGAGGCATTAAGTGCCCATCTCCCTCGCCACCACCTATCAGAAAACCCCTCTCCCCCTATCGCTCTCTCTCCCCCCTCTCCATTGCT
>NC_041393.1:322869659-323049600 GCF_002162155.2 Triticum dicoccoides | reverse complement strand
CATGTCCCCTGACCTCATGAGTTGAGTAATCGGCGCACGCCCCTGCTCCTATTTCTCCCCCACGCCCCGCTCTCCCTCACCCAGCCCGCTCTATTCTGCTCTGAAGCGAGGGCGGCAACTGGCTACGTGGTTCCAAGGTGCGCGTGGCGTCGTGGGGGATGGAAGAACCACCGCAGATTCATGCGTGCGGGGGTCGTTTGGAGAGGTACAAATACTGCCCCCCTGTTGGTGTCAAAACCGGCGGATCTCGGGTAGGGGGTCCCGAACTATGCGTCTAAGGCGGATGGTAACAGGAGGCAGGGGACACGATGTTTTACCCAGGTTCGGGCCCTCTTGATGGAGGTAAAACCCTACGTCCTGCTTGATTTATTCTTGATGATATGGGTATTACAAGAGTTGATCTACCACGAGATCGGAGAGGCTAAACCCTAGAAGCTAGCCTGTGGTATGATTGTATGTTATCCTACGGACTAAAACCCTCCGGTTTATATAGACACCGGAGGGGGCTAGGGTTACACAAGGTCGGTTACAAAGGAGGAGATATACATATCCATATTGCCTAAGCTTGCCTTCCACGCTAAGTAGAGTCCCATCCAGACACGAGACAAAGTCTTCAACTCTTGTATCTTCATAGTCCAACAGTCCGGCCAAAGGATATAATCCGGCTGTCCGGAGACCCCCTAATCCAGGACTCCCTCAGTAGCCCCCGAACCAGGCTTCAATGACGATGAGTCCGGCGCGCAGTGTTGTCTTCGGCATTGCAAGGCGGGTTCTTCTCCAATTTTCAAGTGTTCGTAAGCAGTGTCCAGCTCCATAAATGTTGAACCTCTTGGCTTATGTGCCCAATAAGGGCTTTCTCCCACGCGTCGAATGAATACGAGGCGCCAGGGCGCTTTTACATTCGCCCCCTAGCCAGATAAATAAATTGTCTATTAAAGGGATGGGGATTCTTAGATCTGATCCATACCATCCTCCCCAAGCGAGAATCCATCAGAGCGCTTTTCGAAAGGATCCATTCCAGCATGGCCGACCTCCGCAGCTCCTCCTCCCACCCTCGTAGCCCTAAGCCCGATGATTTGGAGAGGTGTTCAGTCCCGCACAGTCGATTAGTCGAACTGCAGACTAAGGGATTTCTCCCTCCCGCGTATATGGTGCCCGTTCGAGCCGGGCTTGCCACCTACAATGGCAGGGAGCAAGCGGAGAGCTTTCCCTGTCCCTCCATGGGGGAACGGGTCTGCCTTGTTCCTTATTTACTAAGGGGACTCGGATTTCTTATTCATCCGTTCCTCCGCGGGCTCCTGGAGTTCTACGGCCTCCAATTACACAATCTCACCCCTGCCTCCATTCTACATATCGCCGGCTATGTTTCTCTCTATGAGTTGTTCCTGGGCTGCGAGGCTCACTTCGAGCTGTGGAAAAGGCTATTTTGCCTCGTCCCTCGCATACAGAGTAGATCACTTTATCAAGTGGGCGGAGCCGAAATATGGCGCACCGCCGATACCGGATACATGTCCGGTACCCCGAAGAAGTCGTCCTAAGACTAGACTTCAGAATGGTTTTATATGGAGGACGTTCCCCTTCCGGACCTTGTTCAGCAGGGTCTTCCTAAGTTCAGCAATGCTCCTCTGAAGAAGCACCGAAGTTGGCGCCCATGGAGCCCCAGGCGGAAGACAACAGAGAAGTCCTCTATCCGATGAACCGGATCAAAGCACTAGCTCAATCAGGATTGACAATAATCGAAGTTATGTCGATTTGCATAATGCGGGGAGTGCAACCACTTCAATACCGTGGGCACCACTTGTGGTATTATAACGGGGCGGATGACGCCACCCGCTGCGGGCGTAAGGGTCCGGACAATGATGCCGCTTTAGTGAAAATTCTGTCCGAATTGTTCAAGGGTGAGGAAGAGGAGTTCACCCGCATCAAGCCACGGGATGGATTCTCCATGTACAATCCTCCAAGCTGGGTAAGTTATATCTCCCTGCTCCCATTTTTTCCGCATTCTTTGTCGTAAGTATTCACCTTGCCACTTCACGGCAGGAACTGCGAAAAGTCATAAAGGAGGTCAGCAGCCCTTCTCCACAACCAGAGGACCCTAACCGGGCCCTCGACTCCAGACTTGAAGAAGATTCGGTTATATTCGTGGAGCTGATAGACCGACAGTTCTATCAGTTAAGCTGCGACGATGCCATGGTGGCCATTACGGCCGACTATCCGGGCTGCTCCTTGCATCGCAAGTAAGAAAAACCAAAAATCCCAACTCCAAAACTAGGACCCCCTTTTAGGCACTTCACCCACCATATACACATGGCATCTTTTATAGGGAAGGCATTCGGGACGCCCTGCCGAACCCGCAGCAACTTGCCAACAAGAGGCACCGAGACCGGGTAGGCCAAAAAGGAAGCCTGTCAGGACGGAGACGCCGGCGCAAAGGTATAAGAAAAACCCCGCTCCGTGGTTGTCGTCTTTCTCAAAATGTAATGACGTCCACGTTTCTTTAACAGAAAAAATGCTCGCCGGAATATGTCCGGCGATGTTGCCAATCACGCTTCCACCAGTCGGGCACCAGGACCGGACATGGAGGCAGAAGCCGATATGGGGCAGGCGCCGGATAATCCCCCTACAAAGGATGCGAATAGATTATCCGCTACAAACTCAGAAGTGGAAAGCGCCATGAATCATAGGCGCCGCCGGGCCGTACTCCGTGACACGTGTTTCTCACCAGAGGCGTTTGACGCCTTCAATTATGGAGAGGCGTACCTCCGTGCTGCTCAAGATGGTCTAGCCAGAGCCACGGATCAGTATGTAAAGGATGTACGGGTGAGTAAATCTGACGATTTATATGTATCAGTAGCCCCTGAGACTTGAAATAGCAGAACTGATTTAAGGATCATCTTTATTGTGCAGGTTCTTAGAGAGAAAAATACTAGGCTGTCACAGGAGCTGGAGGAATGCAAGACCCAACTGCGGGCTGCTGTGGCCGCATTGCAGGAACCGAAAAAGTCACCTGCTGGTAACATTTACTTTAAAGAATGATGGTTACCATGTAACGTGCGTCATGGCTACAGATCTAACAACAGATGTTGCAGATGAATCCGGAGAGAATCCGGAGGACCAGCATGTTATGCGACAGCTAGAGGCTGGCAAACGCATGCTGACTGAGGTTAGGCGGGAGAAAAACAATCTCCAAGATGCCAATATTAAGCTGAGCGTGGAACTAAAAGATGTTTGTGGCCAGCTTGCAGACTCCGAGAAGGAGAATAAGCGGCTTCGGCGCGGCATTTTCAGTAAGTGCTTGAATGAATCCTTTTAAAGAAGTTCGGCGAAGAAGCCGACTAACAACGTTATGTCTGTAGGTATGCTGACGGGTCGTCCCGCAGAGGAAATGCCCGGGTCTGCGGGTGATCTTCTGTCCGAGCTGTCACATCTGCACGAACAAGTTCGGCGGGTGATGGAGGGTGTTGCCCAGGCCTTGTGGCCGTCCGTCTCCCTGCCAGAGGGCGTTGCCGAGCTTGCGGAGAAGCTCAAGGGAGCACGGCGGTGCTTCCGATTATGGAAGATATCAGCCTGCTGACAGGGTGCCAGAGAAGCCTGGGCCATGGTGAAGACGTGGTATACCAAGGCAGACCCAAATCACATGGCCGAGGTCGGACCTGTGGGGCCCGATGGAAAAGAGATCCCCGTTAGCTTAGTTTATGGGCAAGTAGAATTAGCCGCAAAGTATTCTTAACGGGATTGTAAGCTAGACCGCCTGTTGCATGGTATAGAAGAGGAATTTAGTCAGTCTGCATGACTATGTAATTAAATTGACATGTATAATGCCTTCTAGCCGGATTGTAGATCATTTGTCGTTGCGGACCTTTTCGCTTCAACCTCCGGGCCCAACAGTCCGGAGTGTATCCGAATACCCGCTCAGTTATATATGAACCGGGGTATGCGTGGAGACCAGGCGTAGGGGTCATTAGTCAGACAAGTGCCCAGCTAGTTATGTTATATTACATGGGTAGTAAGAAACATCTTCCAGGGAGAATAGTTCCGTTAAGGGTTCCTTTCCCTGGGCAAGCATGCCCTAAAGTGCATGTCTGAACTGCGATAGGAAACGCAGGAAAAACATCTGGGGGAAGATATGGACAATAAATAAAAATCATCTTTTGTTCACAGACCGAATATTCCCTTAAGAACGCTAGCTTTCGGCTTCACCCAGTCTGAGATACACATCCGGCTGACCCGGCAGTAACAATCGCAGAGTTGCTCCCCTTATGCCCTAGCCGAATTAACGGGAACATGGGGTATAAATACAAGAGCCAGGCAACCCATCTTGGCCAAAACTTAAGTCATATCGATGCATATAATGGTGAAAAAAGGTACATGCGGAAGTATAACACATGTGTGGGGCATGAGGCCCAGATAAATAATTTAAGCTTCTGTGAAAGAAGCCCCCAGGTATGAAGAGTGCGGCTAGCGCATCTGTAATGTGCAAGCGAGGCACAAGGTGACCCTTGAAGGCCTAGAGAAATAATAAAAGAAAGAAAGAGAAACAAGACAGATAATGTATATGCAGAAAATGGACAAAGGGAGGGGACTAACATAGAGTCCGGTGCTAGGCATAGAATCTTCGGAGCCTGGTCGCGTTCCATGGGTTCGGCTCGAGTCGACTAGTCGATGCATCCCGCAGTCGGTACGCTCCACCGGTCAGAACTTGGTCAATAATGAAGGGACCTTCCCATTTGGGCTCGAGCTTGTTCTTTTTCTTATCCGGCGGGCGTAGAACTAGGTCGCCAACGTTATAAGTTTTGGCCCGTACTTCTCTGCTTTGGTATCTGCGAGCCTCTTGCTGATAAAATGCGGAACGGGCTTTCGCTACATCGCGCTCCTCCTCCAGGGTGTCCAAACTGTCCTGCCGATCGAGCTCGACTTCTCTTTCTTCATACATGCGCACTCGAGGTGACTCATGAATTATGTCACAGGGCAAGACTGCCTCTGCGCCGTACACCATAAAGAAGGGTGTATATCTGGTACTACGATTCGGCGTGGTCCGCAGCCCCCAGAGTACGGAGTCGAGCTCCTCTACCCAGTGCGTGTTAGACTCCGTTAAGGAGCGCACTAATCTGGGTTTAATGCCGCTCATTATAAGACCGTTTGCTCGCTCGACTTGACCGTTGGTTTGCGGGTGATAGACTGAAGCATAATCGAGCTTGATGCCCATTTTGCTGCACCAGAGTTTTACCTCGTCGGCCGTGAAGTTCGTGCCATTATCAGTGATGATGCTGTGGGGGACGCAATAACGGTGTACAACCCCAGATATGAAGTTTATCACCGGTCCGGATTCAGCTGTTTTAACAGGTTTGGCCTCTATCCATTTGGTGAATTTATCCACCATGACCAATAAGTATTTTTTCTTGTGGGTTCCCCCTTTAAGGGGTCCAACCATGTCAAGCCCCCAGACCGCAAAGGGCCATGTAATGGGGATTGTTTGGAGGGTGGTGGGTGGCATGTGGCTTTGATTTGCAAAGAGCTGGCAACCGACGCAGCATTGGACCAAGTCCTGTGCATCTGCCCGGGCCGTTGGCCAATAGAATCCTGTACGGAAGGCCTTGCTTACAAGAGCCCGGGCTGCAGCGTGATGACCGCCGAGTCTTCGGAGATGCACCTTTGAAGGACTCTAGTAGTGCTTTTTTTGTACAATTCTCCTTCATGGACCCTGTAGGCCTTGGATCGCCGCACTATGCAGCGTGCCTCATTTTGGTCCTCCGGAAGTTCCTGTCTAGTTAGGTAGGCCAGGAATGGTTCTGTCCACGGGGCAATATTGGCCATTATTTTGTGGGCTGAAGGTGTTATTTCGGTGGCAGAGCCTCCGATTGTGTCAGAGAGTTCGGTATCGGGTATTTTGGCCGGGTTCGGACTATTGTTACCGGTGTCCCCTTCCCATACTATGGATGACTTGAACAGCCTTTCCAAAAATATGTTGGGGGGACCGCATCACATTTTGCACCGATGCGGGCGAGGATATCTGCTGCCTGATTGTTTTCCCGAGCCACATGGTGAAATTCGAGCCCCTCAAACCGAGCTTACATCTTTAGGACGGCATTTCGATAGGCCGCCATTTTCGGATCCTTGGCGTCAAAGTCTCCATTTATTTGGGATATTGCGAGGTTTGAATCCCCACGCACCTCCAGGCGTTGAATGCCCATGGAACTGCTATCCGAAGACCATGCAACAGAGCTTCGTATTCGGCTGCATTGTTGGAGTCTGTATACAATATTTGCAATACGTACTGAACGGTATCTCCGGTTGGGGACATCAGGACGACGCCAGCCCCTACACCAGCCAGCATTTTAGAACCATCGAAGTGCATGATCCAATTGGAGTATGTGTCGTACTCTTTAGGGAGTTCGGCCTCCGTCCGTTCAGCGACGAAGTCGGCCAATACTTGTGACTTAATGGCTCGTCGAGATTTGTATGTTATGTCGAACGGGAGGAGCTCAATGGCCCATTTGGCAATCCGGCCCATAGCGTCGCGGTTGTTTATAATATCATTAAGTGGCACTTCCGAGGCTACTGTAATCGAACACTCTTGAAAGTAGTGTCGCAGCTTCCACGATGCCATGAATACCGCATATGCTATCTTTTGGCAATGCGGGTACTGTGATTTGCATGGAGTGAGGACAGTGGATACATTGTATACCGGCTTTTGAAGAGGGAATTTATGTTCGTCCGCTTCCCGTTCGACAACGAGCACCGCGCTTACAACTTGATGAGTTCCGCAATGTACAACAACATTGGTTCGCCGATGTTTGGCGCGGCCAGGATTGGGTTGGTTGCCAAGATGGCCTTTATTTCTTCTAATCTGGCTGTGGTCGCGTCCGTCCACTCGAAGTGTTCGGTGCGCCGAAGGAGGCGATAAAGGGGTAAAGCCTTTTCTCCTAAGCGGGAGATAAATCGGCTTAGAGCCGCCATGCATCCAGTTAACTTCTGGATTTGTTTGAGGTCTATTGGGGTAGCCAACTGTGACAAAGCTCGGATTTTGGCCGGATTAGCTTCAATATCTCTACTTGAGACAATGAAATCCAGGAGCTTTCCGGTGGTACGCCGAAAACGCATTTTTCTGGATTGAGCTTGATGTCATATGTTCGGAGGTTGTCGAATGTGAGCCTCAAGTCGTCTATCAAAGAGTTGACGTGTTTGGTTTTGACGACCACATCGTCTACGTATGCTTCTACTGTTTTGCCGATTTGTTTCTCCAAACATGTATGAATCATGCGCTGATATGTTGCGCCGGCGTTTTTGAGCCCAAAAGGCATTGTGTTAAAACATAAGGGACCGTATGGTGTGATGAATGCCGTTGCGGCTTGGACGGACTCCGCCATCTTGATTTGGTGGTAACCAGAGTATGCATCGAGGAAACACAATGACTCGTGTCCTGCGGTAGCATCAATGATTTGATCGATGCATGGGAGGGGGAAGGGATCCTTTGGGCAAGATTTATTGAGATCTTTGAAATCGACACAAAGGCGTCAGGATTTGTCCTTCTTTGGTACCATCACTAGGTTTGCTAGCCAGTCCGGGTGTTTTATTTCTCTGATGAATCCGTCCTCCAATAACTTGGCTAGTTCCTCTCCCATGGCCCGTCTCTTAGGTTCGGAGAAACGCCGAAGAGCTTGCTTGACCGGCTTGAATCCCTTTAGGAAATTGAGGCTATGCTCGGCCAGCCTGCATGGGATTCCTGGCATGTCTGAGGGATGCCAGGCGAATATGTCCCATTTCTCGCGCAGGAACTCTCGTAGTGCGGCATCCACAGCGGGGTTTAACTGTGCCCCGATGGAGGCTGTTTTTGTAGGGTCCGTTGGGTGGATTTGGAATTTAACTATTTCATCCGCTGGGTTTAAAGAGGTGGACTTGGATCTCTTGTCGAGTATCACGTCGTCCCTGGCCACTGTGGAGCGTAGCGTGGTTAATTCCACGGCCGAGAGGGCTTTGGATAATGCCTCGAGGGCCAGTGCGGCTGTTTTGTTTTTGGCGCGGAGTGCCGTGTCCGGATCGCTGGCGAGAGTGATGATTCCGTTGGGCCCGGGCATTTTGAGCTTCATGTACCCGTAATGGGGTACGGCTTGGAAGATTGTGAATGCCTCCCGTCCTAAAAGGGCGTGATAACCACTGCTGAATGGGGCCACTTGGAATGTAATTTCTTCGGACCAGTAATTATACGGCGTGCCGAATATCACATTAGTGTGATTTTCCCAGCACAGCGTGCTTCCCGACTGGGGATGATTCCTCTAAAGGTTGTGCTACTTTGCTCAATGCAGTTCCAGTCTATTTCCATCTTTTGAAGAGTTTCCTCATAGGTGAGGTTTAATCCGCTGTCGCCGTCCATGAGTACTTTGGTGAGTCGAAAGCCGTCCATGATTGGGCTGAGGACCAGTGCGGCTGGTGCTCGGGCTGTTTGGAATTTAGGTTTGTCACTGGCGTTGAAGGTAATAGCCGTTTCACTCCATGGATTTATTGCTGCTATGTGGCAGATTTCGGCCATGCTGCGGAGTGTTCGTGTGCGCCTATTATTTGACGCGAAGGTCTCAAAGACTGTTAACACCGTATTGTTATCCATGGGATGGTGCTCTGTGGTATTTGGGATAAGAAGATCCTCACTACTTTTGGCCACCTGCCGGAGTATCCAACATGCTCTAAGGCTGCGCGTCGGTATTGTATCCGCTGTACTATGAATTTTGCAGGGTCCGTTGAGCCATCCCGCCAGTACGATTCCATGCTGTGTAGAGGGCTTTTGCTTTTTGGTGGTTGACCCGGGTGTATTATGATAATGCATGCTTTTATTTCGGACTGGGTTTGTATTCAGGGCCAAATTATCCCAAAAGTTTGTTTCGGTTTTCCAGGCACTTTCCATCGCACAGTACTTTCGTACTATGTACGCCAAGTCAGCGAAGCGTGTTATCTCACGACGCTTTATAGCGTTAAGGATTCCCTTGTCCATGCAATTATTGCAGAAAAATAGGATTGCGTCTTCCTCGCGACAGTCCTTAACCTTGCTCATCGCAAGGAGGAATCTGGCCCAATAGTGATGTACTGTTTCCTGGGGCTCTTGCCTGATCTGGGAAAGATCGCTTATGTTTGGGTGGGTGGGTGGAATTGAGTCCGAACCCTTACCTGATCTGGGATCCAGGGACCGAGGAGTTTCCAATTTTGGAAGTTCCGGTTCCAGGGTTTTACCCGATAATCTTGGCCCGCTGCCTGACTCTAAGTTCAGGGATTGGATGTTGTCCTCCCGCGAACGGGCGTCCAGCTCGGTGAGCTCGGGAATCCGGACATAGTTGGTCCTCAAGATAGAGGAAAGGTCGCCACATTGTTCCTCCACCACTGCAATATGATGGGTGACCGGTGGAGAGTTAATCTCCCTTTGATCGGGTTTAAGCCCAATCCGATCATAGTCCGTAGTGACTCCCAAGGCGGAGATGCGATCCAAGAGCTCGTTTAAGGAGGCGAGCTCCATTGGATCCATCTATTCGGCGAGTGCCGATTTGACGTGGAGGCTGTTTTCTATGACCCGAGAAGTCATCCTCGGCGCGGCGGCCAAACAGGCGGTCATGATGAAACCGCCTAGCCGGAGAGTTTGGCCGACAGCTAAAGCTCCCCCAACAGTAGTACCGTCTTTAAAGACGAGACGAGACATCCTTCCTTCTGGCGATGGCACAGAGGAACTCTCAATGAAAGCACCAATGTCGGTGTCAAAACCGGCGGATCTCGGGTAGGGGGTCCCGAACTGTGCATCTAAGGTGGATGGTAACAGGAGGCAGGGAACACGATGTTTTACCCAGGTTCGGGCCCTCTTGATGGAGGTAAAACCCTATGTCCTGCTTGATTTATTCTTGATTATATAGGCATTACAAGAGTTGATCTACCACGAGATCAGAGAGGCTAAACCCTAGAAGCTAGCCTATGGTATGATTGTATGTTGTCCTACGGACTAAAACCCTCCGGTTTATATAGACGCTGGAGGGGGCTAGGGTTACACAAGGTCGGTTACAAAGGAGGATATACATATCCGTATTGCCTAAACTTGCCTTCCACGCCAAGTAGAGTCCCATCCGGAGATGAGACGAAGTCTTCAATCTTGTATCTTCATAGTCCAACAGTCCGCCCAAAGGATATAATCCGGATGTCCGGAGATCCCCTAATCCAGGACTCCCTCACCCCCTAATGCTTGCTTTTAGTTTCGCTAGATCTGTCGAGGCCTGCCTGTTTCTTCTGTGTGCTCTCGCGTCCGCCTCCTACCCCCTTCTTCTGATGGTTTGGTGGGAGATTAGGTATGGTTCTTGTGCGTGTGGTGGTTGGATTGCATTCCCCTGTGGTGAGATGCTTGTGTGTGCTATTTCTCCCTTCAGACTTGTGTGGATTTCATTTCCCCTTTGTTGATTTTAGCAGTCAGATGCATGTAAGAGAGGGTGTGGTGTGATGGTTGATGCTGGATCTGATGTATCTAATTGCATTAGTGATGTGGATTTCAAAGTCTAGATTATGTCTGTGACATTCTAGTTAGTTTATGGATACATTTTTTGTTGTGCTTGCCTAGATGTGCTACTGTTCATCTTTTCATACTTGTTGGTATGTTCTAATTGTTTCATCCTAGGGTTTGATTCAGTTTTTTTTGTATTTCGTTGTATGATTTTCTACTTGCTAACTACATGCAGTCAATCCCCTGTTTTTAATAGGTTGTTCTAGTGTTTGGAGTTTCATTCATCAAGGCGGTTCTGTTGTCATGGCTTCAAAACCTTCTCCTGGTATCTTAATGTAGTTGGATCTTGTATTTTAAATAGCAGTATTCTTATATATGTCTGCCCATATCTTCACTTAGTTTTCTTGTTGGACTGCCATTCTTAATAGTTTGAACTTCTAACAAAGGTTATGCGTATGCATTTTACCCTTAGTTTGAGTTAGTAGAGTGTTGCTTACTTTTTAGTTGATGATTTGCAGGTGAAACTATGTCACCAAGTGTTGTTGGACTTCCCAAATGTTTCATATTTATAGTGTATATCTTTGTTTTTTTTGTTATCATGTTCATGGTATTGATATTTAGTTTGCCTGTGAAATACTATTCATGGTCATGGTACATCTTTTTTATGTGCTACTTGCTTGGGTCACATAGTTGACCTTCTGGTTTTAATTATTATTTGTTTATAATAAAATTTGGTTGAACTTCTGTTATGCACATTTTGTTTTACTGCTTTGTTATATATTGTTGAACTTCTGGACATTCATCTTATATGTAGTAGCCCCTCTAGTGTAGATTGTTTTTATATTTAGTATGTAAATTTTAGATTGTTTGTTGTGTTTACTGCTTTGTTAGGTATTGTTGAACTTCTGGGTATTGGACTTGATGTAAAAGTAGAAGTCCCTTTGGTGTAGGATTGCGGATTAGAACTCAGCTGCTTTTTTTCTTGCATTTTTTGTACTCCCTCCGTAAACTAATATAAGAGCATTTAGATCACTAAAGTAGTAAACTAAATGCTCTTATATTAGTTTACAAAGGGAGTAGTTGGTGACGAGTTGAATAGTTCTGGAAAAAAATGCCTGCGATCAAGATGGAGCTTCAGAAGTTAATATTGATGCTCCAATATCTGATGCAGCTAAATCAGCCATTATTCCTTTCACTGTGGTTGCTGAGGTTGCTTCGAGGCTTGAGAATTTTTTAAGCCTCGAGGATCTTGCTTCTGCAGCTCTTGCTTCACCTAGTATGTGAAACCCCGTTTCTTTTCATTTTAAATTCTCGAGCCATGTTTTTTTAACTTGTTCCCGTCGGTTGTTTTTGTTTTTGTTCCTGACTTTTTTTATTTTTTGCTTTCATTTTTGTGTTTTTTGCAGATGTGTCCACAGCGGAGGAAGTTGTGAACACCATCAACGATGTTCTATCTGAGTTGGATTTATCAGAAAACCCTATTGCTGCTGAGCAGGGGGCTCCGTCAGTCAAAGGTTGTGATTCCGTTCCGGATCCTTTGTGCTCTCTTCAGATGTCAGAGACGCAGTCGCAGTTTGTTGATGGCACTGAACCTGTCACACAAGCTGAGGATGTACCTCTTCAGCTTCTTGTGGAGGACCAACATAAGAGGACGAAGCAAGAAGATTTTGACAAGGAGAGGGCGGCCCGCCTTCAGAAAGGTTCTGATGTTCCTGGATCTGTTCATGCGGCTGAGCTCACGGTTGAGGAAGATATGCCGTGTGGCAGTGATGGCACGGTTGTCCCTGTTAAGAAGAAAATCAAGAAGACCGCTGCAAGGAAGCATGTAGTTGGTGGAGTTACTCCTCGGAGGAGCCCGCATGTTTCAAGGCCTGCAGAACTTGCTGAAGATGAAGGGCTAGGCCTTGGTGGTATGGCGCGCGGTAGTCCTCGTGTGCTTGCCACTGCCGTGCCTACCCCTTCTCCGCTTGGTGCTGGTGCATCTGGTAAGGGGAAGAAATGTGCCGTCAAGCGCAAGGTTGCACCTGCAAAGGTCAACAAGGGTGAGAAGAAGCGTTCTCGTGTTAATCCAGAGGACAAGGATGATGTTGATTTCAATGCTGATGACGAGGAAGATGACGATGATGCTGCTGCCGCTAATCAGGTATGAATGTCTAATGTTTACCGCTTTTTAGAGCATTTGTCGCTATTGTTGTAGTTTTTTTGTTTTTAGCACTACCTTTGCGTACATAGCTGACCTTCTGCTTCATATAGACGAATAAATTAGCCAATCTGCTTTGCCTTTATGGTATTACTGCCTTTGTGTACATAGTTGGACTTCTGGATATATACATGAAGAAATTAGCTTAACTTGTTGGCATACATGTCTGATTACTCCTTTGTGTACATGGTTGAATTTCTGCTTTGTAAATTTCCAACATTTTGAAAGCATCTTTACTTCTAGTCATACATGGTTGTACTCCCTATGTAGACATAGTTGGACTTCTGAAATACATGTTTGATTACTGCCTTGGTGTACATGGTTGAACTTCTGCTTTGTAAATTTCCAACATTTTGAAAGCATCTTTACTTCTGGTCATACATGGTTGTACTGCCTATGTAGACATAGTTGGACTTCTGAAATGTACTGCGTATGTAGGCATTAGTGGAATTTTGGTGAAGCTTGTGTATCTCATTGTTCTACCTTTTTTCCTTGTCATTGCATTTTTTAGTGTCAGCTTGTGGAGCGGCCTGAGAGGAGGCAAAGCGCCCGAAGAAGGTGGCCAAGGAGGAGGTGAGGTGAAACGTTTTAACAAGACGGTTCGCTGCTCACTAGGAGAGGTCAAGACGTGTGCAAAAATGCTACAACCTAGGCACAAGACGAGGGTTATCAAGGCTGGTTTTGGTTGTGTGTTTGACTTGAAGTTTGATTCCAACATTTCTCGTCCTTTGATGGGCAACATCTACACAAGGATTGACCCTACAACCATGATTCTGGACATGGGTGAGGCGAACAAGGTTTCGCGTATTACAAGTGATGCTATTCACCATCTGTTTGGATTCCCTCAAGGTAGTCGTACCCCTCCTAGGCCCTCGAATGATGGGTTTGATGATGATGTTATGAGGTTGAAGGGCAAGCTTGGGTACGCTAGGAGTGACGACATCAAGACAAAGGATCTGCAGAATATCCTCGCGAAACTTTTGAAGGATGAGACGAAGGATGATCTTGCTCTGCAGGTGTTTTACCTGATTGTTTTCATGAAGGTGGTTATCCCTGGAACGTCTACACGACTGTCCAGGGAGGCAGCAATGGCTGAGAATCTTGTGTTTGAGGATATGGCAGATATGGACTACTGCCAGTTGGTTGTTGATGATATTCAAAGTGCTATTGTTAGGTATCAGCAAGGTACTAGCAGAGGAAAAGTTTTCACATGATGTGCCATCGTGCCGCTTCTTATGTATCTGGACTGCCTTATCATTGGCAAGACGCCTAATATTGACTTGAGGACCCCTCGCATCAAATTCATGGATCAGGTCGAGCTTCTTGAGCTTGCTGCGGCTGACTTGGTCAAGAAGGGTGATGATGACCCAGCCAACTGGGTGTTTGGGAAACTGCTTGTGAGTGTTTATACGCATCATTCTTTCCTGTTTAGTTTAACTTGAACTTCTGGTACTGTCTTCTATATTTTTTGTTCCTATGTTCCTTCATTTGTTTTCTGACGCATTGACTTTTGTTTTTGTATGCAGTGGAAGACACAGGCTGAGGTTGTGTTCTTTAGGGTTATTGAACGCCATGTTCTAACTATGCCTCGTGCCGCTGGCCTAGGGAGTGGAACTTCCCCAAGATTTGAATTCTCCCGGGATGTTAATACTAGTGCCCCTGTAGATCCAGGAGGTTCTTCTGCCCGTGTGAGTGCTGCAGGTGGCGTGCCTTTCGAGAATTTGTTTGAAGCTGCCAATGTTTCCCTGGTTAGGATTGATGGTCTTCTTGAAACCGTTTGTGGGGAGTTGGCCCGTGTTCCGTCAACTATTGAGCGTCTTAGTCGCGTTGATGGGATTCTTCCTCCTGGACACGGTTTTGATGCTGATTCTTCGAAAGAGGTTTTGTCAATTGAAGCTAGATTTCTTGAAGAGCTTCGTCCGAGCACTTCCCACCTCCGTACTAGCTTTGGGTTGTTCAAGGAAATGCAGGATGCTCATTGCAAGCCTTTTGAATATGAGGCAAATGTTGTTGTGAGACAGATTTAGAGGCAGGATTTTGTTCGTTTGGGTCGTGAAGGAGGCCACGTGGAGCATACCAAAGAGGTAAACTGATTCTGTTCATTGTTAGCTTTCAGTTATTACTGTTTTTAGTCATAGGTGACCCTTATTGATTTCACGTGTCGTAAACTTTTAGTTTTTAGTACTAGTGTTTCCTAGTTGACCTTCTCTATTTATAGCACCTGAACTTCATGGGCTCCAGCACCTGAACTTCTGTAATTTCCATAACTGGCCGTTTTTTGTTCCCTTTTGTATTAGAGTAGTTTGATATCTGGCCTGTTATGCTTAGCGCATTTGGACTTCCATTATGTGTCAGTGGTCATAGCTGACCTTCTATGATTATGTAATGTGAACTTCTGCTGATTAGGTATTTTTGTTCTACATGATTTTTTTGTAGACTGCTGATGATGGTACTCGGGTTGAGGAGGATGTTTTACCTGTGCATGAACCTGCCCAACCTGCTCCCTCGAGTGATGTATTAGTTGATGAGGTTCATGGTAGTGAAGATAAAGTATCATTTTTTGTCCATTTGTCTCATTTTTTATTTTTACTTGTTTGTGAATTTTATCACTATGTGCCCCTTTTGTAATCACTTTCTGTTCTTGCTGTAGATTAATGATGGTAGTGTTCCTCCAGAGAAGGTTGCAGACAAGTCCTTGTCAGGCACCAGCTGCTCCTACGGGGTGATCCCAACTGAACTTGAGTCGTCCATTGGCGCTGAGGTTTCTGATGCTGAGCAGGGCAAGACAGCTGAGGTTTCTAATGCTGAGCACGGCAAGACAGCTGGAGATATCATTTTGGAGAAAGATCCAGTTGAGGCTGCTGTTGAGACTGGTGGTAGTGCTGCTGCACGCCCAGAGAAGTCTCCTGCAGCAGAGCCATCAGTTGATGTTGATGTTGTTCAAACACAGCCAATAGTTTTTGTTGTTTCAGATTCTCCAGCTGCTCCAGCTGCCGCCGGTGTCCTTCCTGACGATGTTGCAATGTCTACTGGAGATGACGATGAAGAGACTGAAAGCGATAGCTATGGAGAGGAGGTTGATCATTCCAGTGCTGCCACTGGTCTAGGCAAGAATCCATAAAGAGAGGAGCATGCTTCTCTCTTCTTTCCCCATCCCTGTCCCTTTTGTTGTTTGTTTTTGTCCATGATATCCCTGTGAACTGCCTGTGTGGTGCAAGTTGAATTTCTGGTTTAATGCTTTGTCGTGTGGGTTGTAAATAAAGTTAAGTGAACATGTTTTCTATGTGGGGGCAGGTTTGTAATGCATGTGTTGTGATGTTTTCTGGTGCAGCACCTGAGATGTGCTTGTGTTTGAATTTTGTGCTTGAATGTTGCTATTGATTGAACTATCGTGAATCTATGTGCTTGAATGTTGCTCTTAATTTCTATTTCTTTTGCTGAGCAGATAATGACCTTGCTGTCGTCCGAAAGAAGGTTGATGACTTTTATTTTAGTGTAACTAGACTTAAGAATGATCATTCCAAGATGTGAGTGCAGGTGGTCCATATTTTACATCCATCTACCCCCTGTGAACTGCCTATGGTTTCATACCTGAACTTCTTTACTCTATGTTGTTGAACTTCTAATTTTTACTTCTTTGGTGCTGAACTTCTGGCCTTTTGAACTGCCTCTTGTGATGTAGCTGAACTTCCTGAGTTCCTGATGCTGAACTTCTTTTACTTTGTATTGCTTTTGTTTTAGATCAATGATTATGTTCCAAAACAATGAGTGTGAAGCTTCTGTTGAGGATGTCGCAGTATCTTTTGCTCCTCGCGGAATGCTTTGATCTAATGTGGCTGAGGTTGCACTCTACTATCTACGTGCGAAGTACCAGGGATCGGATAAACTCATCCTGTCGTATTGGGTTTGTGTAAGTCAACCATATAGTGCTTTCTTTTCTGTATTGTTCCTTATCATTTTAGTTAAAACTTGTTTGTCTCATTTCTTATTTTCATATGTTGGTTTTGTCTACATTATTTTAGGACAAGATTTTCAAAGGTCAATTGGATTCCCATGTGAGGAAGTACTTCTTGGCGACTGGTCCAAATAGCATGGATGCACATGATTGTGTACACAATATCTTTGTTCTTTGCCTCTGTATTAGTTTTGCACTGCGATCCACTATGTTAATATTGTTTTATTTTTCTTTGTATAGTTTGATATTAATTCTCAGTTTTTAATGATTTGTGTGTTTATGTTGCTTCAGGTTATTTTCCCCACTTTTGACCCTCCTGGAATTCCTGCTTCCATGGGTGGTCTTGGTCATTGGGTTTCGGTATTTCTTGACCTAAAGAATTCAGGTTCCAGCTTCTTGACTCCTACTATGGACCAGACGATGACTGTGCGGTACGCCTGTTTCAGCGGATGACTGATAACATCAAGAAGCTTTGGAACGATGCCAGCAACGACAGGGAGACACCCTTCAGTCCTCTTTCTATCGATAATTTCCCTTTGGATTGGATTGATGTCCCCCAGCAGACTAACAAGTATGAGTTCCACTTTTCTCTTTATCACTTCTATTTAATTGTAGTTGTACTTAAGTTGCAACGTCTTTTATTCGTTGGCTTTCTTTTTTGTTCTAACACTATTCTTTTTTGTGTTTGATGGCAGTATCGACTCGGATTCTTGCAAATTATTCCCATGAAAATATCATGGATATCAGGAAGACGTGGCTGTACTCAATCGCTTCTTCCAACCTGTTTGAGACAGACTTCCAAGCTTTGTTTGGCTACTACACATGTAAGTCTTGGAACTTGGACTGCTTACCTGTACTGCATCTTTTATTCTACATGAAATTCATTCTTTCTTGAACATGAACTTCTGCTTTGGGATCTGGCTGGGCTGCTGGTTTCAGATGGAGAGGAGCATTTCTTGTACATGAACTTCATTTTTATCTTTTTTATTTTGCTTGTGTGTTTTGTTTCAGTATTTTTTTCCTTTCATTGCTTACTTGGACACGAGCATTTCTTCTACTAGAACTTCATAGATGATGCCTTTCTATGCTTTTGTTAGCTGTAGTTGAATGTTGTCCAGTTCATCAATTTTATCTTGAACTATGCCTTTGGTTGTGCCTGAACTTCATTTATTTTTTAAATGCAACTAATTTTTTTAGATCATCTTGATTAGTAACCATGTCATCTATATTAGTTGGGCTGCACATTGTGCTGTACCTGAAGTTCAGTTATATTTAATCATCTTTTTCTCTTGCTTTTTTTTGCAGTGGAGCCATTGGACTTGACCGATTACCACTACTCATTCCTCGGGTCACAGAAATACCAGCCTAGGGAGGAATCGATGAGTACTGCTTCGAGAGAAGATGATAGACCTCGAACCCTTATTCCTTCCAAGTTGGGGAAGCGGGCTGGTGGTATTCGTGGTACTCTGAAAACCCCTTGCTCCATGAAGGTTGGTGCAGTCGAAGTAGTCGAAGCAGAAGTGATTTCGTCTGATGATGATTTTGAGAAGATTGCTTACCCAAAGAACCGTAAATCTGCCGCTGGTACTGTTGCTGCGAGAGGTGGGAAGAATGTTGTCATCACCAGGAGGAAACCGACAGTTGAGTCTAGCAACATAACTTCCTCCAAGAGAGCATCAAGATTGCCTTTGAAGTGGCGTTCTGTTGTCGCGCCCCTAAAAAAATATAGTTACCCTCATCTATCCGAGGCCCGGAAGTGAAATAGTATGTGCTTAGTGAAGACGGTCTGGAGAAGTATTCTGAGTGAGTTTTTTTCTTCTTAACTTTGTTGCTGCCAGAGATGCTAGTTTATGTGTGAACTTCTGTTGTTGTGGCATGTGGACTTCTATTCATTTCTCCCTTGCCTTGGAGTTATATTGTCTGAACTTCTATTGTTATATTGTTTGAACTTCTATTGTTATAGTATCTGAACTTTTGTTCGTCCCTCCTTGCCTTTGAGTTATAGTGTCTGAACTTCTATTTGTGTTGTATCTGAACTTCTAATATATTTTTCTCATCCTTTTAAATATGCAGCACAAGCTACTACATGTTTACCATCCCTGGGAATGTGATTGACCTCACAGGACATGTCCTTTATACCCTTTTCGGTGAAGGGCAGCAGATGGAAGGAGACATAATGGATTATCTCATAAATTTGTGGAAGGATAAGCCGGAGACCTTTGAGATATTCTCTTGTGCTGACAGGGTTGTACTTAGTCCCTACTTCATATAGGTTTTAGTTCTTTTGCACCCATATCTCCCTTCTTTTTTGCTCTAGTTTTGGTGTAGTGGCGTTTGGGAGGTGTTTTAATTGTGTTTTTGTGAATGCACAGTACTGCCTGGAGTATGATTTTTTCGGTGCAACAGTTCCAAAGTTCGATGTAAAAAAAATCTACTGGTCTCCTCCCAATGTTTGTCCACAAGGAAGAAGTCCTTCTTAACGCAAAGCTGGTTAGGTTTTCATAACTCTTGCTTTTTTTAATTTTACGTACATCCTTTTGCTGAGTTTGTCAAGAAGTTTTTGTTCATCCCGGTTCTTCAATACATATGCTTTATAGTTTGTGTTCACCGTTTCTTTCATTCTTGGCAGGTTTTTTTGATACTATTCAAGCCAATTGGCACAATGGCGCACTACAGTGTGTATGTGGTGAATAGATATCGTGGGAGCATTGACGTCCTTGATTCACTTCCTTACGCTAATATGGAAACGTCACGAACAAGTTTCCACGGAGACTGCCAAAATATCATGAGTGTTTCTTAGCCTGAACCTCCTTTCATATTCTCTTGTTTGACATGAAGTTTATTATGCCTTCTATTGACAAATATGTTTCTGTCTCTGTTGTGGTAATACTGCTTGATAGAGGCGAGGGTCCCGATCTTTCGATGAGATGATAACTATCGATTTGGTGGAGACGACTTTGACGATCCGACTACAAACGTGCACGACGTTGCGCCTTAGCAATCGCTAAACCAATCTCCTGAGGTTACTGACGATGCTGGAAGCACGGTCAGCCTGACCACGAAGGTCTATTCCTACAAGCAATCGAAGAACGAGCAAGAATATGATAAAGCAATCTGAATATTGAAAATCTATATGAAGTATTGATAATGGTGGGGATCCGGAAGCGGTCTTGGTCTGGTCGTTGGACACAAACGAAGTACACGAAGTTGCAATGGCTAACTTTTAACTAAACAAATCCCAAGGAAAAGCTACTAGATGGATCTACTTATATAGGAGTAAGGGGTGGCGGCCAAGGAGGTGGGAGGACGTCCCAAGGCAGCCTAAAACTAAATCTAGGTCGTACAAGGCCAATGGGCCCAAGTGGAGGTGATGTAACACCTTTGGACTTGTAGTTTGACTCGGATTCTGCTGCAGCATCAGATTGTTTCGTCCACAACTCAACGCTCCAGACGAATTTGAAGGTGATTCCAAATGGGTTGGGAAGTGCACGAAATCTAGTTTCCAACAAAAAAAGAAACACCCAATTCGGAGTCCGTATGAAAAACTTGTGTGCGTTTTGAGTCAGGTATGTCTGTGCAGTCCGAATCTGAATCCAGAACGTGAGAGACTTGGACTCTATCTTCTCTTGGGCCAAAAGTGACGTGAGAGAACTTTTTGTACAGCAAATAAACATCTCTTTCTTCCTTATCTTCATATGTGGATTGTACAAATGTCCCATACACCTGCAATTAGACAAAACACAAAAGTGTGTGAAGTATTTTTGTTCTGGATAACATAAATAGATTATTGAATAGTTTGCAATAGAAATCACCTGACAAATATGCATATATGCAATATTTTTGGTCATATCCAAGATAGTCATGTCCTCATCATCCTCCCCTTCTTGAAAATAAAGCCGTCCTCGGCGTTGCTTAATCTGAAATGTGGCTAACAAAAGAGACAAGGTGTACATGTTGTATATGTATATGTCATCCATTTTTACTTCCCTTGATTTTTGCATATATGACACATGAATAGATGAGTAACTTGCATAGTTCATAAAATCTAAAGCCAAAAAATTAGCACAATAAGTAGAAGGCATGAAAATATTGCAACTCAGTTTGCACATATAAGTGAAGCTCTTACTCATTTCAAAAGATTGACAATGTTCATCATTAAACCATCCCAACATTGGTGAATAAACCTTACTTGCATCAAATTTACATGCTACAACATGCTTAAATAAGCAAACATGCAATAAGTCATTCAACACAGAATCATCACCAAGATTAGAGGTCATATCAAAATGATTAAACATTGGTTCTTTTGCATCAATAGTTAATTCAACGGGTGCACTCAAAATTGTTGGTATTTCAGTTGTTTGATCACATGGCAAAGACAAATTATCAACGTAGTCCTCTAAAATAGGTGGTGTGATCAAAGTAGTGGGTAGCTCATCAGATGGTGCATTCAAATTGACAAGGCATTCATCATTCTCATGTAGAGATGGAAGATCAGTACCTTTGTCATTACCTCTTATGATCAACTCAGATGATGTAGCCACTCTCGGGGCCGATGTGTCACATGGTGGAGGCGATGTAGTCCTGATAACAACGGATGTGGTTGTCATAGTATGCCTAGTAGTTGAAGGAACAATCATATCAACTCTTGGAATGTGCACCGTGCGCTTGTTCTCCTCGTGGCCAACACGTCGTTTTATTTCCTGTTCAGCTTTGCAAGCAAGATGAAACAAATGGTCCATAGGATAACACTCTTCATGAATTAGTATCTCTTGAATATCACGGTTTAATCCTCCCCAAAATCTATCCATAAAATCATCTTCACTTTCTTCTAAAGAGGAATGCAACAAGGTAGTTTGTAAATCATCATAATATTTTGTTACAGTTTCACTACCTTGTTTTAAGTGTTGCAACTTCTTAATCATGTCACGAGTATAATAAGCAGGGACGAAAGTATGTCGCATGGCAAGTTTCAAATCATCCCAAGTAGTAGGTATATAATCAGGGTGTAACCGACAATATTCACTCCACCAAACCAAAGCATAAGCAGTGAAAGAACCAACCGCAACCTTAACCTTTTTATGTTCATCGAAATTATGGGAAGCAAATATATTTTTTATGTCGAACTCCCATTCAATATATAAAGCAGGTTTAAAACGGCCATTAAATGGTGGTATAGATACATTAACCTGATCATGTGCATTTGGATGTTTGTGCACCTCTCGTGACGGTTGTGGTATTTGCAAAGGTGGTGGCACGTCTCCCGCGATCGACAAAGCCCATGAATTGACTCTGGATCCTGTCATGATTAGTAGAACAAGAAACAAAACCCAAAAATAATGTTCCTATAACTACTAGGATGTGGTGGTAAAACGCTCACAGTAAAGCAAATATCAATGTCTTACAAGTTCTTACCATGCAGCAGGCGGTGATCGGCAACCAGCGGTGTCAAGTAACTCCGAATATTGAGTAAAGCGATTGCCAGGGGAGCGTACGTATACACGGTGTAGAAATATGTGGAGCTGGGTTGGCTATATATGGTAGCAAAAGATTAGCAATTATCAATTCAAAGATGCAATGTTGAATAAACGCTCAACGACGGTACTGTGCTGGTCCTAGGCTAGACCGGACTAGAGACGCGAGCCTAGAACACTAATGAGGTCACGGCGTAGCACAACTAGCATCAATGAAGGATACTAAGTAGCTCTTGACAGTAAGATATAAGTGAAGATCACAACGACAGTGAAGATAATGATGAAAAACAACTGCCAAGCAGGATATACAACAACCCTCTCTCCAACTTTCCTCTTGAAAAGTTTAAGACAATTTTCTGATAAATTCTTTCAAAGAATGCTACTAACTCAAGCTTTCCAATGCAAAAAGAATCACTCAATTCCGAGTTGATATGAGGAGTCAAAGAATTCTAAAACTGGCCTGAAAAATTGGAACAAGCTGTGTTCACGAATTTCGGAGGGCAAAAAGACCTATTTAGAAGCCGATTTTGAGGTGTCAAATATTGAACTAGCTTCTGCAACTATTTAGATGCGGCTCGTCGCTATCTTCAATTTGAGTACTCACGGAGCCAAAACGGACTTCGTATGAGGAAGATACACCTGTTTTACTGAACAGTGCGCAAAACAGATTCTAATCCGAATTCAGGTACGAGATTGATTCTAGATAGATCCAATTTTTTTCTTCTCTTTTTTTTTCTCACGCTTTTTTTTCTTCTCTCTCTTTTTCTTTCCTTTTTTTCTCTTTTTTTCTCTATCTTTTTTTTCTCCCTCTTTCCAAGACAAACTAGATAAGATACAGATTGGATCAGGCGAAGATGTGAATGACCTCAACTATGATTATGCCAATGAACAGTGCATAGCACGTGGTGGAAATTAATAGATGGGATGGTGGACAGCGGAACGGATAATGATGCAGCGGCAGCGTGACTAATGTGAATTAGAACTCAAAACTCTAAAGGAACTAGACACAAAGACCAGCAAATGACACGACGATGCAACCGATAATTCAACTATGCAAGCAATGAATAGAAAATTGCAAAGGCTCAGACTGGCTTGGATAAAGGATGAACAGATCTAACTTTTTTTGTGGCTTTTTCTTGGACAATAGGTAAGAAAATAAATCTAATCTAAGAAAAACTGGAAATTCTCACCGAGCAACCTGAAAACTGATACCACTTGATAGAGGCGAGGGTTCCGATCTTTCGATGAGATGATAACTATCGATTTGGTGGAGACGACTTTGACGATCCGACTACAAACGTGCACGACGTTGCGCCTTAGCAATCGCTAAACCAATCTCCTGAGGTTACTGACGATGCTGGAAGCACGGTCAGCCTGACCACGAAGGTCTATTCCTGCAAGCAATCGAAGAACGAGCAAGAATATGATAAAGCAATCTGAATATTGAAAATCTATATGAAGTATTGATAATGGTGGGGATCCGGAAGCGGTCTTGGTCTGGTCGTTGGACACAAACGAAGTACACGAAGTTGCAATGGCTAACTTTTAACTAAACAAATCCCAAGGAAAAGCTACTAGATGGATCTACTTATATAGGAGCAAGGGGTGGCGGCCAAGGAGGTGGGAGGACGTCCCAAGGCAGCCTAAAACTAAATCTAGGTCGTACAAGGCCAATGGGCCCAAGTGGAGGTGATGTAACACCTTTGGACTTGTAGTTTGACTCGGATTCTGCTGCAGCATCAGATTGTTTCGTCCACAACTCAACGCTCCGGACGAATTTGAAGGTTATTCCAATTGGGTTGGAAAGTGCACGAAATCTAGTTTCCAACAAAAAAAGAATCACCCAATTCGGAGTCCGTATGAAAAACTTGTGTGCGTTTTGAGTCAGGTATGTCTGTGCAGTCCGAATCTGAATCCAGAACGTGAGAGACTTGGACTCTATCTTCTCTTGGGCCAAAAGTGACGTGAGAGAACTTTTTGGACAGCAAATAAACATCTCTTTCTTCCTTATCTTCATATGTGGATTGTACAAATGTCCCATACACCTACAATTAGACCAAACACAAAAGTGTGTGAAGTATTTTTGTTCTGGATAACACAAATAGATTATTGAATAGTTTGCACTAGAAATCACCTGACAAATATGCATATATGCAATATTTTTGGTCATATCCAAGGTAGTCATGTCCTCATCATCCTCCCCTTCTTGAAAATAAAGCCGTCCTCGGCGTTGCTTAATCTGAAATGTGGCTAACAAAAGAGACAAGGTGTACATGTTGTATATGTATATGTCATCCATTTTTACTTCCCTTGATTTTTGCATATATGACACATGAATAGATGAGTAACTTGCATAGTTCATAAAATCTAAAGCCAAAAAATTAGCACAAGAAGTAGAAGGCATGAAAATATTGCAACTCAGTTTGCACATATAAGTGAAGCTCTTACTCATTTCAAAAGATTGACAATGTTCATCATTAAACCATCCCAACATTGGTGAATAAACCTTACTTGCATCAAATTTACATGCTACAACATGCTTAAATAAGCAAACATGCAATAAGTCATTCAACACAGAATCATCACCAAGATTAGAGGTCATATCAAAATGATTAAACATTGGTTCTTTTGCATCAATAGATAATTCAACGGGTGCACTCAAAATTGTTGGTATTTCAGTTGTTTGATCACATGGCAAAGACAAATTATCAACGTAGTCCTCTAAAATAGGTGGTGTGATCAAAGTAGTGGGTAGCTCATCAGATGGTGCATTCAAATTGACAAGGCATTCATCATTCTCATGTAGAGATGGAAGATCAGTACCTTTGTCATTACCTCTTATGATCAACTCAGATGATGTAGCCACTCTCGGGGCCGATGTGTCACATGGTGGAGGCGATGTAGTCCTGATAACAACGGATGTGGTTGTCATAGTATGCCTAGTAGTTGAAGGAACAATCATATCAACTCTTGGAATGTGCACCGTGCGCTTGTTCTCCTCGTGGCCAACACGTTTTATTTCCTGTTCAGCTTTGCAAGCAAGATGAAACAAATGGTCCATAGGATAACACTCTTCATGAATTAGTATCTCTTGAATATCACGGTTTAATCCTCCCCAAAATCTATCCATAAAATCATCTTCACTTTCTTCTAAAGAGGAATGCAACAAGGTAGTTTGTAAATCATCATAATATTTTGTTACAGTTTCACTACCTTGTTTTAAGTGTTGCAACTTCTTAATCATGTCACGAGTATAATAAGCAGGGACGAAAGTATGTCGCATGGCAAGTTTCAAATCATCCCAAGTAGTAGGTATATAATCAGGGTGTAACCGACAATATTCACTCCACCAAACCAAAGCATAACCAGTGAAAGAACCAACCACAACCTTAACCTTTTTATGTTCATCGAAATTATGGGAAGCAAATATATTTTTTATGTCGAACTCCCATTCAATATATAAAGCAGGTTTAAAACGGCCATTAAATGGTGGTATAGATACATTAACCTGATCATGTGCATTTGGATGTTTGTGCACCTCTCGTGACGGTTGTGGTATTTGCAAAGGTGGTGGCACGTCTCCCGCGATCGACAAAGCCCATGAATTGACTCTGGATCCTGTCATGATTAGTAGAACAAGAAACAAAACCCAAAAATAATGTTCCTATAACTTGATGAGGACATCAATACAATTGTTACACCCACAGCCCCTGCTGCTATACATACTGGACCAATTACTAGAGCTCGTGCACGCCAACTAAATTACCAGGTACTTTCGTTTCTTGGTAATGATTCTAATGTTCATGAGAATATGATGCTGCCTAAATTGATTACATTTGTTTCACTTACAAATGAAGGGCCTAGCTTGGAGAAGGATGAACATTGGAGCAAGAACAAGCATGGAGATGATGGCATGCGCAAGGGGAACAAGAACGGAGTTACAAGTGATGATTTCAGGACTTTGAAGCCACCATAATGGGTGCATGAAGCCTTGGACGAAATATACAAGATGCCACTTCATAAATTTCGTCCCGAGGCTATTTTAGGTGCTGCGTCACCTTATTATTGGGCCAGGCCCATGTAATTTCGAAATACATAAGTATAGGCTCTTTTTAGAGTCCGTATGTGTGGGGAAACAAGAGATAGGGTTGATTTCGGACCCCTCCACCAAGGGCCACGAAATTCCCCCCTCTTCCTCCATATATACAGCCCTTAGGGCATCGTTTAGACTTTGGGTTTTGTTTAGATTAAAAGTTCGCCATAGCTGCAACTTCGCGTACTTCGTTTGTGTTCAACGACCAGACAAAGGCGTCACAGAACCCCACCTTGATCAATAAAGCTTTCATCTTATATTCGCAATATCCAGATTGCAATCTTAGTTTCTTGCTTGTTCTTCGTTTGCTCGCAGGAAACAGACCCTCGTGGTCAGGTTGATCGTGCTCCGGCGTGGTCAATAACCTCTCGGAGTTGGTTTAGCGATTGCTAAGGCGCGACGTCCTCGCACGTTCGTAGTCGGATCGTCAAAGTCGACTTCCACCAAAGCGAAATCCACCATCTCATCGAAAGACGGGACACCTTTGCCTCTAACACATTACCAAGAAACGAAAGTACCTGGTAATTTAGTTGGCGTGCACGAGCTCTAGTAATTGGTCCAGTATGTATAGCAGCAGGGACTGTGGGTGTAACAATTGTATTGATGTCCTCATCATCCTCCCCTTCTTGAAATGAAGTCGTCCTCGACGGAAGTTCATCTTCCTCACCCAAATAAGGCTTCAAATCTGCAATGTTAAAAGTGGGACTAACCCCAAAATCTGCAGGCAGCTCAAGTTTATATGCATTATCATTTATTTTCTCTAACACCTTAAAGGGACCATCAGCACGTGGCATTAGCTTTGATTTGCGCAAATCAGGAAATCTATCCTTACGCAAATGTAACCAAACAAGATCTCCAGGTGCAAACACAACATGTTTTCTACCCTTATCTCCAGCAAGTTTATATTTAGCATTCATACGCTCAATGTTTTCCTTAGTTAACTCATGCATTTTTAAAATAAATTCAGCACGTTGTTTAGCATCAAAATTAACCTTCTCCGAAGATGGAAGAAGCAACAAATCAATAGGTGCACGAGGTAGGAAACCATACACAACTTCAAAAGGGCACATCTTAGTAGTAGAATGCAATGAACGATTATAAGCAAATTCAATATGAGGCAAGCATTCCTCCCACATTTTCTTATTATTCTTCAAAACAGCCCTAAGCATAGTAGACAACGTTCTATTGACTACTTCAGTTTGTCCATCAGTTTGGGGGTGACAAGTAGTACTAAAAAGCAGTTTAGTCCCCAACTTAGCCCATAAACATCTCCAAAAGTGGCTAAGAAATTTAGTATCACGATCTGAAATAATAGTATTTGGCACACCATGCAAGCGAATAATTTCACGAAAGAACAAA
Organism: Triticum dicoccoides; assembly: GCF_002162155.2. NCBI lineage: Eukaryota > Viridiplantae > Streptophyta > Magnoliopsida > Poales > Poaceae > Triticum > Triticum dicoccoides. The sequence continues at coordinate 323,022,057 of NC_041393.1, read as the reverse complement.
TCAGCAACATTAACAGCATCATCGCTTTTATGACATGGTATAAAGTGTGCCATTTTCGAGAATCTATCCACGACAACAAATATGCTATCCCTCCCCTTCTTTGTTCGAGGTAAACCTAAAACAAAGTCCATAGATATATCCTCCCAAGGAACACTAGGTACAGGCAAAGGCATATATAAACCATGAGGATTGAGGCGTGACTTAGCTTTTTGACATGTAGTGCAGCGAGCAATAAAACGCTCAACATCCCGTCTCATCTTTGGCCAAAAGAAATGTGTAGCAAGTACGTCCTCCGTCTTCTTCACGCCAAAGTGTCCCATTAATCCTCCTCCATGCGCCTCCTGCAACAACAAAAGACGAACGGAGCTAGCTAGATTGCATAGCTTGTTAGCACGAAACACAAATCCATCGTTAACAACAAACTTGTTCCACATTCTTCCTTCTTTACAATTATGCATTACATCTTTAAAATCAGCATCATGCACATATTGATCTTTGATGGTCTCCAAACCAAATTTTTTGAAGTCAAGTTGTGAAAGCATAGTATAGCGACGAGACAAAGCATCAGCAATAACATTTTCTTTTCCCTTCTTGTGTTTAATGACATAAGGGAAAGTCTCAATGAATTCAACCCATTTAGCATGTCTACGATTCAGTTTAGCTTGACTTTTAATATGTTTCAATGATTCATGATCAGAATGTATATCAAATTCTTTGGGCCATAAATAATGTTGCCATGTTTCTAAAGTCCGAACAAGAGCATATAATTCTTTATCATAAGTAGAATAATTCAGACTAGGCCCACTCAATTTTTCAGAAAAGTATGCAACAGGTTTGCCATCTTGTAATAACACACCTCCTAATCCAATTCCAGTAGCATCACATTCAAGCTCAAAAGTCTTATTAAAATCAGGAAGTTGGAGTAAAGGAGCATGTGTCAACTTATCTTTCAATACCGTGAAGGCTTCTTCCTGTGCGGTACCCCAAAGAAAAGGCACATCTTTCTTTGTAAGCTCATTGAGAGGTGCAGCAATGGTGCTGAAATCTCTCACAAAACGCCTATAGAATCCAGCGAGGCCAAGAAAACTCCTCACTTGTGTGACCGTTTTGGGCTGCGGCCAACTCTCAATAGCTTCAATCTTGGCTTTATCAACTTCAATTCCCTGTGCAGTAACAACATAGCCAAGAAAAGATACTCGGTCGGTGCAGAAGGTGCGCTTCCCAAGGTTACCAAACAAACGTGCATCACGTAGAGCAATAAAAACAGCACGTAAATGTTCCAAATGTTCCTCCAAGGATCTGCTATAAATCAATATGTCATCAAAGTAAACTACCACAAATCGTCCAATGAAAGCACGTAAAACTTCGTTCATTAATCTCATGAAAGTACTAGGTGCATTAGTTAACCCAAAAGGCATGACTAACCACTCATATAATCCAAACTTAGTTTTAAATGCTGTTTTCCATTCATCTCCCAATTTCATACGAATTTGATGGTAGCCACTACGCAAATCAACTTTGGAGAATATTGTAGAGCCACTCAATTCATCAAGCATATCATCTAGCCTAGGAATAGGATGACGATAACGAATAGTAATATTATTAATGCCTCTACAATCAACACACATACGTGATGTACCATCCTTTTTCGGCACTAGAATAATAGGAACAGCACAGGGACTAAGGGATTCGCGTATATAACCTTTGTCGAGAAGCTCTTGTACTTGACGCATAATCTCCTTCGTCTCCTCTGGATTGGTACGGTATGGTGCACGGTTTGGCAGTGAAGCACCGGGAATTAAGTCGATCTGATGCTCAATCCCTCGAATAGGCGGTAATCCCGGTGGCACGTCTTGTGGAAAAACGTCAGCGAACTCCTGCAAAATGTTAGTGACAGCAGAACCCAACGCGTACGCATAGCAGTTTTCAAAGCAGCCCAAGTAGTTGGAATAGGATATAATCTACAATGTTCAGACCACCATACACATGCAAAACTAGTGAAAGCACAAACGGCAGCAGCAACTCGTCTCTCCTCAGGATATTGTAAACATGTAAATCGTTGTTCAGTTTCTAACTCCCAAGTAAGATATATATCAGGAACATATCTACCCTCAAATGGTGGAATATTCAATTTCAGTTTAGGAATATGGACATCATCTCGTACCTGAGGTGGTGGTGCAGGCCTACCATTACGAATATATACCTGAGGTCGACCTGCTGGTGGTGGTACAGGTGGCTGCACGTAGTGTTGATTTTGATCAACCTCATCCTCATAGTCTCCCACATAATCATCCTCCTCCGCATCAGCAGCAGGAGCCACAGAAGTATCAACAGCAGCACCAACAGTTTGGCCAAACGCAAGAGGAACACGGCTTGCTCGGCGGAGGTCTGCTTCGCGACGTGGAGGTAGTCGTTGTTGTTGTTGTTGTTGGAGAGGTGCATTAGCTGCAGCGGGTGGTGGTGGTGGAAGACGCGCGAGCAATTCATTAAACTTGTTATCGAGCTTTGTTTCGAACGTCTTCTCAAAGCCAGTGATCTTCTCCATGGCCTCTTCAAAATTGTTCAGCACATCTTGCACCTGTTCAGTCATCATTTGCTGAAACTTATCATGAAGCTCCTTGTTCGATAAATTCTCCCAGTCAATCTCGTCGGCTTGTGATCCTGGCATGGTTAGCAGCAATAGAAACACACAAGAATATGATCCTACAGACTACGAACAAGTGGTGGTGGTGGGTGTCACAAATCCGTCAAGCAAATCTCAAATTCTTACCAGTTGTTACCCAGCAGCAGGCGGTGATCGGCAACCGTTGTAGTCAAAAACTCTCAAAGCTTGGATAGAGCGATTACCAGGGAGAGTCAAACGCACGACGTAGATGTATGTGGAGCTGGGAAGGCTTATAATATGGTAGCAAAAAGGGTCAGCAATAATCAATTCAGAGATGCAAAGTTGAATAAACGCTCAACGACGGTACTGTGCTGGTCCTAGGCTAGACTGTGCTAGAGACGCGAGCCTAGAACACTAACAAAATCACGGCGCGGCATGTAAACAAGGGAAAAGCACACTCTGGAATTTTTTTTCGCTCTTTTTTTTTTTGCGAAAAATCACTATAATGGCGAGTGTCTCAAAACTCTTCTTAGCTCAAACTGACAGGATGGGCACGAAATTTTTTTGACCAATTTTTTTTTTGACTGCCCAGACCCAAAAACTGGAAACGGGTCAAAAAAAACTTCCTATAATGGCACCTGTCTCAAAACACTCAGAAACACCTAAAAATAGGATAGCCAGAAATTTTTTCGAAAAATGCGTTTTCGAAAAATTTTGGGCCTAAACGGAGCGTGGCTACCCGACTCTTTTTTTTCCCGAAACCTACTCCGGCAAGGAAACACGAATCGGAATCTAGATGGATCTCGAAAACAAACCTAATATGACAAGAACTCGGATTGGTGGTGGATATATGGTGGTAGATGGCAGCGGTGGTGGTATATGACACCTGTGGTGCTATATGGATACGGATTCGAAGCGGTGGCGGATAAGCGGTGGTGGGAGATGGCAGGGGTGATGATGATGGTGCGGCGGCGGCGTGACAACTTATGACCAGAACTCGAAACTCTAAAAGACTAGACTCTAAGACGAGCAACTAGACACGACGATGCAACCGCAAATTCAACAAAGCAAAACCCTAAAAAGATTATGCAAAGGCTCAGATTGGTTCGGATATGATGAACTAACCCTAATTTTTTTTTGTGGCTTTTTCGTGGACTGTAGGTATGAAGAACAGACTCGATCTAAACTACGAAAAACTGTAAAATCTCACCGAGCAACCTGGAAATCTGATACCACTTGATAGAGGCGAGGGTCCCGATCTTTCGATGAGATGATGGATATCGCTTTGGTGGAAGTCGACTTTGACGATCCGACTACGAACGTGCGAGGACGTCGCGCCTTAGCAATCGCTAAACCAACTCCGAGAGGTTATTGACCACGCCGGAGCACGATCAACCTGACCACGAGGGTCTGTTTCCTGCGAGCAAACGAAGAACAAGCAAGAAACTAAGATTGCAATCTGGATATTGCGAATATAAGATGAAGGCTTTATTGATCAAGGTGGGGTTCTGTGACGCCTTTGTCTGGTCGTTGAACACAAACGAAGTACGCGAAGTTGCAGCTATGGCGAACTTTTAATCTAAACAAAACCCAAAGTCTAAACGATGCCCTAAGGGCTGTATATATGGAGGAAGAGGGGGGAATTTCGTGGCCCTTGGTGGAGGAGTCCGAAATCAACCCTATCTCTTGTTTCCCCACACATACGGACTCTAAAAATAGCCTATACTTATGTATTTCGAAATTACATGGGCCTGGCCCAATAATAAGGTGACCAGCACCTAAAATAGCCTCGGGACGAAATTTATGAAGTGGCATCTTGTATATTTCGTCCAAGGCTTCATGCACCCATTATGGTGGCTTCAAAGTCCTGAAATCATCACTTGTAACTCCGTTCTTGTTCCCCTTGCGCATGCCATCATCTCCATGCTTGTTCTTGCTCCAATGTTCATCCTTCTCCAAGCTAGGCCCTTCATTTGTAAGCAAAACAAATGTATCCAATTTAGGCAGCATCATATTCTCATGAACATTAGAATCATTACCAAGAAACGAAAGTACCTGGTAATTTAGTTGGCGTGCACGAGCTCTAGTAATTGGTCCAGTATGTATAGCAGCAGGGGCTGTGGGTGTAACAATTGTATTGATGTCCTCATCAAACCTCATCCTCATAATCTCCCACATAATCATCCTCCTCCGCATCAGCAGCAGGAGCCACAGAAGTATCAACAGCAGCACCAACAGTTTGGCCAAACGCAAGAGGAACACGGCTTGCTCGGCGGAGGTCTGCTTCGCGACGTGGAGGTAGTCGTTGTTGTTGTTGTTGTTGGAGAGGTGCATTAGCTGCAGCGGGTGGTGGTGGTGGAAGACGCGCGAGCAATTCATTAAACTTGTTATCGAGCTTTGTTTCGAACGTCTTCTCAAAGCCAGTGATCTTCTCCATGGCCTCTTCAAAATTGTTCAGCACATCTTGCACCTGTTCAGTCATCATTTGCTGAAACTTATCATGAAGCTCCTTGTTCGATAAATTCTCCCAGTCAATCTCGTCGGCTTGTGATCCTGGCATGGTTAGCAGCAATAGAAACACACAAGAATATGATCCTACAGACTACGAACAAGTGGTGGTGGTGGGTGTCACAAATCCGTCAAGCAAAACTCAAATTCTTACCAGTTCTTACCCAGCAACAGGCGGTGATCGGCAACCGTTGTAGTCAAAACTCTCAAAGCTTGGATAGAGCGATTACCAGGGAGAGTCAAACGCACGACGTAGATGTATGTGGAGCTGGGAAGGCTTATACTATGGTAGCAAAAAGGGTCAGCAATAATCAATTCAGAGATGCAAAGTTGAATAAACGCTCAACGATGGTACTGTGCTGGTCCTAGGCTAGATTGTGCTAGAGACGCGAGCCTAGAACACCAACAAAATCACGGCGCGGCACGTAAACAAGGGAAAAGCACACTCTGAAAATTTTTTTTCGCTCTTTTTTTTTCCGCTGCTTTTTTTTTTGCAAAAAATCACTATAATGGCGAGTGTCTCAAAACTCTTCCTAGCTCAAACTGACAGGATGGGCACGAAATTTTTCGACCAATTTTTTTTTTTCGACTGCCCGGACCCAAAAACTGGAAACGGGTCAAAAAAAACTTTCTACAATGGCACCTGTCTCAAAACACTCAGAAACACCTAAAAATAGGATAGCCAGAATTTTTTTCGAAAAATGCGTTTTCGAAAAATTTTGGGCCTAAACGGAGCGTGGCTACCCGACTCTTTTTTTTTCCCGAAACCTACTCCGGCAAGGAAACACGAATCGGAATCTAGATGGATCTCGAAAACAACCCTAATAAGCAAGGAACTTGGATTGGTGGTGGATATATGGTGGTGGTATATGGCAGTGGTGGTGGTAGCGGTGGTAGTATATGGATATGGATCGGTGGTGGTATATGGACACGGATTGGTGGTGGTATATTGATACGGATTCGGAGCGGTGGTGGTAGATGGCAGGGGCGATGATGATGGTGCGGCGGCGGCGTGACAACTTATGACCAGAACTCGAAACTCTAAAAGACTAGACTCTAAGACCAGCAACTAGACACGACGATGCAACCGCAAATTCAACAAAGCAAAAACCCTAAAAAGATTATGCAAAGGCTCAGATTGGTTCGGATATGATGAACTAACCCTAATTTTTTTTGTGGCTTTTTCGTGGACTGTAGGTATGAAGAACAGACTCGATCTAAACTACGAAAAACTGTAAAATCCCACCGAGCAACCTGGAAATCTGATACCACTTGATAGAGGCAAAGGTGTCTCGTCTTTCGATGAGATGGTGGATTTCGCTTTGGTGGAAGTCGACTTTGACGATCCGACTACGAACGTGCGAGGACGTCGCGCCTTAGCAATCGCTAAACCAACTCCGAGAGGTTATTGACCACGCCGGAGCACGATCAACCTGACCACGAGGGTCTGTTTCCTGCGAGCAAACGAAGAACAAGCAAGAAACTGAGATTGCAATCTGGATATTGCGAATATAAGATGAAAGCTTTATTGATCAAGGTGGGGTTCTGTGACGCCTTTGTCTGGTCGTTGAACACAAACGAAGTACGCGAAGTTGCAGCTATGGCGAACTTTTAATCTAAACAAAACCCAAAGTCTAAACGATGCCTTAAGGGCTGTATATATGGAGGAAGAGGGGGGGGGGAATTTCGTGGCCCTTGGTGGAGGGGTCCGAAATCAACCCTATCTCTTGTTTCCCCACACATACGAACTCTAAAAATAGCCTATACTTATGTATTTCGAAATTACATGGGCCTGGCCCAATAATAAGGTGACGCAGCACCTAAAATAGCCTCGGGACGAAATTTATGAAGTGGCGTCTTGTATATTTCGTCCAAGGCTTCATGCACCCATTATGGTGGCTTCAAAGTCCTGAAATCATCACTTGTAACTCCGTTCTTGTTTCCCTTGCGCATGCCATCATCTCCATGCTTGTTCTTGCTCCAATGTTCATCCTTCTCCAAGCTAGGCCCTTCATTTGTAAGCAAAACAAATGTATCCAATTTAGGCAGCATCATATTCTCATGAACATTAGAATCATTACCAAGAAACGAAAGTACCTGGTAATTTAGTTGGCGTGCACGAGCTCTAGTAATTGGTCCAGTATGTATAGCAGCAGGGGCTGTGGGTGTAACAATTGTATTGATGTCCTCATCATCTAGCCTAGGAATAGGATGACGATAACGAATAGTAATATTATTAATGCCTCTACAATCAACACACATACGTGATGTACCATCCTTTTTCGGCACTAGAAGAATAGGAACAACAAAAGGACTAAGGGATTCGCGTATATAACCTTTGTCAAGAAGCTCTTGTACTTGACGCATAATCTCCTTCGTCTCCTCTGGATTGGTACGGTATGGTGCACGGTTTGGCAGTGAAGCACCGGGAATTAAGTCAATCTGATGCTCAATCCCTCGAATAGGCGGTAATCCCGGTGGCACGTCTTGTGGAAAAACGTCAGGGAACTCCTGCAAAATGTTAGTGACAGCAGGAGGCAAAGAGGAAGGCACGTCCTCGAATGAAAATAATGCCTCTTTGCACACAAAAGCATAGCAAACAGATTTGCTGAAATCTAGCTCATCAATATCAGATTTGGTGGCAAATAAACATGCACTTTTCAATTTAATTTCAGAAGCAACACTAGATGGTTTATTATTAGGCTTCATTTGTTGCTCAAATTCTTTTGCCACAATCTGATTTTCACTCTTATTCTTCTCCTGTTTTGCTTTATTAGCTCTATTAATATCATCTTTCAAAATGGAATCAGGAGTCATAGGAAGCAAAGTAATATTTTTATCCTTATGAACAAGAGTATAGTGATTGTTTCTACCATGGTGTACGGAAATTTTATCAAATTGCCATGGTCTACCAAGTAATAAGGAACATGCTTGCATAGGTACCACATCACAATCAACATAATCAGCATATGTAGAGATACTAAAATGCACACGAACAGTACGTGTTACCTTAACCTTGCCGCTGTTGTTGAACCATTGGATGTAGTAAGGATGTGGATGTGGTCTTGTGGTGAGAGAAAGCTTCTCCACCATCTTCATGCTAGCCAAGTTGTTGCAGCTCCCTCCGTCTATTATGACGCGCACAGAACGTTCCTTCACAACTCCCTTGGTATGGAACAAATTGTGCCTCTGATTTTTCTCAGCTTGTGTGACCTGCACACTCAAAACACGTTGAGCAACTAAACATTCATACCTGTCAGCGTCTTCAGGAGCCATGTATTGCGTCTCATGATCAGAATCATCTCCACCATGTTCTTCACGTGTAATAAGAGCCAATGTCTCCTCATCATAGTCACTCGCGGACTCATATCCACCACCCTCGGTAGCAATCATCACACGTGGAGATTTGCATTCTCTCGCATAATGACCTCCTCCCTTACAACAACGACACATAATATCACTTGTGTGCCCTGTTGATGCCCTGGAAGAAGAAGAACTCTGTGCAGGCCCGGCAGGTGCGCTCTTGGCAGATAATGGTGGTTGTTCCTGTTTTCTTGTATGACGGCTGTAGGAGACACCTGATTGAGGTGCTGGTGCAGTTGAAGTAGAAGATGCACGCGGTGTCCATGATGAAGGTCGGCCTGCAGAAAAGTTAGTTCGCGCCAATGCTTGTTGATCCTGCACTTCACGTTCAGCTTTACAAGCAAGATGGAATAAACGAGTGATATTAGTATACTCCTTATAATCTAGAATGGTCTGAATCTCTCTATTTAATCCACCCAGAAAATGTGCAAGCATAGCTTCATTCTCCTCAACAATACCACATCGAATCATGCCAGTTTGTAATTCCTGATAATATTCTTCTACATAATTTTTCCCTTGTCTTAAACGCTGCAATTTTTGAAGCAATTCACGTTGATAATATGGTGGAACCCAACGCGTACGCATAGCAGTTTTCAAAGCAGCCCAAGTAGTTGGAATAGGATATAATCTACAATGTTCAGACCACCATACACATGCAAAACTAGTGAAAGCACAAACAGCAGCAGCAACTCGTCTCTCCTCAAGATATTGTAAACATGTAAATCGTTGTTCAGTTTCTAACTCCCAAGTAAGATATATATCAGGAACATATCTACCCTCAAATGGTGGAATATTCAATTTCAGTTTAGGAATATGGACATCATCTCGTACCTGAGGTGGTGGTGCAGGCCTACCATTACGAATATATACCTGAGGTCGACCTGCTGGTGGTGGTGCTGGTGGTTGCACGTAGTTCTGATTTTGAGCAACCTCATCCTCGTAATCTCCCACATAATCATCCTCCTCCGCATTAGCAGTAGGAGCCACAGAAGTATCAACAGCAGCACCAACAGTTTGGCCAAACGCAAGAGGAACACGGCTCGCTCGGCGGAGGTCCATTTCGCGACGTGGAGGTAGTCGTTGTTGTTGTTGTTGGAGAGGTGCGTTAGGTGCAGCGGGTGGTGGTGGTGGAAGACGCGCGAGCAATTCATTAAACTTGTTATCGAGCTTTGTTTCGAACGTCTTCTCAAGGCCAGTGATCTTCTCCATGGCCTCTTCAAATCTGTTTAGCACGTCTTGCACCTGTTCACTCATCATTTGCTGAAATTTATCATGCAAATCCTTATTCGTCATGTTCTCCCAGTCAGTCTCGTCGGCTTGTGATCCTGGCATGGTTAGCAGCAATAGAAACACACAAGAATATGATCCTACAGACTACTAGCAAGAGGTGGTGGTGGGTGTCACAAATCCGTCAAGCAAATCTCAAATTCTTACCAGTTCTTACCCAGCAGCAGGCGGTGATCGGCAACCGTTGTAGTCAAAAACTCTCAAAGCTTGGATAGAGCGATTACTAGGGAGAGTCAAACGCACGACGTAGATGTATGTGGAGCTGGGAAGGCTTATAATATGGTAGCAAAAAGGGTCAGCAATAATCAATTCAGAGATGCAAAGTTGAATAAACGCTCAACGACGGTACTGTGCTGGTCCTAGGCTAGACTGTGCTAGAGACGCGAGCCTAGAACACCAACAAAATCACGGCGCGGCACGTAAACAAGGGAAAAGCACACTCTGGAATTTTTTTTTTTGCTCTTTTTTTTTGCGCTCTCTTTTTTTTTGCTGTTTTTTTTTGCGAAAAATCACTATAATGGCGAGTGTCTCAAAACTCTTCTTAGCTCAAACTAACAGGATGGGCACGAAATTTTTTCGACCATTTTTTTTGACTGCACGGACCCAAAAACTGGAAACGGGTCAAAAAAAACTTCCTATAATGGCACCTGTCTCAAAACACTTAGAAACACCTAAAAATGGGATAGCCAGAATTTTTTTCGAAAAATGCGTTTTCGAAAAATTTTGGGCCTAAACGGAGCGTGGTTTCCCGACTCTTTTTTTTCGAAACCTACTCCGGCAAGGAAACACGAATCGGAATCTAGATGGATCTTGAAAACAAACCTAATATGAAAAGAACTTGGATTGGTGGTGGATATATGGTGGTAGATGGCAGCGGTGGTGGTATATGACAGCTGTGATGGTATATGGATACGGATTCGAAGCGGTGGTGGTAGATGGCAGGGGTGATGATGATGGTGCGACGGCGGCGTGACAACTTATGACCAGAACTCGAAACTCTAAAAGACTAGACTCTAAGACCAGCAACTAGACACGACGATGCAACCGCAAATTCAACAAAGAAAAACCCTAAAAAGATTATGCAAAGGCTCAGATTGGTTCGGATATGATGAACTAACCCTAAATTTTTTTTGTGGCTTTTTCGTGGACTATAGGTATGAAGAACAGACTCGATCTAAACTACGAAAAACTATAAAATCTCACCGAGCAACCTGGAAATCTGATACCACTTGATAGAGGCAAAGGTGTCCCGTCTTTCGATGAGATGATGGATATCGCTTTGGTGGCAGTCGACTTTGACGATCCGACTACGAACGTGCGAGGACGTCGCGCCTTAGCAATCGCTAAACCAACTCCGAGAGGTTATTGACCACGCCGGAGCACGATCAACCTGACCACGAGGGTCTGTTTCCTGCGAGCAAACGAAGAACAAGCAAGAAACTGAGATTGCAAATCTGGATATTGCGAATATAAGATGAAAGCTTTATTGATCAAGGTGGGGTTCTGTGACGCCTTTGTCTGGTCGTTGAACACAAACGAAGTACGCGAAGTTGCAGCTATGGCGAACTTTTAATCTAAACAAAACCCAAAGTCTAAACGATGCCCTAAGGGCTGTATATATGGAGGAAGAGGGGGGAATTTCGTGGCCCTTGGTGGAGGGGTCCGAAATCAACCCTATCTCTTGTTTCCCCACACATACGGACTCTAAAAATAGCCTATACTTATGTATTTCGAAATTACATGGGCCTGGCCCAATAATAAGGTGACGCAGCACCTAAAATAGCCTCGGGACGAAATTTATGAAGTGGCATCTTGTATATTTTGTCCAAGGCTTCATGCACCCATTATGGTGGCTTCAAAGTCCTGAAATCATCACTTGTAACTCCGTTCTTGTTCTTGCTCCAATGTTCATCCTTCTCCAAGCTAGGCCCTTCATTTGTAAGCAAAACAAATGTATCCAATTTAGGCAGCATCATATTCTCATGAACATTAGAATCATTACCAAGAAACGAAAGTACCTAGTAATTTAGTTGGCGTGCACGAGCTCTAGTAATTGGTCCAGTATGTATAGCAGCAGGGGCTGTGGGTGTAACAATTGTATTGATGTCCTCATCAAAATCAATCCCATTTGCACTTATGGCATAGATGACGAGATGATGGTCATTGGCTTTTGTTTTTCATGTGATGATATTGCCATGCTTCCTTTACATGATTTGCGCAATTCATCCAATATGTCATGCCATGATCACATTGTTCCAAATATGCATTGTTTTGGATGTTGTCAATATTCTCCACGTGATGTTGCTACTCATGCCTATGAGGAGACCCCCATAGTTTCCTCATACGTATTAGGAGATCTTGATGCATTTCATACTTTGCATGATTCCCATGATAGTATGCACCATATGCATTCCATGAATAACAATGCTTTAGATATTGCTCATGATGCATTACATCCTTTGAGTCTCCATTATGCCATACATAATAACAAACCTATCATGATGGATGACATGTTTCTATATCACGCATCTCATTTATTTGAGCATTGGCTATTTTGTGCTAACCGACACATGCATGTGCGCATCATGATGGATGATGTGTACATATACCATACACACACAATTTTTCCTTTGTCTTTGTTTTGTGTAGGTACTCTCATATACTCGTCAACCTCTCAATCCCAAGAGTTGACGAAACGAGCTCTTGAGAGCAACGATGACTTGGGATCCCGTGGACCATCCTTACCATCGTTCCCTTCGCGCATAGACTATGCGCATCTCTTTTACTTGGCTCTCACACGGCTATGGGCTATTTACCACTTGTCACCTTATGCTCATTTTCCCGTGTTCACTTTGCATGTTATACTTGCTTCTATGCATTTGCCATGCAATTGTGACCCTTGCTTGCATCTACCCATGATTCACCATTATGATTCTTCTATGTGTATTTGCATGCTTGGTGGAGATCCTTGTTGCTTTTGCCATGTTTATCATGTGCCCCATGCTATTGTTGATTGTTGTGTTGGGAGAGTCATGATGCCCCATTGCTATTCACATATGGTCTCTCGCCAATACATTGATGATATTTTGCTCATATCTTGCTTTCATGTTTGTGCTATGTCATGTCCATTATTCATGCCCACTATTTGCACACATGACATGCTTGCCATGATTCCTTCTAGTATGTTGCATCTTCGCACTACTAGCTTGCTTGACGTGATTGCTATGATTGCTTGCTTGGTTGCATCACCCATGTTCCACTATCACTTGCTTTCTTGGGTTGATGACATATATGCTCATGCCTCTCACTTGATTTGTCATAATCATTGCCTCTTGTCTCCATTAGTTGCATCTCTCATATCACCTTGTATTGAGTGCCAACTTGCTATGCTTATTGATCTTGGAGACTTGGACACTTTACTTATGATGCATGATTGTTTGATTGAGCCTCTTGTATTTGGTTGTTCTTACATCATAAGCCTTCATACTAAGAAATGCTCCCTTGTCCATTCTTATGATGAGCATGATGCATACACTTGTTGGGTATCTTACCACACGAATGATAGGTTTTGCACTTCCGCTAACCTCATTTGTTTTTCCGAGTGTTTGTCATGTTCTTTCATTTTGAAGGATTCACAAGGCGGTACTATCACGCGGCATATTGGTTATGTGAAGGCATACAAGATGCGCAACTACATCATCCTTGTGACACTCCTAAAGGTGACCTCCTTCTCTTTGAGCCATCCTCAAATATGCATATTGGATGGGTCACTCTTTCATTGTTGTTTCCTTCTTGTTGACTACATGATACATCTCGCGACCGAAGGAGCGACATTGGAGATTGGCTACATGGACCTTAACATTAAGGAGTGCTCGCACTTATTGGATGCACTTTCGGTCTTCCACTCATGCCTGGACATCGAGCTTTGGTACACCAACACCTCCATATTTCTTGATTGTGCTCATATATGTCATGCTCGATGGACATTCCATACTCACCACAAGTTTGCACCGTATGCATGGATTGACTCACATTATGCTTGTCTTGTTGCATCTATTTCCATGTCAGCCATGATATATGAGCTTGTGCATTTCCTTAGCAAATTTGTTGTGATCTTCCTTGATGGCATATTCATACATCATGATCATATTGCCCACCATCAATTGCATGATAATATTCACATATTGAGCATCCGTTGCCATGTTCATGCATTTGATAAACCGTCTCACTATGACATCATTTTGCATCGTGGTTGCATTAATCATATTTACAACACATTTGTGTGCACAATGATTGCATTTCCTCCCATGAATGCTTTGCATCTCATTCTAGATCATCTTGATAAGCTTCATGCGCTTTGTCACGGCCAATCTTGCCGCACGGACTCATTCTTGCATGATGGACACTTTGTGTGCGCTAACCATGGTATTTCCGAGTGTTGTTTGTGTTTGTTTCTTTTGCATGTACCACACACCGGAGACAACTTGGAGTACTTGGATTGCGCCAGGCCTTCACCTACGTCCCACTACAAGTCCGTTCACGACAACCGTTTCCATGGTGATGAGGATCACGATCCGAGGTCGGATCTTTCACAAGGGGGGGGGGGAGATGATGCGGAGCATCCCACGTTCATCCCCATGTACACTCCGACTACTCTCCGAGCCCCAAGAGGACATATGACGAGACCTCGAGCATACGCCATTGGACACAAGGTGAACTCGATCCTCTCTAAACCTTCACTTTCCTCACGTGAGACATGGTTGCTACTTCAAGCGCGGACCTTGTGCATACTCAGGTACACCCGAGGAGACCATGGAGAACCCAAGGACCAAGGCCGAGCATGCGCAGAAGCATGGAAGAGGAGAAGGAAGAAGAAAAATGGAGCAAGACAGGACTTGCCCGGATCATCCGGACACCCCGCCGGACGATCCGGGCCGAGCCCGGACGATCCGGACGACCACCCGGACGATCCGGCTAATTCAACCGGAGACGACAGAAGCCTCCCCCCTGAAGCCGGATCATCCGGACCCCGTCCCGGATCATCCGGACCCTGCCCGGACGTTCGGACCGCTAGCCGGACATCCGGCCCTGCGCCTCCACCAGCCGAGTCTCCGGATCATCCGGGCCTCCACCCGGACCATCCGGACCAGCCCGGATCATCCGGCTTCGGACCCGGATCATCCGGCCAGCGCCTGTGTGCGCGTGCTGGGCTGAGCCCGTGTACCCCTTCGACCCCCTAGCCTATAAATAGGACTCCTCCTCCTCCTTTTGAGACTTAGCATTGGATTAGCTCATATTTGTGAGAGAGCCTTTGCTCATCCACTTGGATACTTCTCTCGGAGTTCAGGACCTCTTCGGAGAAGATCCCCCAAGCGGATTCAAGACCCCCATCGTGGGAAGATCCCCTCGTGGATTCAAGACCTCTGTTAGGACATGAACTGTCCTTTGTATCCTTACCTTTGTTGATTGTGGATCATATGCATCTCTTATGTTTGTGGTGATCTAGCACTTGTGTGATCGATTCCTTGTTGGTTGAGTGATTCTTTCTCGTTTTCCCCCGTGTTTCCCGTTGTGCTTCCGCGTGTTCTTCGTGATTCCCCGTAGTGATGAGGACATGACTACCTTGGATATGACCAAAAATATTGCATATATGCATATTTGTCAGGTGATTTCTAGTGCAAACTATTCAATAATCTATTTATGTTATCCAGAACAAAAATACTTCACACACTTTTGTGTTTTGTCTAATTGCAGGTGTATGGGACATTTGTACAATCCACATATGAAGATAAGGAAGAAAGAGATGTTTATTTGCTGTCCAAAAAGTTCTTTCACGTCACTTTTGGCCCAAGAGAAGATAGAGTCCAAGTCTCTCACGTTCTGGATTCAGATTCGGACTGCACAGACACACCTGACTCAAAACAGACACAAGTTTTTCATACGGACTCCGAATTGGGTGATTCTTTTTTTGTTGGAAACTAGATTTCGTGCACTTTCCAACCCAATTGGAATCACCTTCAAATTAGTCCGGAGCGTTGAGTTGTGGACGAAACAATCTGATGCTGCAGCAGAATCCGAGTCAAACTACAAGTCCAAAGGTGTTACATCACCTCCACTTGGGCCCATTGGCCTTGTACGACCTAGATTTAGTTTTAGGCTGCCTTGGGACGTCCTCCCACCTCCTTGGCCGCCACCCCTTGCTCCTATATAAGTAGATCCATCTAGTAGCTTTTCCTTGGGTTTTGTTTAGATTAAAAGTTCGCCATAGCTGCAACTTCGCGTACTTCGTTTGTGTTCAACGACCAGACAAAGGCGTCACAGAACCCCACCTTGATCAATAAAGCTTTCATCTTATATTCGCAATATCCAGATTGCAATCTTAGTTTCTTGCTTGTTCGTCGTTTGCTCGCAGGAAACAGACCCTCGTGGTCAGGTTGATCGTGCTCCGGCGTGGTCAATAACCTCTCGGAGTTGGTTTAGCGATTGCTAAGGCGCGACGTCCTCGCACGTTCGTAGTCGGATCATCAAAGTCGACTTCCACCAAAGCGATATCCATCATCTCATCGAAAGACGGGGCATGATGAGGACATGACTACCTTGGATATGACCAAAAATATTGCATATATGCATATTTGTCAGGTGATTTCTAGTGCAAACTATTCAATAATCTATTTATGTTATCCAGAACAAAAATACTTCACACACTTTTGTGTTTTGTCTAATTGCAGGTGTATGGGACATTTGTACAATCCACATATGAAGATAAGGAAGAAAGAGATGTTTATTTGCTGTCCAAAAAGTTCTCTCACGTCACTTTTGGCCCAAGAGAAAATAGAGTCCAAGTCCCTCACGTTCTGGATTCAGATTCGGACTGCACAGACACACCTGACTCAAAACAGACACAAGTTTTTCATACGGACTCCGAATTGGGTGATTCTTTTTTTGTTGGAAACTAGATTTCGTGCACTTTCCAACCCAATTGGAATCACCTTCAAATTCGTCCGGAGCGTTGAGTTGTGGACGAAACAATCTGATGCTGCAGCAGAATCCGAGTCAAACTACAAGTCCAAAGGTGTTACATCACCTCCACTTGGGCCCACTTGGCCTTGTACGACCTAGATTTAGTTTTAGGCTGCCTTGGGACGTCCTCCCGCCTCCTTGGCCGCCACCCCTTGCTCCTATATAAGTAGATCCATCTAGTAGCTTTTCCTTGGGTTTTGTTTAGATTAAAAGTTCGCCATAGCTGCAACTTCGCGTACTTCGTTTGTGTTCAACGACCAGACAAAGGCGTCACAGAACCCCACCTTGATCAATAAAGCTTTCATCTTATATTCGCAATATCCAGATTGCAATCTTAGTTTCTTGCTTGTTCTTTGTTTGCTCGCAGGAAACAGACCCTCGTGGTCAGGTTGATCGTGCTCCGGCGTGGTCAATAACCTCTCGGAGTTGGTTTAGCGATTGCTAAGGCGCGACGTCCTCGCACGTTCGTAGTCGGATCATCAAAGTCGACTTCCACCAAAGCGATATCCATCATCTCATCGAAAGACGGGACACCTTTGCCTCTATCAAAGACTCTAACAAGTTGAGAAGCCAGGCGCGTGGCACGCCCACGTGGGCCATGGGGAGCTAGTTGGCCATGACCTTGTCGTGTTCGCCGGTTGCTCAAACTGCCTCCTCGTACGCTTGGAGGAAGCCTGCCGAATCTGCCGCTCCATCGTAGTGTAGCGGCAACTCCGACCTGAACTTGGGTTGCCACTGCACTCGCCGCCGGGTGGGGGTGAAAGCCCGTAAGCCCATGGCTCCCCCAAAGGTGCACAACATTCCGTTCGATGGAGGAGCACCTGCCATGATAGCCGGTAGCGGAGCGCAGCGGACGGAGCAACGGATCTTTGAATCACCCCTACCTGGCGCGCCAAATGTCAGATTTCGGGTTTTGCAAACCCTTGAGAGGTTCGAACTCTGGGGTGTGTGCAAAGATCTCACTCACCCCAGTCTGCCTACTCGCCAATCTCACAGCCTAGCGCGTTGAGCTCAAAGGAAAGGGGACACAACAGTATACCCAGATTCGGGCCACCTTGCGCTGTAAAACCCTACTCCTGCTTTGTGGTGGATTTTTGCCTTGAGGGGCTGAGGATGAACTAGTACAGTGGAGAACAACCTCAGGAGGTGTGTTCTTGAGCTCAAGTGAGCTGGTGAGGGTGGAATGGATGCGGTTCCCCCCCCCCTTGCCCACGGTGGCTAGGTCCTATTTATAGTGGCCTTGGTACTCTTCCCAAATGAAGGCGGGAAGGGATCCCACAACGGCCAAATTTGAAGGGAGACAGCTGGTACTTCTTATTCTGACTAAAGTGGCTTCGCCTGCAAAAGGCTCTGGTTGTGACGCCACGGTGGGCTCTGCGATGACCTCCATCCTGCCGTCCTGGCGGTATTGGTCTTGTTTCATGGGAATGGAAACCTTTGGCTGCTTCCTCGAGACTCCGCGCCTTCCGCTTGCCTCCTTTGCACCAAAGAGGAAACTAGTACATTGTGCCTGCTTGCGCCCGCCTGGCCTTGATCGTCATGGCTCACGTCACCTGAACCTCACGAGGTGAGCCTTGCTTAGAGATCTCCTCTCTTTGGGAGCCAACCTGAGGAGGCTGATCCTTTTGGAGGTATTGGTGTCGTCCGCCTTGCGAGGGTCTTGGGTTATCGATGTTGAAGCTGGGCGTACCAGGCCGCCGATGGAGCCATGCCGTGGGCCGCATGCAGGCAAATCTGGCTACCCCCATATCCAGAATGCCAACAGTATCATATCGTGTTATTTTAGTACAAACTCTTGGTTAGATTGATCAAAAAGAATAGCTATGTGTTATTTTAGTACAAACTCTAGGGTAGATTGATCGGAAAGAGCAGCTTTGAGGTGGTTTCGTACCCTACAACAATTTCTTCTTATGTTCTCCGCTAGATATGAACTTTGGAGTGATTCTTTATTGCACGTTGAGGGATGGTTATATGACCCAATCATATTAGCATTGTTGAGAGATTGCACTAATGAAAGTACGGACCCTAGGCCTCATTTTCAAGCATTGCAATGTCGTTTGTGCTCACTTTTGTTACTTGCTACCTTGTTGTTTTTATTGTACATATTACAAAAATCAATATCTACTATCATTACTACACTTTTATTACCATCTCTTCGCCGAACTAGTGCACCTATACAAAATACCATTGTATTTGGTCTATTGGGGACACAAGAGACTCTTTGTTATTTGGTTGCAGGGTTGTTTGAGAGAGACTATCTTCATCCTATGCCTCCCACGGATTGATAAACCTTAGGTCATCCACTTGAGGGAAAATTGCTACTGTCCAACAAAACTCTGCGCTTGGAGGCCCCACATGTGTCTACAAGAATAAAGTTGCATAGTAGACATCAGTGTACGAGAGAAACGCGCAACCCCTCCGTGCATCGCTCGGCCTTGACAACCCACTTTAACCGGGAACTCCCCAAAATTTTCCTTGCCCTCACTTCTAACACGATTTTTTCCGTCCTAGATGGCCCAAAGAATGTCATCCAGGTGCGTCCCCGGCCTACCCAGGAGAAAAAACGCATTTTCTGTCTTGATTTTTTGTCATAGAAGTAGGAGCCTACCACATCTATGATGATACCAGGTTTTGTCATAATTATCATCATAGAAGTGTCACAAGCACGACAGAAAAAAAACAGTTCGGCCCAAAATGTTACGGATGTGTCTTCTTTTGTAGTGGGAGCTCTGGGATGCACCAAGTACTAACATCGGTGCAACCAATGCAGGCAATGAACAGTACATCATGGAGATATTTCATGATTACAAGATGGTGAATAGTCGTTCTGTAGTTGAACATGCTCATGAAATATAGTGCATTGCAAAAGAGCTCGAATTCCTCAAGGTTGTGTTGCCTGAAGATTTGTGGTTGGCTGCGTTATTGCAAAGTTGCCTTTTTCATGGAGGAACTTCGCCACATCTCTCAAACATAAGAGAGAGGAGATATCAGTTGAAAACCTGATAGCGTCTCTTGATGTTGGGGAGAAAGCCAGGGTAAAGGACATGAGTGATAGAGGTGGTGAGATTCAGGCTAGTGCCAACATGGTGCAGAAGAATCACCACGTTAAGAACAATAGCAAGAAGAAAGGGAACTACAAGCCTCAGTTCAATGGTCCTGTCAATACTACTTCCTTCAAGATTAAGAATAAGAGAAGGTGGTAAACAAAACTGGGCTCGAGTACTATGCCTATGGAGCGCTGGGCCACTTTTCTAAGGAGTGTCCTGATTGCACGGACAAGAGAGGGAAAACGGCACAAAGAATGTCAATGTTGTGACTGTGATGGGTACAGTAATTTTCCGATGGTACTTTCAGTCCTTCAGTCTCCATGTTGGTGGATTCATACGAGTGCTAATGTTCATTTGTGTGGTGACATCTCTATATTCACTTCCTATCAGGTTGCTCGGAATTCTTCCATCCTAATGGGGATTGGATCACATGCTACTATTTGTGGTGTTGGCATGGTAGATCTAAAGTTTACTTTGAGGAAGATCGTGCAGCTGAGGAACGTGCAACATGTCCCTACTATGAACAAGAATCTTGTTAGCGGCTCCCTTCTTTGCAGAGATTGGTTTAAAGTAGTGTTTGAGTCCAATAAAGTAGTTGTGTCAAGATTTGGACAATTTATTGGTAAAGACCATGAGTGCGAAGGCTTGTTCCGCTTTTCACTTTCTGAATTTTGCAATAAGTCGGTAAACCATATTTGTGGCAATGTTGATTTAGAGGCTGATGTTTGGCATTCTCGTTTATGTCATGTTAATTTTGGTTTATTGTCTCAGCTATCCAGTTTGAGTTTAATTCCTAATTTAACCATTACCAAAGGTTCTAAGTGCCCTAGTTGTGTGCAATCTAAGCAACCTCGGAAGCCTCACAAGGCAGCCGAGGAGAGAAACTCGACACCTCTAGACCTCATACATTCTGATCTATGGGAGATGAATGGTGTGTTGACAAAAGGTGGAAAGAGATATTTCATGACGTTAATTTATGATGCTACTATGTTCTGCTATGTTTATTTGTTGCAAACTAAAGATGAAGCTTTAGACTACTTTAAAATCTATAAGGGTGAAGTTGAAAATCAATTAGAGAGAAAGATCAAACGTCTTTTGTCAGATCATGGTGGGGAGTATTTTCCCAAAATATTTGATGAATTATGTGAAGAACATGGTATTATTCGCCCCAATCAAACAGGGTTACTGAGAGGAAAAACTGCATGCTGACCGACTTTGTGAATGCCATGCTAGAGACTATTGGTTTATCTAAGGCATGGTGGGGGAGGCTTTGTTGACTTCGTATCATGTCCTGAATAGAGTTCCCAACAAGAATAACGAGAAAACCCCTTATGAGGACTGGGTTGGGAGAAAACCATCACTTTCATATTTGCGCACTTGGGGATGTTTGGCGAAGGTCAACGTTCCAATTACGAAGAAATGCAAACTCGGACCAAAGACTGTGGATTGTATCTTTCTAGGCTATGCTCCACTAGCGTTGGTTATAGATTTTCAGTGGTTAAATACATATGCATGTTGATACTATTATGGAATCTCGTGACGCAACATTTTTTGAGAATGTCTCCTATGAAAGATATGATAGCATTGCTAGAATTTCTTCTAACATAATTCTTGAATCTAGTACATCAAGTGATTTTTCTGAACAAGCACATGAACAACCACATGAGAAAGTCCTTGAGAAGGATGACAATGGAGCTCCTAAACGGAATAAGAGACAGAGGATTCGAGAACCCGTTGGTGATGGCTTCATTGTGTACCTTGTGGACAATGTTTGTGAAGCAAGTACCATTTTGGTTTATCCAATTGGTATGAAACCTTTTTTAGCATCTTCATATGACTAAATAACTCTGCCTTGCCCAATTTAAGCTCAAGTTGATACTCCATGTGGGTGCTTCTTCATGATCTTGTTTCTGGACCAAATTATGCAGTTGTGAAGCAACTGTATTAATCTTTGGTCCATTTTCCTCCAAAATCCATAGGATCATAGTACTTCCTTAGTTAATCATACCAGACATCACATTTGGCCCCTAGCTCTTCTCAGTTGATCACAGAAATGTGGACAAGCTTGCTACAACAAACATTAGAGGAAGAATCCCATAGATCCATTGCTCCTTTCTTCGGTCCATCACCTCCGTCAGGCTCAGTGATGGAGGGACTTACCACCAGACATCTCACGAGAGCAACTCTTGTCCTCATCGTGCCAGTACTGGTGGTGACCATCGTTTTGGCATGCAATGGCCACGTCCAGAGCGCCGTTTTGCCTCGGCCCTGCTCGTGCTCGTCGTCTTCGTGCGTGTGACCCTGTCCAGCGTGTTCCCCGCGTCGTTGTCGTTCCCCTGGACCTCTCTCCCCTCTCGAAGCCTCCTCGTTGGAGCTCGTCATCGCACGCACACGGACGCGTTGTAGCCGACCATCGTTTTCCCCCCTTGCTTCTTCCTCCTCGTTATCTTTGGCCTTGCGCTGCTCCGTGAACCCCTTTGGACCTCTCTCACGCGTCGCCGTCCGAGCTTGGCCACGGGCACACGCGTACGCTGACGTGCCCGAGCCGCGGCCACGTGTCCATGGCCACGGCCTCAGCGACGGCTATAAGTAGCCCTTCCCGTGCAGCCCCGAGCACTCCACCGGCCTCCCTCTCTCTCCGAGGAACCCGCCCAGTCCCTCGCCCGACCTCTAGGAGCTCTCCTGCACCCCATGGCCCCCATGGCCACCGCTACCCTCCGACTAAATTAGCCCGAAGCCGAGCCCTCTTCCACCCGTTCCACCTCCAGGAGCTCCACCTAACCCCGGCGAGCCTCTCCCCTCTCTTCTTTGGTCGTCGGAGCCACTGTGGCCACGAGCCCCAACTCCACCCGAGCCCCATCCACCGACGTTGACATCCCTCTCGTCTCAGTCCTTCCCGTGCTCTGTAACCTGGTGAAGTGGATGCACCTTGCCTGCCCGAGCTCGCTGATGGTCGAAGCGCTGTAAATGGTGGCCGGAGCTGCTAGCAGTCGTCACCGGAGGCTGCTACCTCCTCGGCTAGTCGCGAGATCGGGAGGGGAAGAAGGAGTCAGCCAGGCAGGCCCCGCGCCCCGTGGACCCTACCTTTCAGCTGGACGGCGTTGACCCCGCCTGCCCACGTGGATAAGTGTCGGGCCCCACCCCTATGGGACCCGCTCGTCAGCGACCCGGCGCCCGGTCCCGCCTCTGCCACGTGTTTAAGTGGAGGTGTACTTTTGAAAGTACATTTTCACGTGAAGTGTATTCCTCTTATTCTTCAACTGAAAGTATGTTTTTGTTTATTGAAAGCGTATTTTGCCTGTGTTGCAGCCAAGGGTGTGTTGCCCTGAAGTGAAGGCGTATTTCTTCGTAGTGCATTTTCTGTTTAGCCACCATGGGCTTGTTTGTAGAGATTATTTTTACAGATTGGTCCCTGTACTTCATATGGCTATAACTTTTTGCTCGAGGCTCCGATTGAGGTGAATCCAACGCCCACATCTTCGTCTTGTCGAGACTGTTCTGTTCCTGTCATTTTCACTATGGTTTGACATACTGGAAATGACCACTTTTCTCTTGCACGTATGCAGCCCCCTCCGGGAGAGAATCTTTTCTGGTGATTTCTTCCGCAAGCTTTCCGCACTTCTTCCCGGTGGATTCTTCATCCCCAGGCAGGCCACAACACCCACTTGCATGATGGCCATGCAGTAGCCATGGTTTTCAAATTGAACATTTAATAATTATATGTTTGTTTATCTGCAACTGTTATCGTTGTTTCGGTAATGCTTATAGATCTGTGTTCCCTTCCGTGCCACGCTTCATATGCATCTGGTTATCATGTGTTCTTGCTAGTATTACTTTCGTAGGTCATGCTTGGTAGTAGATCATATTGGTGTTGGTTATGTTCATCCCTACAATACTATCGTCTGTTAACAAGTTCCGTTGGCACTCATGTTTCTTTGCAGCTAGCTGGTTTATGCTTACCTGATAGTATTGCAGTTATGTTCTTGCATGGTATTTATTGCTGATACCAATTGTCGGCGTTCAGGATATGGGGGTATCCAGACTTGCCTGCCCGTGGCCCACCGCATGGCTCCATCGACAGCCTGGTACGGCCCAGCTTCAGCATCAATGACTCAAGACCCTCACGAGGGGCCAAGTCTCGTGAGGCGGACAACACCAAGGCCCCCTTAGGCTTGCTCCCGAGGTGAGGGGAGTTCTATGCAAGGTGCACCTCACGAGGCTCAGCTAACGTGAGCCATGACGACCAAGGCCAGGCGGGTGTCAGGCGGGCGCCAGCGGGTGCAGAGCGCTATTTTCCTCTTTGGTGCAAAGGAGGCAAGCCGTAGGTGCGGAGTCCTGAGGAATCAGACAAAGGTTTCCATTCTGGTGCAACAAGACCACCAGGACGGCAGGACCGAGGTCATCACCGAGCCCACCACAGCGTCACGACCAGAGGCTTTTTGCAGAAGAAGACAACTTTAGTCATGATAGGATGTACTACTTGTCCTCTTTCAAATCTGGCCGTTGTGGGATCCCTTCCCGCCAACATTTGGGAAGAGGACCAAGGCCACTATAAAATGGACTTAGCCACCACCATAGGAGGGATCAAATCCATTCTCACCCGACCACCTCACCAGCTCTCTTGAGCTCAAGAACACCTCACCTCCTGAGGCCAGTTCATCCACTGTACTAGTTCATCCTCAGCCCTTTGAAGCAATCCACCAAAACGTTGGAGGAGGGTATTACACCGCAAGGTGGCCCGAACCAGGATAAACTAATGTGTCTCTTTGTCTCTTTGAGCCCGACACGCTAGGCTTAGGAGGATTACGAGTAGGCAGGATGGGTAGGTTGAGATCTCCGCACGCACCCCAGAGTACGAACCTTTCAAGGGTTTGCGGAACCCGTAATCCGACATTTGGCGCGCTAGGTAGGGGTGCGTTTGATCTTCTCTTTCGTTGATCGATCCACCGCCACTCCGACACTTCCATCACTGACGCACGCCGGGCTCGCACCGAGTGTTAGGCCGCGGTTGCCGATGGCGTTGCTCAGACGGCTCTGGCGGGTGATGGTTGTGCCCGTCATGCTCCGTCTCTGGTGGCCAACACCGCCACGGGCCCCCGTGACCATAGCAAGGTGTCGTGCATTCACCTTAGAGCTTCGCGGTGTCATCTGGCCGAGAAAGTTCAAACCTGACCTGCCTCCACACTACGACGGCACCGGCGACCCTGCCGAATTCTTGCAGCTCTACGAGCTGCGCATTGAGGCAGCCACCGGTGATGAGAAGATCATGACGAATTGGTTCCCCATGGCCCTCAAGGATGGTGCGCGATCCTGGCTCGTGAATCTCCCCGCGGTATCAGTTTCTTCCTGGGAGGAGATGCGTTGCCGCTTCATCACCAACTTCCAGGGCACTTGCGACCGTCTGCCGGCCGCGGGTGACCTGCGACGCATCAGGCAGCAGCCAGGAGAGACCCTGCAGAAGTACATCTAGCGCTTCAACAACGTTCACCTCAAGATCCCCAAGGTGTCGGACTAGGCCATCATTTCAGCATTCGCTGATGGCATCCGTGACGTCAAGATGAAGGAGGAGCTCGCCATCGCGAGGACCTCTGCACAGCCTTGGAGATGTTCAATATGGTGAACAAGTTTGCAAGGGCTGAGGAGGGGCTCCCTCCTCGAGCTCCCCGATGCTGACCCAGAAGACAAGAAGGCCAAGGCCAAGGACCTGAAGCGCAAGGGGCTGGCCATGCTCGCGGCCGAGCCAGAGATGAAGTGCGGCTGCGACCACCCCGAGTCATCCAAGAGCAACCGACCGTTCTGCGTCTTCCACAATGTCCATAGACACAAAACAGATGACTTCCAGGAGCTCAGGGCCCTCCGTGACAGGCGCCTCGGTCGACGCCCCGAGCGCAACGATTGAGCCTACGTCCACGAAGGTGGCCGAGGTGGAGGACGCTGGGACGGACGTGACCATCGTCAGGTGTGGCACGACCATCCTCGGGAGGACTGTTGGCACGGCCAACCTCGCTAGGGCGCCTGGAGGGAGCAGCCTAATGAGGATTGCCCTCAGAGCAATGCCGGTCTTCCTCCACTACCTCCACCATCAAGAAGGAACGAAGACCATCACCAGGACGAGGGAGCTGGGGACTTCCAGGAGCCTCGAGCCATTTCCTGCATCCTGGGCGCCTCACAGGCCCCGACTTCTCACTCCATCTTCAAGTAGTTAGCACCGAGGTGAATGAGGCGCTCCCCAAGCCCGAAGTAACTCACCTGCTCAGGTGGTCCAAATGCGCCATCACCTTCAACTCCTCAGATCAACTCAAGTGCGTGGCACTGCCGGCATGCTCCCCATGCTCTACTCGCCCGTCATCAACAACGTGGTCATCACCAAGAATCTCATCGATAGTGGAGTAGGGCTGAACATTCTCTCTGTTCAAACGTTCGACAGGCTCCAAGTGCCGTACTACCAGCTTCAGCCGACCAAGCCATTCTCAGGATTGACCGACGGTTCCACACACCCGATACGGCAGGTCTGCCTCCCTGTCACCTTCGACGAACGCAACAACTACCACACCGAGCTCATCGACCACTACAAGAAATATGTCAACTTATGACCTTCTGTCAGTGACCCTCGAAGAATTGGTCATAAATTTATGACCATTTTAGACCAATTGGTGAAAAGCTGTTCAGGGGGCTTCAAACCCTAAACCATTGCGATCATTTTGGTCAGAAAGGTCGTAATTTCCTTACACGAAATGGTCACAAAGCAAACAGTGCTAGTCCGCTGCCTTATTTCTAGTTGTTAATGACCAATATAGATGGTCATAACCTTGTAGATTGTGGTGGGTTGTGATGACTAGGCGCCATCTCATCAGTTTTGCCTATGTGTTGATGAGGACATCAATACAATTGTTACACCCACAGCCCCTGCTGCTATACATACTGGACCAATTACTAGAGCTCGTGCACGCCAACTAAATTACCAGGTACTTTCGTTTCTTGGTAATGATTCTAATGTTCATGAGAATATGATGCTGCCTAAATTGGATACATTTGTTTTGCTTACAAATGAAGGGCCTAGCTTGAAGGAGGATGAACATTGGAGCAAGAACAAGCATGGAGATGATGGCATGCGCAAGGGGAACAAGAACGGAATTACAAGTGATGATTTCAGGACTTTGAAGCCACCACAATGGGTGCATGAAGCCTTGGACGAAATATACAAGATGCCACTTCATAAATTTCGTCCCGAGGCTATTTTAGGTGCTGCGTCACCTTATTATTGGGCCAGGCCCATGTAATTTCGAAATACATAAGTATAGGCTATTTTTAGAGTCCGTATGTGTGGGGAAATAAGAGATAGGGTTGATTTCGGACCCCTCCACCAAGGGCCATGAAATTCCCCCCTCTTCCTCCATATATACAGCCCTTAGGGCATCGTTTAGACTTTGGGTTTTGTTTAGATTAAAAGTTCGCCATAGCTGCAACTTCGCGTACTTCGTTTGTGTTCAAAGACCAGACAAAGGCGTCACAGAACCCCACCTTGATCAATAAAGCTTTCATCTTATATTCGCAATATCCAGATTGCAAACTCAGTTTCTTGCTTGTTCTTCGTTTGCTCGCAGGAAACAGACCCTCGTGGTCAGGTTGATCGTGCTCCGGCGTGGTCAATAACCTCTCGGAGTTGGTTTAGCGATTGCTAAGGCGCGACGTCCTCGCACGTTCGTAGTCGGATCGTCAAAGTCGACTTCCAACAAAGCGATATCCATCATCTCATCGAAAGACGGGACACCTTTGCCTCTATCAAGTGGTATCAGATTTCCAGGTTGCTCGGTGAGATTTTACAGTTTTTCGTAGTTTAGATCGAGTCTGTTCTTCATACCTACAGTCCACGAAAAAGCCACACAAAAAAAATTAGGGTTAGTTCATCATATCCGAACCAATCTGAGCCTTTGCATAATCTTTTTAGGGTTTTGCTTTGTTGAATTTGCGGTTGCATCGTCGGTCTAGTTGCTGGTCTTAGAGTCAAGTCTTTTAGAGTTTCGAGTTCTGGTCATAAGTTGTCACGCCGCCGCCGCACCATCATCATCGCCCCTGCCATCTACCACCACCGCTCCGAATCCGTATCCATATACCACCACCAATCCGTGCCCATATACCACCACCGATCCATATCCATATACTACCACCGCTACCACCACCGCTGCCATATACCACCACCATATATCCACCACCAATCCGAGTTCCTTGCTTATTAGGTTTGTTTTCGGGATCCATCCAGATTCCGATTCGTGTTTCCTTGCCGGAGTAGGTTTCGGAAAAAAAAAGAGCGAAAAAAAAAATTCAGAGTGTGCTTTTCCCTTGTTTACGTGCCGCGCCGTGATTTTGTTGGTGTTCTAGGCTCGCGTCTCTAGCACAGTCTAGCCTAGGACCAGCACAGTACCGTCGTTGAGCGTTTATTCAACTTTGCATCTCTGAATTGATTATTGCTGACCCTTTTTGCTACCATAGTATAAGCCTTCCCAGCTCCACATACATCTACGTCGTGCATTTGACTCTCCCTGGTAATCGCTCTATCCAAGCTTTGAGAGTTTTGACTACAACGGTTGCCGATCACCGCCTGTTGCTGGGTAAGAACTGGTAAGAATTTGAGTTTTGCTTGACGGATTTGTGACACCCACCACCACCACTTGTTAGTAGTCTGTAGGATCATATTCTTGTGTGTTTCTATTGCTGCTAACCATGCCAGGATCACAAGCCGACGAGATTGACTGGGAGAATTTATCGAACAAGGAGCTTCATGATAAGTTTCAGCAAATGATGACTGAACAGGTGCAAGATGTGCTGAACAATTTTGAAGAGGCCATGGAGAAGATCACTGGCCTTGAGAAGATGTTCGAAACAAAGCTCGATAACAGATTTAATGAATTGCTCGCGCGTCTTCCACCACCACCACCCGCTGCACCTAACGCACCTCTCCAACAACAACAACAACAACGACTACCTCCACGCCGCGAAATAGACCTTCGCCGAGCGAGCCGTGTTCCTCTTGCGTTTGGCTAAACTGTTGGTGCTGCTGTTGATACTTCTGTGGCTCCTGCTACTGCTGTTGCTGGTACCCAGGAGGATGATGAGTATGCGGGCGATTATGAGGATGAGGTTGATCAAAATCAGATCTACGAGCAGCCACCAGCACCACCACCAGCAGGTCGACCTCAGGTATATATTCGTAATGGTAGGCCTGCACCACCACCTCAGGTACGAGATGATGTCCATATTCCTAAACTGAAATTGAATATTCCACCATTTGAGGGTAGATATGTTCCTGATATATATCTTACTTGGGAGTTAGAAAGTGAACAACGATTTACATGTTTACAATATCCTGAGGAGAGACGAGTTGCTGCTGCTGTTTGTGCTTTCACTAGTTTTGCATGTGTATGGTGGTCTGAACATTGTAGATTATATCCTATTCCAACTACTTGGGCTTCTTTGAAAACTGCTATGCATACGCGTTGGGTTCCACCATATTATCAACGTGAATTGCTTCAAAAATTGCAGCGTTTAAGACAAGGAAAAAATTCTGTAGAAGAATATTATCAGGAATTACAAACTGGCATGATTCGATGTGGTATTGTTGAGGAGAATGAAGCTATGCTTGCACGTTTTCTGGGTGGATTAAATAGAGAGATTCAGACCATTCTAGACTATAAGGAGTATACTAATATCACTCGTTTATTCCATCTTGCTTGTAAAGCTGAACGTGAAGTGCAGGATCGACAAGCATTGGCGCGAACTAACTTTTCTGCAGGCCGACCTTCCTCATGGACGCCGCGTGCATCTTCTACTTCAACTGCACCAGCACATCAATCAGGTGCCTCCTACAGTCGTGATACAAGAAAACAGGAACAACCACCATTATCGGCCAAGAGCGCACCTGCGGGGCCTGCACAGCGTTCTTCTTCTTCCATGGCATCAACAGGGCACACAAGTGATATTATTTGTCGTCGTTGTAAGGGAGGAGGTCATTATGCGAGGGAATGCAAATCTCCGCGTGTGATGATTGCTACCGCGGATGGTGGATATGAGTCCGCTAGTGACTATGATGAGGAGACATTGGCTCTTATTACACGTGAAGAACATGGTGGAGATGATTCTGATCATGAGACGCAATACATGGCTCCTGAAGACGCTGACAGGTATGAATGTTTAGTTGCTCAACGTGCTTTGAGTGTGCAGGTCACACAAGCTGAGCAAAATCAGAGGCACAATTTGTTCCATACCAAGGGAGTTGTGAAGGAACGTTCTGTGCGCGTCATAATAGATGGAGGGAGCTGCAACAACTTGGCTAGCATGGAGATGGTGGAGAAGCTTTCTCTCACCACAAGACCACATCCACATCCTTACTACATACAATGGTTCAACAACAGCGGCAAGGTTAAGGTAACACGTACTGTTCGTGTGCATTTTAGTATCTCTACATATGCTGATTATGTTGATTGTGATGTGGTACCTATGCAAGCATGTTCCTTATTACTTGGTAGACCATGGCAATTTGATAAAAATTCTGTACACCATGGTAGAAACAATCACTATACTCTTGTTCATAAGGATAAAAATATTACTTTGCTTCCTATGACTCCTGATTCCATTTTGAAAGATGATATTAATAGAGCTAATAAAGCACAACAGGAGAAGAATAAGAGTGAAAATCAGATTGTGGCAGAAGAATTTGAGCAACAAATGAAGCCTAATAATAAACCATCTAGTGTTGCTTCTGAAATTAAATTGAAAAGTGCATGTTTATTTGCCACCAAATCTGATATTGATGAGCTAGATTTCAGCAAATCTGTTTGCTATGCTTTTGTGTGCAAAGAGGCATTATTTTCATTCGAGGACGTGCCTTCCTCTTTGCCTCCTGCTGTCACTAACATTTTGCAGGAGTTCGCTGACGTTTTTCCACAAGACGTGCCACCGGGATTACCGCCTATTTGAGGGATTGAGCATCAGATTGACTTAATTCCCGGTGCTTCACTGCCAAACCGTGCACCATACCGTACCAATCCAGAGGAGACGAAGGAGATTATGCGTCAAGTACAAGAGCTTCTCGACAAAGGTTATATACGCGAATCCCTTAGTCCTTGTGTTGTTCCTATTATTCTAGTGCCGAAAAAGGATGGTACATCACGAATGTGTGTTGATTGTAGAGGCATTAATAATATTACTATTCGTTATCGTCATCCTATTCCTAGGCTAGATGATATGCTTGATGAATTGAGTGGCTCTACAATATTCTCCAAAGTTGATTTGCGTAGTGGCTACCATCAAATTCGTATGAAATTGGGAGATGAATGGAAAACAACATTTAAAACTAAGTTTGGATTATATGAGTGGTTAGTCATGCCTTTTGGGTTAACTAATGCACCTAGTACTTTCATGAGATTAATGAACGAAGTTTTACGTGCTTTCATTGGACGATTTGTGGTAGTTTACTTTGATGACATATTGATTTATAGCAGATCTTTGGAAGAACATTTGAAACATTTACGTGCTGTTTTTATTGCTCTACGTGATGCACGTTTGTTTGGTAACCTTGGGAAGTGCACCTTTTGCACCGACCGAGTATCTTTTCTTGGCTATGTTGTTACTCCACAGGGAATTGAAGTTGATAAAGCCAAGATTGAAGCTATTGAGAGTTGGCCGCAGCCCAAAACGGTCACACAAGTGAGGAGTTTTCTTGGCCTCGCTGGATTCTATAGGCGTTTTGTGAGAGATTTCAGCACCATTGTTGCACCTCTCAATGAGCTTACAAAGAAAGATGTGCCTTTTCTTTGGGGTACTGCACAGGAAGAAGCCTTCACGGTATTGAAAGATAAGTTGACACATGCTCCTTTAGTCCAACTTCCTGATTTTAATAAGACTTTTGAGCTTGAATGTGATGCTAGTGGAATTGGATTAGGAGGTGTGTTATTACAAGATGGCAAACCTGTTGCATACTTTTCTGAAAAATTGAGTGGGCCTAGTCTGAATTATTCTACTTATGATAAAGAATTATATGCTCTTGTTCGGACTTTAGAAACATGGCAACATTATTTATGGCCCAGAGAATTTGTTATACATTCTGATCATGAATCTTTGAAACATATTAAAAGTCAAGCTAAACTGAATCGTAGACATGCTAAATGGGTTGAATTCATTGAGACTTTCCCTTATGTCATTAAACACAAGAAGGGAAAAGAAAATGTTATTGCTGATGCATTGTCTCGTCGCTATACTATGCTTTCACAACTTGACTTCAAAATATTTGGTTTGGAGACCATCAAAGATCAATATGTGCATGATGCTGATTTTAAAGATGTAATGCAGAATTGTAAAGAAGGAAGAATGTGGAACAAGTTTGTTGTTAACGATGGATTTGTGTTTCGTGCTAACAAGCTATGCATTCCAGCTAGCTCCGTTCGTCTTTTGTTGTTGCAGGAGGCGCATGGAGGAGGATTAATGGGACACTTTGGCGTGAAGAAGACGGAGGACGTACTTGCTACACATTTCTTTTGGCCAAAGATGAGACGGGATGTTGAGCGTTTTATTGCTCGCTGCACTACATGTCAAAAAGCAAAGTCACGACTCAATCCTCATGGTTTATATATGCCTTTGCCTGTACCTAGTGTTCCTTGGGAGGATATATCTATGGACTTTGTTTTAGGTTTACCTCGAACAAAGAAGGGGAGGGATAGTATATTTGTTGTCGTGGATAGATTCTCAAAAATGGCACACTTTATACCATGTCATAAAAGCGATGATGCTGTTAATGTTGCTGATTTGTTCTTTCGTGAAATTATTCGCTTGCATGGTGTGCCAAATACTATTGTTTCAGATCGTGATACTAAATTTCTTAGCCACTTTTGGAGATGTTTATGGGCTAAGTTGGGGACTAAACTGCTTTTTAGTACTACTTGTCACCCCCAAACTGATGGACAAACTGAAGTAGTCAATAGAAAGTTGTCTACTATGCTTAGGGCTGTTTTCAAGAATAATAAGAAAATGTGGGAGGAATGCTTGCCTCATATTGAATTTGCTTATAATCGTTCATTGCATTCTACTACTAAGATGTGCCCTTTTGAAGTTGTGTATGGTTTCCTACCTCGTGCACCTATTGATTTGTTGCCTCTTCCATCTTCGGAGAAGGTTAATTTTGATGCTAAACAACGTGCTGAATTGATTTTAAAAATGCATGAGTTAACTAAGGAAAACATTGAGCGCATGAATGCTAAATATAAACTTGCTGGAGATAAGGGTAGAAAACATGTTGTGTTTGCACCTGGAGATCTTGTTTGGTTACATTTGCGTAAGGATAGATTTCCTGATTTGCGCAAATCAAAGTTAATGCCACGTGCTGATGGTCCCTTTAAGGTGTTAGAGAAAATAAATGATAATGCATATAAACTTGAGCTGCCTGCAGATTTCGGGGTTAGTCCCACTTTTAACATTGCAGATTTGAAGCCTTATTTGGGTGAGGAAGATGAACTTCCGTCGGGGACGACTTCATTTCAAGAAGGGGAGGATGATGAGGACATCAATACAATTGTTACACCCACAGCCCCTGCTGCTATACATACTGGACCAATTACTAGAGCTCGTGCACGCCAACTAAATTACCAGGTACTTTCGTTTCTTGGTAATGATTCTAATGTTCATGAGAATATGATGCTGCCTAAATTGGATATATTTGTTTTGCTTACAAATGAAGGGCCTAGCTTGGAGAAGGATGAACATTGGAGCAAGAACAAGCATGGAGATGATGGCATGCGCAAGGGGAACAAGAACGGAGTTACAAGTGATGATTTCAGGACTTTGAAGCCACCACAATGGGTGCATGAAGCCTTGGACGAAATATACAAGATGCCACTTCATAAATTTCGTCCCGAGGCTATTTTAGGTGCTGCGTCACCTTATTATTGGGCCAGGCCCATGTAATTTCGAAATACATAAGTATAGGCTATTTTTAGAGTCCGTATGTGTGGGGAAACAAGAGATAGGGTTGATTTCGGACCCCTCCACCAAGGGCCACGAAATTCCCCCCTCTTCCTCCATATATACAGCCCTTAGGGCATCGTTTAGACTTTGGGTTTTGTTTAGATTAAAACTTCGCCATAGCTGCAACTTCGCGTACTTCGTTTGTGTTCAACGACCAGACAAAGGCGTCACAGAACCCCACCTTGATCAATAAAGCTTTCATCTTATATTCGCAATATCCAGATTGCAAACTCAGTTTCTTGCTTGTTCTTCGTTTGCTCGCAGGGAACAGACCCTCGTTGTCAGGTTGATCGTGCTCCGGCGTGGTCAATAACCTCTCGGAGTTGGTTTAGCGATTGCTAAGGCGCGACGTCCTCGCACGTTCGTAGTCGGATCGTCAAAGTCGACTTCCAACAAAGCGATATCCATCATCTCATCGAAAGACGGGACACCTTTGCCTCTATCATGTGTCATGTCCATGTGGCAGTTTTTGCCCTAGGTTGTGAAGCAACCTATATTTCTATCATTCCCAGAATTCCCAAAAAAATCTCATAAATTCTTTGGGTCATATCTTCATCAAATATGTAAAAATCTTCCTTGCCTAGTTCAAAAATAATTCAAAAATATTCATTTTCCTATTCTGTTCAGAGTAACAGTTTGTGAAGGAAGTACCACTTTGGCATGTCCAAATAGTGTCCATTTTCTACAGTGCTTTCCTATGACCAAATAACGATCCTCCACCAAATGCCAGCTCAATCCATTCATTATTTTGAGCCGAGCTTCAACATTCGTATTTATGTCCAGTGTGGTGGTTTGCAAAGAAAGTACCACCTAGGCTCCTCCTTTTGAGCTGGAAATTTGTGAAGACGGTCTTCTTAGTAACTGATCATCCTCAGCCAAAACTCACGCCCATTAGCCATGTACATTTCCCGTACCGCTAATCAAACACTTGGCCGCTAATTCATGTTTGAGCATCGATCGGTCTCCTCGTGAGAATCTTATGTTGTAATTTTGTTCCTAGCACCTACCTGTGGAGTGCTCAACCCACTAGACATGCCTAGGCTGCCTAGAACACAAGGCAACGCCACGGTCACGCGGTGACCACGCGATGGGCATGCGAGTTTACGCGCTCTAGAGTTGGGGCCCTCGGCCACCGCCCAAACCTCGACGTATCACCACCAAACAATGTATTTATGATTAAATAGGTACTTATGTAACTAGAAATGATTTTTGGAAAAAATAAATAGCAAACTATGAGGCAGCTGCAGTTCAAATTTGACCCGCTTCCAGCCGAATCGGCAGAAATTTGTCTTTTTCACGAGAGGTGGATGAATTTTTTTACACCAGACCATTTTGTCAATTGTGCATTAAATATGGCCTAGTATTTTATAAAAATGATTTGGTCCAATTTTGCAACAATTATTTGGTAGTTCCTTCACAAAAAAACCTCCTTTCGGGCACTTGAAAAATGGAAAATGGTTTTTTCGTCCAACGAAAATGAAAACTTTCTTAGGCAACATTGTTTGCCATTCCAATATGCACCCTTGTGCACAATATGAGATCATTTGAACAAACTATGCCATGAATGTGGCCATAAGATTGATCATTTGGCTTGAAAGCCATGAATCTTCACACTTGATAGCTCATTTCTGAGAACACTTTTTAAAAATAATTACTGTATTACAAGTTTATTATTTTTCCTGGAAACTTGGCCACATATGATGACACAATGCGAAGGTTTCCCAATTTTTTGATTTTTTTTGAAATTTTTATGCTCGTTTGAAAATGCGGTCAAAACAGCGGGCTTGACTGTTCCTAGCTAGTGGTTGAATCTTGGAATTTTTTTGGTGTTTCTATGATTAAATAGATACTTATGTACCTAGAAATGATTTTTGGAAAAAATAAAGAGCAAACTACGAGGCAGCTACAGTTCAAATTTGACCCGCTTCCAACTGAATCGGCGGAAATTTGTCTTTTTCACCAGAGGTGGATCAAAACTTTTTTCACCCAACCATTTTGTAAATTTTGCATTAAATATGGCCTAGTATTTTATAAAAATGATTTGGTCCAATTTTGCAACAATTATTTGGTAGTTCCTTCACAAAAAAACCTCCTTTCGGGCACTCGAAAAATGGAAAATGGTTTTTTCGTCAAACAAAAATGAAAACTTCCTTAGGCAACATTGTTTGCCATTCCAATATGCACCCTTGTGCACAATATGAGATCATTTGAACAAACTATGCCATGGATGTGGCCATAAGATTGATCATTTGGCTTGAAAGCCATTGATCTCCACACATGATAGCTCGTTTCTGAGAACACTTTTCTAAAATAATTGCCGTATTATAAGTTTGTTATTTTTCCTAGGAACTTGGCCACATATGATGACACAATGCGAAGGTTTCCCAAGTTTTTGATTTTTTTTGAATTTTTTATGTCCGTTTGAAAATGCGGTCAAAACGGCGGGAATGACCGTTCCTAGCTAGTGGTTGAATCTTGGAATTTTGTTGGTGTTTCTCTGATTAAAAAGATACTTATGTACCTAGAAATGATTTTTGGAAAAAATAAAGAGCAAACTACGAGGCAGCTACAGTTCAAATTTGACCCGCTTCCAACTGAATCGGCGGAAATTTGTCTTTTTCACCAGAGGTGGATCAAAACTTTTTTCACCCAACCATTTGGTCAATTGTGCATTAAATATGGCCTAGTATTTTATAAAAATGATTTGGTCCAATTTTGCAACAATTATTTGGTAGTTCCTTCAAAAAAAACCTCCTTTCGGGCACTCGAAAAATGGAAAATGGTTTTTTCGTCCAACGAAAATGAGGACCACAAAATCATCATTGATTGAAATCCTAAAATACACATATGTGCAATATTGGGTCATTTAAACATACAACATGAAGCCAATATGTTGAGTGTTTACCCGAAATAAGAGGGTAAAAAATATAAAAGAAAAAAAAACAATTACATAAGCTGGATTCTGATTGGTGGAACCATCTATGACACGGATCGATGACATGGCAGACATCCTACCCTCCATTGCTAGCCCTAACCCACCGCACGTCCATCCATCCATCCATAACCCACCGCACCCACTCCTCGTCCTCGCAAACCCTACCCAGCCACTCGTCGCCTCCTCCCCTTCCAGATCTCCGCCGCCAACCTCCTTCCCATCCCCTCCCCGCACCCGCGCACGCCGCCATTGGCTCCTCCACCTCCAGGCGACGCCGAGCCCGTGGTCTCCTTCCCCAAGATCGCGCCGAAGCCCGCGGTCCTCCTCCACCTACAGCTCGTCTCCTCTCCGGTCGCGCCGCCGACCTGTTCGTGGTCGGGCTTCGGCGAGCTGAGTAGCAGAGCACCGATGGCTCCTCCTCTCCCCCTACAGCCGCCTGCCGCGCCAACCTCCCTCCCTCCCTCCTCCCCAACAAAACCCTAGCCAGCAGCCATGGCTAGGGATTGTGCAGTTTCTCCCCATCCGATCTGGCGAGTCTCCCTCCTCCTCCCCCGCTCCCTGAACCTTAGCCACTCCAAACCCCTGACCCCTTCTTGTCTCATCTCTGCAGGTAGACCGCGCTGGCAAGCGACTAGGACGACGCCCGGAGAGGAGAGGAGGGCCTTCTCCTCACCATGTAGCTGATAGAGGCGGGGGTGTCCCGATCTTTCGATGAGATGATAACTATCGATTTGGTGGAGACGACTTTGACGATCCGACTACAAACGTGCAGGACGTTGCGCCTTAGCAATCGCTAAACCAATCTCTTGAGGTTACTGACGATGCCGGAACCACGGTCAGCCTGACCACGAAGGTCTATTCCTGCAAGCAATCGAAGAACGAGCAAGAATATGATAAAGCAATCTGAATATTGCAAATATATATGAGGTATTGATAATGGTGGAGATCCGTAAGCGGTCTTGGTCTGGTCGTTGGACACAAACGAAGTACACGAAGTTGCAATGGCTAACTTTTAACTAAACAAATCCCAAGGAAAAAGCTACTAGATGGATCTACTTATATAGGAGCAAGGGGTGGCGGCCAAGGAGGTGGGAGGACGTCCCAAGGCAGCCTAAAACTAACCCTAGGTCGTACAACGCTCATGGGCCCAAGTGGAGGTGATGTAACACCTTTGGACTTGTAGTTTGACTCGGATTCTGCTGCAGCATCAGATTGTTTCGTCCACAACTCAACGCTCCGGACGAATTTGAAGGTGATTCCAATTGGGTTGGAAAGTGCACCAAATCTAGTTTCCAACAAAAAAAGAATCACCCAATTCGGAGTCCGTATGAAAAACTTGTGTGCGTTTTGAGTCAGGTATGTCTGTGCAGTCCGAATCTGAATCCAGAACGTGAGAGACTTGGACTCTATCTTCTCTTGGGCCAAAAGTGACGTGAGAGAACTTTTTGGACAGCAAATAAACATCTCTTTCTTCCTTATCTTCATATGTGGATTGTACAAATGTCCCATACACCTGCAATTAGACAAAACACAAAAGTGTGTGAAGTATTTTTGGTCTGGATAACATAAATAGATTATTGAATAGTTTGCACTAGAAATCACCTGACAAATATGCATATATGCAATATTTTTGGTCATATCCAAGGTAGTCATGTCCTCATCATCCTCCCCTTCTTGAAAATAAAGCCGTCCTCGGCGTTGCTTAATCTGAAATGTGGCTAACAAAAGAGACAAGGTGTACATGTTGTATATGTATATGTCATCCATTTTTACTTCCCTTGATTTTTGCATATATGACACATGAATAGATGAGTAACTTGCATAGTTCATAAAATCTAAAGCCAAAAAATTAGCACAAGAAGTAGAAGGCCTGAAAATATTGCAACTCAGTTTGCACATATAAGTGAAGCTCTTATTCATTTCAAAAGATTGACAATGTTCATCATTAAACCATCCCAACATTGGTGAATAAACCTTACTTGCATCAAATTTACATACTACAACATGCTTAAATAAGCAAACATGCAATAAGTCATTCAACACAGAATCATCACCAAGATTAGAGGTCATATCAAAATGATTAAACATTGGTTCTTTTGCATCAATAGTTAATTCAATGGGTGCACTCAAAATTGTTGGTATTTCAGTTGTTTGATCACATGGCAAAGTCAAATTATCAACGTAGTCCTCTAAAATAGGTGGTGTGATCAAAGTAGTGGGTAGCTCATCAGATGGTGCATTCAAATTGACAAGGCATTCATCATTCTCATGTAGAGATGGAAGATCAGTACCTTTGTCATTACCTCTTATGATCAACTCAAATGATGTAGCCACTCTCGGGGGCGATGTGTCACATGGTGGAGGTGATGTAGTCTTCACAACAACGGATATGGTTGTTATAGTATGCCTAGTAGTTGAAGGAACAATCATATCAACTCTTGGAATGTGCACCGTGCGCTTGTTCTCCTCGTGGCCAACACGTCGCTTTATTTCCTGTTCAGCTTTGCAAGCAAGATGAAACAAATGGTCCATAGGATAACACTCTTCATGAATTAGTATCTCTTGAATATCACGGTTTAATCCTCCCCAAAATCTATCCATAAAATCATCTTCAGTTTCTTCTAAAGAGGAATGCAACAAGGTAGTTTGTAAATCATCATAATATTTTGTTACAGTTTCACTACCTTGTTTTAAGTGTTGCAACTTCTTAATCATGTCACGAGTATAATAAGCAGGGACGAAAGTATGTCGCATGGCAAGTTTCAAATCATCCCAAGTAGTAGGTATATAATCAGGGTGTAACTGACAATATTCACTCCACCAAACCAAAGCATAACCAGTGAAAGAACCAACCGCAACCTTAACCTTTTTATGTTCATCGAAATTATGGGAAGCAAATATATTTTTTATGTCAAACTCCCATTCAATATATAAAGCAGGTTTAAAACGGCCATTAAATGGTGGTATAGATACATTAACCTGATCATGTGCATTTGGATGTTTATGCACCTCTCGTGACGGTTGTGGTATTTGCAAAGGTGGTGGCACGTCTCCCGCGATCGACAAAGCCCATGAATTGACTCCAGATCCTGTCATGATTAGTAGAACAAGAAACAAAACCCAAAAATAATGTTCCTATAACTACTAGGATGTGGTGGTAAAACGCTCACAGTAAAGCAAATATCAATGTCTTACAAGTTCTTACCATGCAGCAGGCGGTGATCGGCAACCAGCGGTGTCAAGTAACTCCGAATATTGAGTAAAGCGATTGCCAGGGGAGCGTACGTATACACGGTGTAGAAATATGTGGAGCTGGGTTGGCTATATATGGTAGCAAAAGATTAGCAATAATCAATTCAAAGATGCAATGTTGAATAAACGCTCAACGACGGTACTGTGCTGGTCCTAGGCTAGACCGGACTAGAGACGCGAGCCTAGAACACTAATGAGGTCACGTCGTAGCACAACTAGCATCAATGAAGGATACTAAGTAGCTCTGGACAGCAAGATATAAGTGAAGATCACAACGGCAGTAAAGATAATGAGGTGAAACAACAGCCAAGCAGGATATATCAACAACTTTGTCTCCAACTTTCCTCTGAAAAAGTTTGTGCCGATTTTTTTGTTTTTTTTTCTTCTCTTTTTTTTCCTCACACTTTTTTTTTCTTTCTCTCCTTTTTTTCTCTCTGACTTTTTTTCTCCTTTTTTTTCTCGTTTTTTTCTCTCTTTTTTTCTCCCTCTTTCCGAAACAAACTAGATAAGATGCAGATTGAATCAAGTGAAGATGTGAACGATCTCAACTATTATTATGACAATGAATGGTGCGTAGCACGTGGTGGAAATTGTTGGATGGGTGGTGGACAGCGAAAGAGATAATGATGCAGCGGTGGCGTGACTAATGTGAACAGAACTCGAAACTCTAAACGAACTAGACACTAAGACCAGCAACTCGACACGACGATGCAACCGATAATTCAACTATGCAAGCAATGAAAAGAAAATTGCAAAGGCTCAGACTGGCTTGGACCAAGGATGAATAGATCTAACTCTTTTTTGTGGCTTTTTCTTGGACAATAGGTAAGAAAATAAATCTAATCTAGGAAAACTGGAAATTCTCACCGAGCAACCTGAAAACTGATACCACTTGATAGAGGCGGGGGTGTCCCGATCTTTCGATGAGATGATAACTATCGATTTGGTGGAGACGACTTTGACGATCCGACTACAAACGTGCAGGACGTTGCGCCTTAGCAATCGCTAAACCAATCTCCTGAGGTTACTGACGATGCCGGAACCACGGTCAGCCTGACCACGAAGGTCTATTCCTGCAAGCAATCGAAGAACGAGCAAGAATATGATAAAGCAATCTGAATATTGCAAATATATATGAGGTATTGATAATGGTGGAGATCCGTAAGCGGTCTTGGTCTGGTCGTTGGACACAAACGAAGTACACGAAGTTGCAATGGATAACTTTTAACTAAACAAATCCCAAGGAAAAAGCTACTAGATGGATCTACTTATATAGAAGCAAGGGGTGGCGGCCAAGGAGGTGGGAGGACGTCCCAAGGCAGCCTAAAACTAACCCTAGGTCGTACAAGGCTCATGGGCCCAAGTGGAGGTGATGTAACACCTTTGGACTTGTAGTTTGACTCGGATTCTGCTGCAGCATCAGATTGTTTCGTCCACAACTCAACGCTCCGGACGAATTTGAAGGTGATTCCAATTGGGTTGGTGATAGAGGCGGGGGTGTCCCGATCTTTCGATGAGATGATAACTATCGATTTGGTGAAGATGACTTTGACGATCCGACTACAAACGTGCACGACGTTGCGCCTTAGCAATCGCTAAACCAACTCCGAAAGGTTATTGACCACGCTGGAGCACAATCAACCTAACCACGAAGGTCTATTCCTGCAAGCAATCGAAGAACAAGCAAGAATATGATAAAAGGAATCTGAATATTGCGAATATATATGAAGTATTGATAAAGGTGAGGATCCGTAAGTGGTCTTGGTCTGGTCGTTGGACACAAACGAAGTACACGAAGTTGCAATGGCTAACTTTTAACTAAACAAATCCCAAGGAAAAGCTACTAGATGGATCTACTTATATAGGAGCAAGGGGTGGCGGCCAAGGAGGTGGGAGGATGTCCCAAGGCAGCCTAAAACTAAATCTAGGTCGTACAAGGCCAATGGGCCCAAGTGGAGGTGATGCAACACCTTTGGACTTGTAGTTTGACTCGGATTCTGCTGCAGCATCAGATTGTTTCGTCCACAACTCAACGCTCCGGACGAATTTGAAGGTGATTCCACGTGGGTTGGAAAGTGCACGAAATCTAGTTTCCAAAAAAAAGAATCACCCAATTCGGAGTCCGTATGAAAAACTTGTGTGCGTTTTGAGTCAGGTATGTCTGTGCAGTCCGAATCTGAATCCAGAACGTGAGAGACTTGGACTCTATCTTCTCTTGGGCCAAAAGTGACGTGAGAGAACTTTTTGGACAGCAAATAAACATCTCTTTCTTCCTTATCTTCATATGTGGATTGTACAAATGTCCCATACACCTGCAATTAGACAAAACACAAAAGTGTGTGAAGTATTTTTGTTCTGGATAACACAAATAGATTATTGAATAGTTTGCACTAGAAATCACCTGACAAATATGCATATATGCAATATTTTTGGTCATATCCAAGGTAGTCATGTCCTCATCATCCTCCCCTTCTTGAAAATAAAGCCGTCCTCGGCGTTGCTTAATCTGAAATGTGGCTAACAAAAGAGACAAGGTGTACATGTTGTATATGTATATGTCATCCCTTTTTACTTCCCTTGATTTTTGCATATATGACACATGAATAGATGAGTAACTTGCATAGTTCATAAAATCTAAAGCCAAAAAATTAGCACAAGAAGTAGAAGGCATGAAAATATTGCAACTCAGTTTGCACATATAAGTGACGCTCTTATTCATTTCAAAAGATTGACAATGTTCATCATTAAACCATCCCAACATTGGTGAATAAACCTTACTTGCATCAAATTTACATGCTACAACATGCTTAAATAAGCAAACATGCAATAAGTCATTCAACACAGAATCGTCACCAAGATTAGAGGTCATATCAAAATGATTAAACATTGGTTCTTTTGCATCAATAGTTAATTCAATGGGTGCACTCAAAATTGTTGGTATTTCATTTGTTTGATCACATGGCAAAGTCAAATTATCAACGTAGTCCTCTAAAATAGGTGGTGTGATCAAAGTAGTGGGTAGCTCATCAGATGGTGCATTCAAATTGACAAGGCATTCATTATTCTCATGTAGAGATGGAAGATCAGTACCTTTGTCATTACCTCTTATGATCAACTCAGATGATGTAGCCACTCTCGGGGGCGATGTGTCACATGGTGGAGGTGATGTAGTCCTGACAACAACGGATGTGGTTGTCATAGTATGCCTAGTAGTTGAAGGAACAATCATATCAACTCTTGGAATGTGCACCGTGCGCTTGTTCTCCTCGTGGCCAACACGTCGTTTTATTTCCTGTTCAGCTTTGCAAGCAAGATGAAACAAATGGTCCATAGGATAACACTCTTCATGAATTAGTATCTCTTGAATATCACGGTTTAATCCTCCCCAAAATCTATCTATAAAATCATCTTTCAAAATGGAATCTGGAGTCATAGGAAGCAAAGTAATATTTTTACCCTTATGAACAAGAGTATAGTGATTGTTTCTACCATGGTGTACAGAATTTTTATCAAATTGCCATGGTCTACCAAGTAATAAGGAACATGCTTGCATAGGTACCACATCACAATCAACATAATCAGCATATGTAGAGATACTAAAATGCACACGAACAGTACGTGTTACCTTAACCTTGCCGCTGTTGTTGAACCATTGGATGTAGTAAGGATGTGGATGTGGTCTTGTGGTGAGAGAAAGCTTCTCCACCATCTCCATGCTAGCCAAGTTGTTGCAGCTCCCTCCGTCTATGATGACGCGCACAGAACGTTCCTTCACAACTCCCTTGGTATGGAACAAATTGTGCCTCTGATTTTGCTCAGCTTGTGTGACCTGCACACTCAAAACACGTTGAGCAACTAAACATTCATACCTGTCAGCGTCTTCAGGAGCCATGTATTGCGTCTTATGATCAGAATCATCTCCACCATGTTCTTCACGTGTAATAAGAGCCAAAGTTGATAGAGGCGAGGGTCCCGATCTTTCGATGAGATGATAACTATCGATTTGGTAGAGACGACTTTGACGATCCGACTACAAACGTGTGCGACGTTGCGCCTTAGCAATCGCTAAACCAATCTCCTGAGGTTACTGACGATGCTGGAAGCACGGTCAGCCTGACCACGAAGGTCTATTCCTGCAAGCAATCGAAGAACGAGCAAGAATATGATAAAGCAATCTGAATATTGCAAATATATATGAAGTATTGATAATGGTGGGGATCCGGAAGCGGTCTTGGTCTGGTCGTTGAACACAAACGAAGTACACGAAGTTGCAATGGCTAACTTTTAACTAAACAAATCCCAAGGAAAAGCTACTAGATGGATCTACTTATATAGGAGCAAGGGGTGGCGGCCAAGGAGGTGGGAGGACGTCCCAAGGCAGCCCAAAACTAAATCTAGGTCGTACAAGGCCAATGGGCCCAAGTGGAGGTGATGTAACACCTTTGGACTTGTAGTTTGACTCGGATTCTGCTGCAGCATCAGATTGTTTCGTCCACAACTCAACGCTCCGGACGAATTTGAAGGTGATTCCAATTGGGTTGGAAAGTGCACGAAATCTAGTTTCCAACAAAAAAAGAATCACCCAATTCGGAGTCCGTATGAAAAACTTGTGTGCGTTTTGAGTCAGGTGTGTCTGTGCAGTCCGAATCTGAATCCAGAACGTGAGAGACTTGGACTTTATCTTCTCTTGGGCCAAAAGTGACGTGAGAGAACTTTTTGGACAGCAAATAAACATCTCTTTCTTCCTTATCTTCATATGTGGATTG
Organism: Triticum dicoccoides; assembly: GCF_002162155.2. Lineage (NCBI taxonomy): Eukaryota > Viridiplantae > Streptophyta > Magnoliopsida > Poales > Poaceae > Triticum > Triticum dicoccoides. The sequence continues at coordinate 322,977,261 of NC_041393.1, read as the reverse complement.
TACAAATGTCCCATACACCTGCAATTAGACAAAACACAAAAGTGTGTGAAGTATTTTTGTTCTGGATAACATAAATAGATTATTGAATAGTTTGCACTAGAAATCACCTGACAAATATGCATATATGCAATATTTTTGGTCATATCCAAGGTAGTCATGTCCTCATCATCCTCCCCTTCTTGAAAATAAAGCCGTCCTCGGCGTTGCTTAATCTGAAATGTGGCTAACAAAAGAGACAAGGTGTACAAGTTGTATATGTATATGTCATCCATTTTTACTTCCCTTGATTTTTGCATATATGACACATGAATAGATGAGTAACTTGCATAGTTCATAAAATCTAAAGCCAAAAAATTAGCACAAGAAGTAGAAGGCATGGAAATATTGCAACACAGTTTGCACATATAAGTGAAGCTCTTATTCATTTCAAAAGATTGACAATGTTCATCATTAAACCATCCCAACATTGGTGAATAAACCTTACTTGCATCAAATTTACATGCTACAACATGCTTAAATAAGCAAACATGCAATAAGTCATTCAACACAGAATCATCACCAAGATTAGAGGTCATATCAAAATGATTAAACATTGGTTCTTTTGCATCAATAGTTAATTCAATGGGTGCACTCAAAATTGTTGGTATTTCAGTTGTTTGATCACATGGCAAAGTCAAATTATCAACGTAGTCCTCTAAAATAGGTGGTGTGATCAAAGTAGTGGGTAGCTCATCAGATGGTGCATTCAAATTGACAAGGCATTCATCATTCTCATGTAGAGATGGAAGATCAGTACCTATGTCATTACCTCTTATGATCAACTCAGATGATGTAGCCACTCTCGGGGGCGATGTGTCACATGGTGGAGGTGATGTAGTCCTGACAACAACAGATGTGGTTGTCATAGTATGCCTAGTAGTTGAAGGAACAATCATATCAACTCTTGGAATGTGCACCGTGCGCTTGTTCTCCTCGTGGCCAACACGTCGTTTTATTTCTTGTTCAGCTTTGCAAGCAAGATGAAACAAATGGTCCATAGGATAACATTCTTCATGAATTAGTATCTCTAGAATATCACGGTTTAATCCTCCCCAAAATCTATCCATAAAATCATCTTCACTTTCTTCTAAAGAGGAATGCAACAAGGTAGTTTGTAAATCATCATAATATTTTGTTACAGTTTCACTACCTTGTTTTAAGTGTTGCAACTTCTTAATCATGTCACGAGTATAATAAGCAGGGACGAAAGTATGTCGCATGGCAAGTTTCAAATCATCCCAAGTAGTAGGTATATAATCAGGGTGTAACCGACAATATTCACTCCACCAAACCAAAGCATAACCAGTGAAAGAACCAACCGCAACCTTAACCTTTTTATGTTCATTGAAATTATGGGAAGCAAATATATTTTTTATGTCGAACTCCCATTCAATATATAAAGCAGGTTTAAAACGGCCATTAAATGGTGGTATAGATACATTAACCAGATCATGTGCATTTGGATGTTTGTGCACCTCTCGTGACGGTTGTGGTATTTGCAAAGGTGGTGGCACGTCTCCCGCGATCGACAAAGCCCATGAATTGACTCTGGATCCTGTCATGATTAGTAGAACAAGAAACAAAACCCAAAAATAATGTTCCTATAACTACTAGGATGTGGTGGTAAAACGCTCACAGTAAAGCAAATATCAATGTCTTACAAGTTCTTACCATGCAGCAGGCGGTGATCGGCAACCAGCGGTGTCAAGTAACTCCGAATATTGAGTAAAGCGATTGCCAGGGGAGCGTACGTATACACGGTGTAGAAATATGTGGAGCTGGGTTGGCTATATATGGTAGCAAAAGATTAGCAATAATCAATTCAAAGATGCAATGTTGAATAAACGCTCAACGACGGTACTGTGCTAGTCCCAGGCTGGACCGGACTAGAGACGCGAGCCTAGAACACTAATGAGGTCACGGCGTAGCACAACTAGCATCAATGAAGGATACTAAGTAGCTCTTGACAGCAAGATATAAGTGAAGATCACAACGGCAGTGAAAATAATAATGAAAAACAACTGCCAAGCAGGATATACAACAACTCTCTCTCCAACTTTCCTCTTGAAAAGTTTGAGACAATTTTCTGATAAATTCTTTCAAAGAATGCTACTAACTCAAGCTTTCCAATGCAAAAAGAATCACTCAATTCCGAGTTAATATGAGGAGTCAAAGAATTTTAAAACTGGCCTGAAAAATTGGAACAAGCTGTGTTCACGAACTTCGGAGGGCAAAAAGACCTATTTAGAAGCCGATTTTGAGGTGTCAAATATTGAACTAGCTTCTGCAACTATTTAGATGCGGCTCGTCGCTAGCTTCAATTTGTGTACTCACGGAGGCGAAATGGACTTCGTATGAGGAAGATACACCTGTTTTACTGAACAGTGCGCAAAACAGATTCCAATCCGAATTCAGGTACGAGATTGATTCTAGATAGATCCGATTTTTTTTTCTTCTCTCTTTTTTTTTCTCACGTTTTTTTTCTTTTTCTTCTCTCTCTTTTTCTTTTTTTTTCTTTCTTTTTTTCTCTCTTTTTTTTCTCTCTCTTTTTTCTCTCCCTTTTTCCAAGACAAACTAGATAAGATGCAGATTGGATCAGGTGAAGATGTGAATGACCTCAACTATGATTATGACAATGAACAGTGCATAGCACGTGGTGGAAATTAATAGATGGGATGGTGGACGGCGGAAGGGATAATGATGCAGCGGCGGCGTAACTAATGTGAACAGAACTCGAAACTCTAAAGGAACTAGACACTAAGACCAGCAACTCGACACGAGGATGCAACCGATAATTCAACTATGCAAGCAATGAAAAGAAAATTGCAAAGGCTCAGACTGGCTTGGACCAAGGATGAATAGTTCTAACTCTTTTTTGTGGCTTTTTCTTGGACAATAGGTAAGAAAATAAATCTAATCTAAGAAAACTGGAAATTCTCACCGAGCAACCTGAAAACTGATACCACTTGATAGAGGCGAGGGTGTCCCGATCTTTCGATGAGATGATAACTATCGATTTGGTGAAGATGACTTTGACGATCCGACTACAAACGTGCACGACGTTGCGCCTTAGCAATCGCTAAACCAGCTCCGAAAGGTTATTGACCACGCTGGAGCACAATCAACCTAACCACGAAGGTCTATTCCTGCAAGCAATCGAAGAACAAGCAAGAATATGATAAAAGGAATCTGAATATTGCGAATATATATGAAGTATTGATAAAGGTGAGGATCCGTAAGTGGTCTTGGTCTGGTCGTTGGACACAAACGAAGTATACGAAGTTGCAATGGCTAACTTTTAACTAAACAAATCCCAAGGAAAAGCTACTAGATGGATCTACTTATATAGGAGCAAGGGGTGGCGGCCAAGGAGGTGGGAGGATGTCCCAAGGCAGCCTAAAACTAAATCTAGGTCGTACAAGGCCAATGGGCCCAAGTGGAGGTGATGCAACACCTTTGGACTTGTAGTTTGACTCGGATTCTGCTGCAGCATCAGATTGTTTCGTCCACAACTCAACGCTCCGGACGAATTTGAAGGTGATTCCACGTGGGTTGGAAAGTGCACGAAATCTAGTTTCCAACAAAAAAAGAATCACCCAATTCGGAGTCCGTATGAAAAACTTGTGTGCGTTTTGAGTCAGGTATGTCTGTGCAGTCCGAATCTGAATCCAGAACGTGAGAGACTTGGACTCTATCTTCTCTTGGGCCAAAAGTGACGTGAGAGAACTTTTTGGACAGCAAATAAACATCTCTTTCTTCCTTATCTTCATATGTGGATTGTACAAATGTCCCATACACCTGCAATTAGACAAAACACAAAAGTGTGTGAAGTATTTTTGTTCTGGATAACACAAATAGATTATTGAATAGTTTGCACTAGAAATCACCTGACAAATATGCATATATGCAATATTTTTGGTCATATCCAAGGTAGTCATGTCCTCATCAGTTGGAAAGTGCACGAAATCTAGTTTCCAACAAAAAAAGAATCACCCAATTCGGAGTCCGTATGAAAAACTTGTGTGCGTTCTGAGTCAGGTATGTCTGTGCAGTCCGAATCTGAATCCAGAACGTGAGAGACTTGGACTCTATCTTCTCTTGGGCCAAAAGTGACGTGAGAGAACTTTTTGGACAGCAAATAAACATCTCTTTCTTCCTTATCTTCATATGTGGATTGTACAAATGTCCCATACACCTGCAATTAGACAAAACACAAAAGTGTGTGAAGTATTTTTGGTCTGGATAACATAAATAGATTATTGAATAGTTTGCACTAGAAATCACCTGACAAATATGCATATATGCAATATTTTTGGTCATATCCAAGGTAGTCATGTCCTCATCAGTAGCCGCTGACCTTGTCCTGCTCGAGGAGGAGGAGCAGGAGGGGCGCACCCAGCCACCACAGTCGCCTCCGTCATGGGCTTCTTCCACCTAGACCTCTAAATCCACGGCGCCATCGTCCAGCCACCCAAGGTGAAGGTGCCCCCAACTCCCCACGGCACAGTGGCCTCTTTGCGCATTCTGCTTGGAAAGCCTTGGGGAGTACAATTTTGTTCGTTGCTTTGCTCAACTGTAACTGAGCCGGGCACCATTATAGTTGATATGTTATTGTGGATATTTGGTTTGGGTAGGAGTTGGTCCAGAGTGGAAAACTCTCTTGCTGTACAGCAAACTCCTTGCTCCTCTCCATTCTAGCAACATAGTCAGTTTTTAGAGTTAATATCCATTCTAGCAGTATGTCCGTGAGCACCGTGCTGGTGTTAGTCGCAATGATCAGCTTCAATAGCATGACCAGTACCCGAACATGATGCATCTTTATTAACAAAAATGGTAATGCATTTTGCTCATACCAGGGTGCTCGATTTAGTCTATTGCGAATGCTAATAGATCATGATAACTTGTATATTGGACCTGCCCCCTCTCTCTGTTTGACTCGCTCAATATCTCTCTATCTTTCTGCAGGCGCCGCCGGATTAGAACTATACGGCTTAGCGGGTGGCCCTATTTTGCCGTCGGGAGAGGAGCTCTCGTCACTTACCCCTCTTCTCCACTACACGTGTTCAACAGAAACTGTTTTAGTTTGTCATACATAATTGACTATGTTTATGTTGGTTGTTATTGAGTGTATAATTCATTAGATTAATTATTTGTTTTGAAGTATAACTGAAACTTCATATATGTATTTACATTCATTTGTTGGTTTGTTTACATTCATTGAAAGCATATAATCAATATCTGGTCTGATGATTTATGTACTGTTATCTCAAATAAAAAAAGCTAAATCCCATTAGAAACTACAACAATAGTAATATTGGACTTGGAGTTTCTGCTATTTTTAGTTTGGGGTGCGCTGGGGTGGGGTAAACAGAGGACGATGCACTACCAAGTGCACAATTATGCTTGCTATTTATTACTCATTCTTACTGTCTTACAGCATGCACAATTATATCTTCTACTATAGCTGTGCTACTAGTAGTTCCTAGGCCATTAGCTCCTGCTTGCTTTTTTTGCTGCACAATGCTCAGCCTGACTGACAATAATTGACCAACCAGGACCTCCTTTTCTTCAAATTAAGTTTCAGCTTCACGACCAGCTCAACACTAGTCAGGGTTAATTTACTTCCATCCTTGGTTTTTAATTTTTGGTGTCCCTGAAGCCGCTCTTATTGACAGTGAACTATGGCACTCTTAATTAGCAAAACAATGAGCATGCATTCTTGACGAACATTGAAGCTCTTAATTAGCGACAATATTGAGATGACATCCACCTATTTCTTTATTTTTGTGAATGGACAGAGTGATCTATATTTTTCCTTCCTCACGCAGGTCGTCGTCAAGCCCTCGCACGGCTGATGGGCATAGGCTGGTCCATGCACGCTGGTGATGGCGGCTCACCAAGGTTGTCGTCGTCGCCTGCACGCATGAGGCACCCGACGACCTCCTCCATCACCAGCCACGAGGACCGGGCATGAGCTGCAGTACAAGTCTCGCACACGAGGTATGCCATCTCCCGTCCTTCATTTTCCTTCCTTCCTTCCTGTCAAGTTAAGTGCTTGCTGGTGTGTTTGTTAATTCAGTAAGCTAGGGGCTGTCATCCATTAAATTCAGAGAAACCCCTGTCAAGCATGAGGTTCTCATACATACCTACTACTATATGTTTGTATTGAATATATTGACATGCCATGACACTGTGAAGTAACAAAATGACTAGCAGAAGCTTTCACTTCTGAGAATGACAGTAGTAGGAAGAATCCTTGTAGTCAAGTGACCATAATATCTATTTTATTGTGCTGAACTTTGTTGTTACTTGGATGTTGTAGTCCTTGACTGTTCTCATGATGTTGTACAGGAGGCCCTTGTGGTCGTCGCTGGAGGTGCTGGAGCTTGGCGGCAGCCTGGCGGATAACGGGGGCCTGGACGGTGGCTATTTCTGCAGCAGGATGATAGCTTAAATTTTGTGATAATTTGGGAATAGCTTCAGCACCTACAGTTAATTTTGCACATAAATCTTGAGTAATTTTGCACATGAAGCTTCAGTATTTTAGCACGTGAAGCTTCTGCTACTGTTATTCTTGTCATGAATCTTCCACCATTTTTCAGTAGCTTAAATTTGACTTGGTGTAGTAATCTTGGTGCTTAGTGCTACTTGTATCTCATGCTAATTGTTGCATGAGTAGTTTTAGTAGTTTTATAACAGCAGCAGTAGCACAAATTTAATTGAAATCAATTAAAGTTTCCAGAATCTCTTCTTGATCTGTAATGTTTTAGTGCAAAAAAGTTCTTGCTGTAGTAGTTGTTGATCTGATCTGCTATAGTAGTTGTTGTTGATCTTGCTGTAGTAGTAGTTGTTGATCTGATCTGATCTGCTGCAGTAGTTGTTGATCTGATATGCTGTAGTTGTTGTTGATTTGGAGTAGTTAATGTTGCTGATACTATATGTTGTACTATTGCTGATCGAAACTGCTGTTGATTTGGAGTAGTTAATGTTGCAGGAATGCTGGATCAGCTGCTGCTTGCTGCAGGATCTGGTTATCAACCTAAGATATTGCTGCTCAAGTCATGGCGATGACCGGGGATGTAGCTGATCCAACCTGGGATGATGCTGATGATCTGCTGCTCAACAAGGTCATCCTGCTTCATTCATCCTCTACAAAAATTTACAAGAGCTCTAGCCTGGAAGTGAAGAAGTCAGAAGTATATTTGTAGTATATATGATAGTATGTTGGTGAAATGAACAATGTAAAGATTGTGCTATTACAAGAGCTCTAAGCTAGGACAACATAGGAACAAGTGATACTATTTTGTAGGGCTTTATGGCCTATGATGTAAACATATTTAGTGCTGAAATATGAAATTATTTGCAAAATTTGTCAAAAAGGTGGATCATATGTATGAATATGTGAATGGGCTAAAAAGAGTACTGGACCAACTCCAGGATTGAATTAATATTTGAATGTATAAAAAGGCTGAATGTAAACCAGAAATGGGCTGCACAAAATTGTACATATATTCTTGAAAGGCCAAACGTGCATAAAAATTGATGGGCTGACCAGTTGGGCTTGGCCCATGTAGCAGAAAAAAATTAACAGAAATAAATATACCAAATGGGCTGAATTAATGGGCTAGGCCAATGTAGAAAACTGAACTGGACCGGGCTAAATCTTGTGCCACGTCAGATTGCCACGCTGGATGCCTACGTGGCCTGGGGAGGTTGCTAGTGACCAAAACGCCACAGTAGACGTATTTTGGTCATAAACGTTTGCGACCATTCCAGAAGAAAGGTCGCTATAGTCAGTTTACGACGCCCAGCTTTTGACCTTCTGTTTTTGGTCACAAAAAGGTCATAAATGGAAATTTGTGACCTTTCAGTGACCAATAGTGGTGGTCATAAGTTGACATATTTCTTGTAGTGGACTTCGACGTCGCCGACATTCGCCTGCCGTACAACGCCATCCTAGGGTACCCAGCACTGGCCAAGTTCATGGCAGCGATGCACCATGGATACAAAGTCCTCAAGATGCCATGGAGCGGCGGCGTCATCATGGTCGCTTGCCATGAGAAGGACGCGGTGTGCTCCCTCAAGCGCGCCTACCAGGCTGTAGCAGACGAGAACACTTAAGATGAGGGCGGTGCCCTCCCTCCTGAGGTCGCCCCCAAGACGAAGAAGCTGCAGCTGGGCCAGGGGTCTCACGAGGAAGCATCACTCAACACCGCTACATTGAGCCTTGCGTCCCCAGACGAGCTGCCTTCACCTATAGCATAGGAAGGCGCGCCCGGCGCCCCTATCAGGCTGGGCTTGGGGTCTTTCCTCTAGAAGACCTCGAACCTAGCCAGCATCGCGAGGGAGGCGTTCGGGCACCATGTGGAGGTGTGCTTCAGCGCATGCTTCCCAGGAGAAGGCGTCGGGCGGAAGGCGCCAAGCGTTTAGGAGTTCATCAGCAAGGCAGTCGAGGAGATTCAAGAGGCAAGGGTTCTGCAAGGCAGTCGCCGCCTACCACGAGGCGCGGCTCACTTCCCTGGAGAGGGTAAGGAGTTTCGTGTCTGCATTGATGTCACAGGGCTCAACTGGGCCGCATCTCGGCAGCTCTTCTGGCCGTCTCGTGTCGGTCGATGCGAGGGTCCGCCTCACAGCTAAGTTCGCATATCCTTCGGCCCGTCGAGCGTGGCTGCGGCGTTCCAGCGCTGCATGCGGGATGCCCTAGCGGCTCACGAGGACAAGCACGAGGTGATCCTGGCGGAGTTGGAGGCACATCTTCAGGAGCCTCCTGGCCCCCCTAGGCCTCCTGAGGCTCGGGGCCAAGGCTGCTCTTGAGGAGCGACTCTAGTAGCGCGCGTCTTCTACTACCCCGACATCTCTTCAGCAACGGAATCGGGTGACATCTCTCCAAGTTCGTTCAGTTGGGGGCGCCCCTCAAGCTGCATCATCCCCAAGCCGTATGGGTCCATCCCTGCAGCGTGTATCGTTTTGCATTCACCAAATTTGTCTAACCATCTTTTATGAGTTTATCTATGATCATCACTCTGCGGCCTCGAGTCTTAACCGCCTCGCGGTCTACCAACATTTGCTGGCTTGTCCCTCACTCGCCTCGCTGCATGGCTACTCATGTCGGCACGACGCTTGTGCTCAGGTCCGTCCCTGCAACGCTGACAAACCCAAGGACCAAGCTTTGGCTCACAACCCGCCTCGCACACGCCACCTCACCAGGTCCTCGGTGTTTGTCTTTCGCCAGGGGCCCTGGGGCGGACAGTCTGCTCCACATGGGGTTCATGACCTCTGCTGTCATCTAACATGCAGGTTCACCTGATGATGGTTCACGGGCCGGTCTGGACGACCGCCACCTTACCTCGCAAGTCGCTTGCACTTTAAAGGGGGGGTGTCCCGAGCATCGTGTCTTGGGAGCTCCTACTGGCTCTCCAGCCCTGACCCCCTGGCCTTGACCACAGCATCGCGACCTGGCATACCAACGGCGGTTGAGATCGCACGAGGGCCGGGACCCGAGGACATAGAGCACCTAGGCGAGCGAGGCGAGAGGGTAGTCATTGCAAGCCACGCCTAATGACACCACCACGAACGCAAGAGCGGGCACCCCCAGTAGATCGCAACAGGCCTACTAAAGATAAGTCGCGTGCACTGTGATACCGTTCTCGCATCCCGCTCGCCCCAACCTCGTAGTCCCACTCCGGCGACATCACTCCCCTTTTCCGTTCCTTGGGCGGCTGCTTGCACGCCAAGGAGGACCTCGTGAGCATCGCGTCTCATGAGCTCTCACCGGACCTCGGGCCGCTCACCTCCTAGCGTTGACCACGGCATCGTGACCTGGCATACTAGCGACGGCTGAAGCCTGCCTGGGGACTGGGTCCCGTCGGCATAGAGCGCCATGCTTGTCAGATATCGGGTTCCGGCAAAACCCTTAAGGTTTGAACTCTGGGGTGCGCACGAAGACCTTCTCCCTATCGAAACACGCCCACAACCTCGCCGCGATTCTAAACTAGAACGATGAACAACACAAGAGACACGAGGTTTATACTGATTCAGGCCACAGTTGTGGTGTAATACCCTAATCTAGTGTGTGGTGTGGTGGATTGCCTCTTGGGTTGATGATGAACAGTATAGAGGAAGAACAGCCTCGCGAGGAGAGGTGTTCTTCTGGTGGTGTGGATGAGCTAGGTTTGGGTCAGATTCCCTCTCCTCTAGATGAGATCCTCCCTCTACTGTGGTGGTTAGCCCTATTTATAGAGGCCCTAGTCCTCTTCCCAAATATCGAGAGGGAAGGGAGCCAACAATGGCCATTTTGAAAGGGGACAACTAGTACAAGCTATCCTGACTAAAGATGGTCTGCGACTACCAAAGGTGTTGGTGATAACGCCGTCTTGGGCTCCATGGTGACCTCCGTCCTGCCGTCCTGCTGGTCTTGGTCTCATTGCACCGATATGGAAACCTTTGCCTGATGCCTCGGTACTCCGGGCCTGCGCTTGCCCCTTTGCACCAAAGAGGAAACGATGACACTATGTAGGCTGGCGCCCGCCTGGCGCCTGCCTGGTCTTGATCGTCATGGCTTGTGTCATGAGCACCTCGCGAGGCACCCCTTGTCTTGATCTCTCCGCCTCCTCGCGAGCCTGCCTGGTGAGGCCGCCCCTAAGGAGGCCTTGCGTCATCCGCCCCACGAGGCCTGGCCCCTCGCGAGGGTCTTGAGTGTTTTTTGATGAAGACAAGTCCTATTAGGCCACTGGTTGAGCCACGCTGTAGGCCGCAGGCAGGCAAGTCTGGGGATCCCCATTCCCAGAACACCGACATTAGCCCCCGGGCCCAAGGCACGCTCGGACTTGGCTTAGCGGTGAAGCCAAAGGGCAAGTGCGGAGCGCCGCGGGCCCCAACAGCCTGCGGCCTTGATTGCCGCGTGGCGGTTGATTGGACATGGGCGTCTCCGCTTCCCCATGCTGCCTCGGCAACTGCCCGACTGACAAAAGGCTGGCCTGGGTGAGGCTTGCCTTCATTGCTCTCTTTCGCCTTGCTCCAGGTCCCCTTCCTTACTCCCTTGCTTCCGAAATCTCTAGATCCGCTCCGCTCCTTCCCTTTCAACGAGCAATGCCGCCCCGCAAGGCCAAGGCCGACGCCCTACCGGCTTGGTATTCGCCGACCCAGGATGCCCCCAATATGTCGGAGAAGAATCTCGCCGCTACGTGCCTGATGACGGCAGCAGAGGGCAGCGAGATGGGGGAGACTGAACTCTGGGCTGGCTCCGCCGAGCGGGAGGCCAAGGGGAGCACCTTCTACCCCTTCTTCATGAACGCCATGGTCGCCGGCCTGGTTCCTCCCTTCTCTGAGTTCTTCTACGCCGTCCTCCGCCATTACAGGTTGCAGGCCCTTCATCTCCATCCCAACTTCGTTCTTCTTTTGTCAATTTTTGCCTACTACTGCGAAGCGCATGTTGGGGTGATGTCGTTCGTGGCTCTGCTGTGCCACTTCTTCTCCCTCCGAATCAATGGCGAGCACACCTCGGTGTGCGCCAACTTCGTCGTGTATTCCAAGGCCAACGCGATCTCGAAGACCGGTGTCGGTGTTCTGGGAACGGGGGCCCCCAGACTTGCCTACCTGCGGCCTGCGGCATGGCTCAAGTGGTGGCCCAGTATGGCCCATCTTCACCAACTCAAGCTCAAGACCCACGTGAGGGGCCAAGCCTCGTGGGGCGGACGACGCAAGGCTTCCTCAGGGACATCCTCACCAGGCAGGCTCGCAAGGAGGCGGAGAGATCAAGGCAGTGGTACCTCGCGAGGTGCCCATGATGCAAGCCATGACGATCGAGACCAGGCGGGCGCCAGGCGGGCTCTGGCCTGCACAATGTCCTTGTTTCCTCTTTGGTGCAAAGCGGGCAAGCGCAGGCACGAAGTACCGAGGCATCAAGCAAAGGTTACCATTTCGGTGCAACGAGACCAAGACCAACAGAGCGGCAGGACGAAGGTCACCGTGGAGCCCAAGACAGCGTCATCGCCAGTGCCTTTGGCAGCCGAAGACCAACTTTAGTGATGATAACTTGTACTAGATGTTCCCCTTCAAAATGGCCGTTGTTGGCTCCCTTCCCGCTCAATATTTGGGAAGAGGACCAGGGCCTCTATATATAGAGATAGCCACCACCAAAGAGGGGGACGGATCGGGATCACATCATTGAGAGCCTAGAGAGATCCAGCCACGTGGAACACCGCACCAGTGCAAGAACACCTATCGTGAGGCTGTTCTTCCCTTGTACTATCCATCATCAGCCCCTAAGGCAATCCACCACACCACACACTGGAGTAGGGTATTACACCACAACGGTGGCCCGAACCAGTATAAACCTTGAGTCCCTTGCTGTTCATCGTCTAGCTTAGATTTGTTGGGATCTATGGTAGGGTACTCGACTGCAAATTAAAATTTTCCTATGCGCAGAACATCTAGGAACATGCTACGAGAGATGGATCACAGTTCGTTACCACTAGACGCATAGTGCCGTGCAGCGGAAGAAGAGTTAGGGCAGCGCGTCCGCGTGGATTGTCTCCTCCTCGTTCGATCTCCCTCAAACAGCCGGTCCTCCGATCCCACGTACAAGTTCGCCGGAGCGGCGCAAGTGCACCGCCTCAAACGGTATTCGTGCGTGCGGTAGGAACACTATGCGGCGGACTGCTAGGTCCGATCACACAGTCGGCGGTGAGTGGAGGTGGCTACTCGCAACACATGCAAACCCTAGTCGCAATGCCGAAGCGCTCAATCGCATGACTGTGGCGCACTTCCACTTTATATAGGCGTCCGTCGCAGGCTCAACACTTGGGCCTCGCATGGACCCTAAAGCCCAAAGTCTACTCGGTCACGTTCCTAGTCCAGTTCGGATCACATCCGACCAGCGTCCTATGAATCGACCTCGTAGGTTCCTTTCGTTAAGCGCGCGACCCCTTAGGTTCAAGTCGGCTTGGTCATAGTTCGGATCACCTCCGACCTGCACGGTTGGTAGCGGCCTCTAGCAAGGCGTGCCGACCACCAAGCAGACTATGAAGCTGGTTAGGCGAACCTGTACAACGTGTCACACTTCTGTTCCCTTTGCCTCACGATATATGTTGTCAGGCTCAAGGCGAGACTGTCATCCTTGTGCTAGCCCGACCTCTTTCTCATTCCAGTGATACCGACCACAATCCGGATTATCTCATAATCCTTGTCGCATGGCCATGCTTCTCTTGGTCGAATCACACGAGGGGCGCAGAGTATATCTCTCCTGTTCGGAGGGGCAAATCCCATCTTGCTCGACCACGTCTCACAGCATGGGTTTGGACAAGCCCGAAACCTACCTTTGTAACTACCCAGTCACGGAGTAGCGTTTGGTCGGCCCAAAGCAAGTCTGTCACCATCCCGAGTACATGCGTCAGCTCAGGTCTTAGGACGTAGAACATATGTTGTACTAGAGACTCACAGATGACATATCGTTGTGTCTCATAGTTGGGTCTGTCCAACTTGGACCTTATCTCGACTCGGATCCGACTACGTCGAATATGACCAGACCTTTCCAAGTCCATATTATCCGGTTAGCATCCAATGCTCGATGGCTAGTGAGACCAAGCCATCGACCGTGTCATATGCTAGTCTAGTCGGCTGCGCGTCCACACAGCCCTTTCGACTAGGGACCTTTTAGGACAGTCATCATACAATGCGTAGTCCCACAAACAAGTCATGTACTTGCTGATGCACATCATTATAATGTCCAAGGACTATCTTTATTCATAAACACATAGGAAATATCATCATACATGATTTCCTCTAGGGCATATCTCCAACAGTCTCCCACTTGCACTAGAGTCAATCAAATAGACATCGAATGCCCATAGCTCTAACGTGCCCCTCATGCTTGGGTTGTGGAAGCGGCTTAGTCAACGGATCTGCAACATTTGCATCCGTGTGAATCTTGCATAACTCTACATCACCATTCTTTATGATCTTTCGTATCAGGTGATATTTCCGATCTATATGTCTGACCTTGTGGTGAATCCTCGGCTCCTTGGCTTGTGCGATGGCACCAGAATTATCACAATAAAGGTCCAACGGTTTCACCGAGGCTGGGAAAATACCAAGATCATCCAGAAAATGCCGGATCCAAACACCTTCCTTTGCAGCTTCACAAGCCGCAATGTATTCGGCTTCTATGGTAGAATCGGCCACCGTACCTGCTTGGAACTCATCCAGTGCACTGCCCCTCCGTTCAGGACGTACACGAATCCGGACTGTGATCGACAATCATCTCTGTCGGTTTGGAAACTAGCATCGACGTAACCCCTTACGACGAGCTCTTCCTCACCTCCATAAACTAGGAACATCTTTTTAGTCCTTTTCAGGTACTTCAAAATAGTCTTTACCGCTGCCTAGTGACTCTCACCTGGGTTGGCCTGGTATCTACTTGTTAGGCTTATTGCAAAAGCAACGTCAGGCCTTGTACATATCATGGCATACATAATGGATCCGATTGCCGAGGCATACGGAATCCTACTCATCCTGCTTCGCTCATCAGATGTCGAAGGACTCCGAGTCTCGCTTAGCCTTATATCATGTGAGAGTCGCAAGAACCCTTTCTTCACCTCACTCATGTTGAACCGCTTCAACACTTTAGCTATGTACGTGCTCTGGCTTAAGCTGAGCAGCCTCCTCGATCTATCTCTATAGATCTTAATGCCTAAAATATAGACTGCCTCACCAAGGTCCTTCATCAAAAACTAGCTATTCGATGATTCCTTGATCGAGTTTAGCATCGAAACATTGTTCCCGATCAACAATATGCCATACACATACAAGATCAAAAACACTATCGAGCTCCCACTTAACTTCTTGTATAAACAAGGGTCCTCTTTGCTTTTGATGAAACCGAGACCAGTGACAACCTCATCAAAACGAATGTTCCAACTGCGAGATGCTTGCTTCAACCCATAAATGGATCTCTTGAGCTTGCATACCTTACTAGTGCTAGTCGGATCGACAAAACCCTCGGGCTGTATCATATACACGTCCTCGGTTAAATTTCCGTGAAGGAAAGCCATTTTGACATCCATCTGCCATATCTCATAATCGAAATATGTAGCTATAGCTAGTATGATCCTCACCGATTTCAGCATCGCTACCGGCGAGTAAGTCTCGTCATAGTCAATTCCTTGAACTTGTCCATAACCTTTAGTGACAAGCCGAGCTTTGTGGATCTGAACATTTCCATCCACATCGGTTTTCTTCTTAAAGACCCATTTGCAACCAATGGCAGTTACGCCAGGTGGCGGATCAACCAAGTGCCAGACTTGATTCTCGTCCATGGACTTTAACTCGGATCTCATGGCCTCCAGCCATGCCTCGGAATCTGGGCTCACCATAGTTTCCGCATATGTGGCCAGCTTTTCGCTTTCTAACAACAATACATCGCGCACTCTGCGCAATCTTTCCGACCTCCATGGTTCTGGTGCCGCTTCCACTACAGGTTCCCTGACTGACTCCGGTATCATCTCATCACTAGCCAAGCCGTCCCCGTGTGGTCCTCGAATTTCTTTGAGTCGAACCGTCCTCCCACTGGCCTCCCGACTGAGAAACTCTTTCTCAAGGAAAACCCCGTTCCGAGCAACAAACACTTTGTTCTCTTCCCGGTTGTAGAAGCTATATCCCAAGGTTTCCCTCGGATATCCCACGAATATGCATTTATCCGACTTGGGTGTAAGCTTGTCTGATATTAGCCGCTTGACAAATGCTTCACAACCCCTAATCTTTAGAAAAGACAAACTAGGACTCTTCCCAATCCACATCTCATGTGGTGTTTTGTCTACGGATTTTGATGGTGCCCTATTAAGTGTGAAAGCTGCAGTTTCTAGAGCGTATCCCCAGAATGAGAAGGGTAAATCCGATTTGCGCATCATCGACCGGACCATGTCCAACAAGGTCCTATTCCTCCGTTCCGACACGTCGTTTCTCTATGGCGTACCGGGAGGTGTGAGCTGAGGTACTATACCTCGGCTTTTTAGATGATCATCAAACTCCTGGCTCATGTACGCACCTCCACGATCAGATCGCATAAGCTTTATAGTCTTGTCGAGCTGATTCTCGTACTGAAACTCTTTGAACTTTTCAAAAGTTTCCGACTTGTGCCTCATCAAATAGATATATTCATATCTAGTCAAGTCGTCGGTAAAAGTCATGAAGTACTGATAGCCACCTCTGGCAGTTGTGCTCATAGGACCACACACATCACTGTGTATAAGCTCCAACAGCTCGGACGCCCTCTCGCAACACTTTGCGAAAGGAGACTTAGTCATCTTGCCGAGCAAGCATGATTCGCATGTCTCAAACGACTCAAATTCGGACGAAGTTGGCAGCCCATCATCATGGAGCTTCTTCATGCCTTTCAGACTAATGTGTCCAAGCCGGCAATGCCAGAAGTATGTCGGATTTATCTCATTAGGCTTATGCCTCTTGACATTCATGTTATAGACCGGTTCATGTTCTAGATTCAATAAAAATAGCCCATCAACAATGGGTGCATAGCCGTGGAACATACCATTCAAAAATATCGAACAACCATTGTCCTTTAAATTGAATTCATAACCCTGACTCATCAAACATGAGGCAGAAATAATGTTCCAACTAAGTGCAGGAATGTAATAAAAATTATTCAATTCCATAATGAATCCGGAAGGAAGCCGGAGCTGCATCGTGCCGACTTCCAACGCAGCAACTCTTGCTTTGTTGCCGACCCTGATGTCAATCTCCCCTTGTGCCACACGCCTAGTTCTTACTAGCCCCTGCATCGAGTTGCAAATATGAACAACCGATCCGGTATCAAATACCCAAGAGCTACTAGGTATGTCAGCAAGGTAAATGTCTATAACATATGCAACAAGTGAGCTGTAGCATCACTTCTAGCCAACATACCTATCCGGTAAGCAACTCCTTGCTAATCACATCTCTATACGACTCGTGTTGGTCGGGAAGGTATCTCATACCTCGGCTCCCAACCTTCTTTGCCACAAGGCCCAAAACCGTTTTGATAGCCTTGTCAAGTTAACCTGACGCAGTGCATGCCCGTGTCCGACACGAACCCTTCAGTTCAAGGACACCCAGCAGCGCCCCAATTTTATGAGCCCACTACTAGATACTTGACGTGCGAAGGTGCAACATTGGGGATGGCAATTCGCTTGATATTCATGAGGGATCATGATGTAGGGTGGAACCCTATGTGGACGATCTTTCACGTTTGGAGGGGCTCCTACGGGGATTCACGAAGAACACGCGGAAGCACAAAGGGGAAACAGGGGGAAAACGAGAGAGAGAGAACCACTAAACTGACATAGAATCAATCACATGAGTGCTAGTTCACCGACAACATAGAGTAACATAAGATCCACGGTCAACAAAGGTAAGGATACATAGGAACAGTTCTTCTCCGTATGGAGGTCTTGATGATCTTCCCTAGAAAGGGGTCTTGAATCCGCTTGGGGGATCTTCTCTGAAGAGGTCCTGAGCTCCAAGGAGAAGTAACCAAGTGGATGAGCAAGGCTCTCACACAAAATATGAGCTAAACCTATGCTACCCTCACTAGGAGGTGGGGGCGTCCTATTTATAGTCTTAGTGCAAATGGAAGTCAAAGTGAAGGGATACAAGGGCTCCAGCCCGCAGGTGCGGTCACTCAGGTGCCGGACGTCCGGAAGACATCGGACGTCCGGAGGCTCGGGACGGTCCGGACATCCGGCTGGGCTCGGACGTCCGTAGATTCGGCTCTGTCTTGGTTGCGTCGGACGTCCAGAGAGGGTCGGTCGTCCAGAGCTTCTGGATGGACCGGACGTCTGTAGGCTGTCGGTCGTCCGTAGTTTTGGCTCGGGTGGTTGTCGCCCGGTCGTCCGAGGCGTCTCGGGCTTCCGTAGATTTGGTTCGGGTGGCCAGATACCGGACGTTCGGAGGGCTCGGTCGTTCGTCTCCTGGGACTCGTCAGACGTCCGGACTTGGTCGGTCGTCCGAGGCCTGTAGCTTCCGCGGCAGCTCTTCTTGTCCATCATGCTTGGGGTCCTCGCCGTCTTGGCTCTTGTATGTAGCTGTTCCGTGGCTCGATTCCAGGCACCTGATCACACATAGAGTTTCCGAATAAGGTAGTAGCCATGTCTCGCGAGTAGGAAGAGCGAGTTCGGAGAGGAGCGAGTTCACCTTATCTTCAATAGCCTTAGCTCGGGCTCGTGTCATGGGTCCAAGTGGTGTTGAGGGAGATGTAGGAACGTCCATTGGGATGAGCAAGGGATGCTCCGCAGCATCTCCCCCCCCCCCTTGTGAAAGATTGATGAGGACATGACTACCTTGAATATGACCAAAAATATTGCATATATGCATATTTGTCAGGTGATTTCTAGTGCAAACTATTCAATAATCTATTTATGTTATCCAGAACAAAAATACTTCACACACTTTTGTGTTTTGTCTAATTGCAGGTGTATGAGACATTTGTACAATCCACATATGAAGATAAGGAAGAAAGAGATGTTTATTTGCTGTCCAAAAAGTTCTCTCACGTCACTTTTGACCCAAGAGAAGATAGAGTCCAAGTCTCTCACGTTCTGGATTCAGATTCGGACTGCACAGACACACCTGACTCAAAACGCACACAAGTTTTTCATACGGACTCCGAATTGGGTGATTCTTTTTTTGTTGGAAACTAGATTTGGTGCACTTTCCAACCCAATTGGAATCACCTTCAAATTCGTCCGGAGCGTTGAGTTGTGGACGAAACAATCTGATGCTGCAGCAGAATCCGAGTCAAACTACAAGTCCAAAGGTGTTACATCACCTCCACTTGGGCCCATTGGCCTTGTACGACCTAGATTTAGTTTTAGGCTGCCTTGGGACGTCCTCCCACCTCCTTGGCCGCCACCCCTTGCTCCTATATAAGTAGATCCATCTAGTAGCTTTTCCTGGGGATTTGTTTAGTTAAAGTTAGCCAACGCAACTTCGTGTACCTCGTTTGTGTCCAACGACCAGACCAAGACCGCTTTCGGATCCCCACCTTTATCAATACTTCATACATATTTGCAATATTCAGATTGCTTTTATCATATTCTTGCTCGTTCTTCGATTGCTTGCAGGAATAGACCTTCGTGGTCAGGTTGATCGTGCACCGGCGTGGTCAATAACCTCTGGAGATTGGTTTAGTGATTGCTAAGGCGCAACGTCGTGCACGTTTGTAGTCGGATCGTCAAAGTCGTCTCCACCAAATCGATAGTTACCATCTCATCGAAAGATCGGGACACTCCCGCCTCTATCAAAGATCCGACCTCGGATCGAAATCCTCATCACCATGGTTCGGGGAGAGATCGAAGGCGTTGAAGATGTCGCTCACGTTGTACTTGTCGTGTGGGAGATCGATCTTGTAAGCATTGTTGTTGTAGCGTGCTAGCAACTTGAAAGGTCCGTCGGCGCGAGGGAGAAGCTTGGACTTGCGTTCGTTGGGGAAGCGGTCCTTGCGAAGATGTAGCCACACCAGGTCTCCAATGTTGAATATCATGGGGTGCTTGTTGATGTTGAGCTTGGTCGCGAGGCGTTGTACTTGGCACTCGATGGTGTGCCTTGTATCTTCATGAATCTTCTTTATGTAGCTTGCACGGGGACTTGCATCGAGGTTGGTGCGCTCTTGTAGAGGAAGAGGTAGAATGTCCAATGGGGACAACACGTTGAAGCCGTAGACGACCTCAAAGGGGGACTTGCCGGTTGTCGAATGTCTTGCATGGTTGTAGGCGTACTCGGCGATTGGTAGGCACGCCTCCCACTCCTTGATGTTCCTCTTGATAAACACGCGAAGTAGAGTGGAGAGTGTACGGTTCGTCACCTCTGTTTGGCCGTCGGTTTGAGGATGGTATGCCAAAGAGAACAATAGCTTGATGCCGAGCTTGGCGCATAGGGTCTTCCAAAAGTAACTCAAGAACTTGACCTCGCGGTCCGAGACAATTGTCTTTGGCACTCCATGAAGTCGCAAGATTTCCCTACAAAATAGATTGGCAATATGTGAAGCATCGTCTATCTTGTTGCAAGGAATGAAATGTGCCATCTTAGAAAATCTATCCACAACAACAAAGACGGAATCCTTGCCATTTTGAGTTCTAGGAAAACCAAGTATAAAATCCATGCTAATGTCTTCCCAAGGTTGATAAGGAATAGGAAGTGGCATGTAAAGACCATGGGATTGAGCTTTAGACTTAGCTTTGCGACATGTAGAGCACCGGTTGGTGAAGCGTGAGACGTCACGGAACATCTTGGGCCAAAAGTAGTTCTTGGAGAGCGTGGCGAATGTCTTGTCGCATCCAAAGTGTCCCATAAGTCCGCCTCCACGAGCCTCTTGCAAAAGGAGTAAACGAAGAGAAGACTCGGGAATGAAAAGTTTGTTAGCTCTCATAAGATAATCATCCTTTATGTAGTATCGTTCCCAAGACGTGTGCGTCAAACACTTAGCATAAGGAGTAGAAAAAGAAGGATCATGCTCATACAAGTCTTCTATATGCTCAAAACCAATAACATTCAACTCAAGTTGAGTGACAAGTGTGCATATGTGTGAAAGTGCATCCGCAACAACATTTTCTTTACCCTTAATGTACTTGATCACATATGGGAAAGATTCAATAAATTCACTCCATTTGGCATGACGCTTGTTCAACTTAGTTTGGCCTTTTAGGTACTTAAGCGTTTCATGATCGGTATGGATGACAAATTCATGAGGTCTAAGGTAATGTTCCCTAGCATGTAACACACGCACTAAAGCATACAATTCTTTGTCATAGATTGGGTAGTTAAGTTGAGCACCGGAGAGTTTTTCACTAAAATAAGCAATGGCTCATTTTTCTTGCATCAAAACTCCGCCAATTCCGGTACCACTTGCATCACAATGAACACCAAAAGTTTTCTCAAAGTTGGGCAAAGCAAGAATCGGAGCTTGAGTAAGCAAAGACTTGAGCTCATCAAAAGCGGTGGATTACAAAGATCCCCAAACAAAAGGTGCATTCTTCTTACTCAAAGCATGCAAAGGAGCGGCAACTGTGCTAAATTTTTTCACAAAGCGGCGATAAAATCCTGCAAAGCCAAGAAAACTACGCACTTGTTGCAAATTGGTGGGTTGGGGCCAAGTTTTAATTGCTTTAATCTTAGTTTCATCAACATGGACACCCTTGGAAGAGACAACAAAACCCAAGAAAACCACTTTGTCAACGCCAAAAGTGCATTTTTTCAAGTTCGCATAAAGTCTTTCCTTGCGGAGGGTTTGCAACACAGATTTAATATGATTAATGTGCTCTTTCATGGTTTTGCTAAACACAAGGATATCATCAAAGTAAACCACAACGAAGACTCCAATGTAAGGTCTAAGCACATGATGCATAAGATGCACGGAAGTTCCGGGTGCTTCCGACAAACCCATAGGCATCACTAACCACTCATATAAGCCAAATTTTGTTTTGAAAGCGGTTTTCCATTCATCACCTTCTTGAATGCAGATTTGATAATAGCCACTTTTAAGATCTATTTTTGAGAAAAAGTTGGCTCCACTAAGTTCATCAAGCATATCGTCTAAGCGAGGAATGGGATGCCTATATCGAACGGTAATGACATTTATGGGTCTGCAATCGGAACACAAGCGGAAACTTCCATGGGATTAGGCACAAGTATAACGGGAACGGCGCAAGGGCTTAAGCTTTCACGTACATGACCGTTGTCGATGAGTTGTTGTACTTGCCGTTGAATCTCCTTGGTTTCTTCGGGATTGACACAGTATGGAGCTTTATTTGGAAGTGGCGCTCCGGGGATGAGGTCAATTCGATGCTCAATGCCTCGTAGTGGTGGTAGACCCGGTGGTAGCTCATCGGGGAAAACATCTTTGAATTCCTGCAAAAGAGATTGAAACACTAAAGGTAACTCGTGAGAGGTGTTAGTTGTTGGCTCTCCATCTTTGCACACAAGGACGAAGTGCATCACACTTGATGGGTTCTCACACACTTCTCTTATCTCACTTTTGGTGGCAAATAGGATGAGGTTTTTCTCTCTAGGCGAAGAGGCGCTCAAATTTGGCTTGTGGCTCTCACTCACTTTTGGGTGTGTCATTTTTTTTCTCTTCTCTCCATGATTGGTGGCTTGCTTGTCGGCTATCACTTGACTAGGAGACATAGGTCATAGCACATATTCCTTTCCTTTCATTTTCAAGCTATAGTGATTGGTACGCCCATTTTGGATGACACCACGGTCGAATTGCCATGGTCGACCAAGAAGGAGGTGGCAAACAATCATTGGGACCACATCACACTCCAAAGTGTCTTCATAAGCACCAATTTTGAAGGAGACTTGGACCGTATGCTCGACTCGTATAGTGCCGGAGTCACTTAGCCATTGAACCTTGTAGGGGTGCGGGTGCTTCCTCTTGACCAATTGAAGCTAGGAACATAGTTCTTCACTTGCGAAGTTGTGGCAACTACCTCCATCGATGATGACCTTGATGGACCTTCCATTGATGCCGGCCTTAGTGTGGAAGATGTGGCATCGTTGGTCTTCTTCTTGTTGATGTTGAAGTGTCAAGACTTTGGAGACAACGAGAGCGGGGCTCAAATCCTCATCACAAAAGACTTGATCATCTTCATCCTCGTTCACGCGCCGGTGCATGGCCACTTGCTCAAGGGCTTCCATCTCCTCTTCACTCATTGAGTCATATGTGCCGTCGTCGTTGAGGATCATGGTGCGCTTGTTCGTGCATTGGAAGGACTTGTGGCCTCGGCCGCCGCAAGTGAAATACTTGAAGGATCTTGTTTTGATGGTCTCATCGGTTGGAGTAGATGATGAAGCACGCGGTTTGAAGTTGCTTGTAGTAGGAGGAAGACGACTTGAACTTGCCAAAGTTTTCTTGTAATTTGATTTGTCATCGTTGCTTGGAGAAAGCTTGGTTGATGTAGATGTTGAAGGAGTCGTTGAAGCTTGGATGTTGGAAAAACCATAGGTCTTGGATGAGTACTTGGCGTACTTGAAGTCATCTTGCACTTGACGTTCCGCCTTGGTTGCTTGATGTACGAGCTCACTGAGGTTGGAATAGGGCTGGAAGTCGGCAATCTTCTTGATGGGATTATTGGGTCCATTTAAGAAACGTGCCATTGTTTGCTCATCATCTTCCGTGACATTGGCTCGAATCATGGCAATCTCCATTTCCTTGTAGTATTCTTCAACACTCTTTGTTCCTTGCTTGAGGAGTTGTGGCTTCTTGAAGAGATCGCGGTTGTAGTAGGTTGGTACAAAGCGTGCCCGCATGACATCCTTCATTTGAGCCCAAGTGGTGATTGGTGGTTCACCTCTTGCTTGACGGCGTTCAAGTACTTGTTCCCACCATATGAGCACATAATCTTGGAACTCAAGTGATGCCATAGCGATCTTCTTCTCTTCCTCATAGTTGTGCAAGCGGAAAATTTTGTCGACCTTCAATGCCCATGAGAGGTACTCTTCTGGATCATTGCTTCCATTGAACTTGGGCATTGTGAACTTGAGCTTGCCATAGCATTGCTCTTCATTGTGTTGTTGGCGATGGTGATGGTGATGTCCTTGACGTTGAGGGGATAGTCATCCTCATGTTGCTCTTGGCGCGGAGGAAGTCCATGAGCAACTTGCTCTTGTTGAACTTGAGGTTGAGGTGGAGCTTGACGAGCTTGTGGAGGACCTTGTGGAGCTTGACGTTGCACATGCGGTTGGTAGTTCCTCTCTTGGATTTCTTCTCGAAGGGCTTCCTCTTGATTGCGCCACTCGTGATTGCAGTTGGCGATGGCGTGACTCGAATCTCGAATGGCACATTGCGCCTCAAGAGCTTGCGCTTCACGTTGTTGTTGTTGAAGACGTTGAGCCTCGCCGTCTTGTTCCTCTTGGTGTAGACATGCTCGTTCTTCTTCTTGGCGCCTTAGTCATTGCCTTTCTTGAGCTTGAGCAAAAACGACTTGGTTTGATTGAGGACGAGGGATTTGCTCATCGACTTGTTCTTGTGAATGCTTGTCATGTAGCGGGTTTGGAGATGCATGCCGGTCTTGACGCGCAGCTCGACGAAGAGTGTTCGATGACGGTGTACTTGAGTCAGAGAAGGTGTCGTCGGAGTGTCGACTTGAGCGGCTCCGTCTTGAGGATGAAGAAGTGGAAGGACGCCGGTTCCTCATGAAGGCGCGGATCTCATCCATTCTTGCATCATTCTCTTGCTTCTGAGCGTCGAATTTGTTGTCGAAGTAGTCCCTCATTGCTTGTTGCTCTTGGTGCAATGCCTTTTGAGCTCCAAATAGGTGGTTCTTGGTGACGAATGATGACATGTCGTCGTCGTTCTCGATGAGAGGTGGAGTGGTAGAAGAACTTGGCCTATCCATCATACCAAGCAAAATGTAAGTGGTAGAAGGAAAAGAACGTGTACCAAATGTACCTTGACCGAAGTTGAAGATGAATCAAGTTCACTCAAATGCGGATAATGAAATAGCACTGTTGGTACCAATTCTTGTCGGTTCTCACACCTACACACATAAAAGCTTATGGTGGAGCTTGGGTAGGATGGTGGCACAAAATTTGATGCAATAGTAAGTGAGCTTCAATAATGTTGGAAAAGATTCACAAATTTGCAAATGCAACAAGTAGACCAAGCAAGTATGGGTACACGGAAACACACACGCAAATAGATAAATGGGATTGTGCAATCCAAAATTGAGCCAAAATGTGGAAACCACGAAATGCTCTTGTTGCACAATACTAGAGAGACGCTAGCACGATTGCAAAATAGGCGGATACGCAAACTTGTGCACAACCTACTAGGCAAAAATGCAACGAACTCTATCCCAAGTATGCTATATGTATGATATTTCGGTGCTATGATCCAAGATGATCGGATATGACAATCTTAATGTTGTATGATGCTATGGTTCTTGCTTATAAGCTCTTTGCTTATCTTTCCTTTTTTGCTTAAAAGCTTGGGTGGCTCTTTCACTTTTTTGCTCTTTTCTCATGCAAAACTCACGAACCAAGATAGCAATTGTGTATGCTATGACAACTTTGTGACACACAAGTTGATCTCAAGATAAGCACCACTATGGTATGATATGTACGCTATGTTGTATGATCACTAATGTGCACAAGTCACGTTGCCTGCAATAGTCAACCGCTAGTCTCGATGGGTAAGCTACGCAAAATGAGGCAATGTGGGTTATCAATGCAATTGCAAGTTATGACAAAGATGTCGTCAAAGTTACCGTCCTTGGCGATGATGAGACCCTCGAGAAGTTGAGCCGTGGTCTTGATGAAGTCGAACTGTACCTAGATAGCCGAAACACAAAAGGATACGGGAAACCACAACCCAAACTCTCAAAACCAAAACGTGTCAAAATCGACATAGGAGGTAGCGGGGCAGATGTTGGTGTATGTGGCTTTGGGAGTTGTGGTGGAAGGTGAGGTGGAGGAGAGGTGAGACTGACAAAATTTAGTTTCATCAGGGTTTCACGGATGTCCGGGCTTTTACGGTCGTCCAGTCATCGTCGGACGTCCGAGCTTTTCGGTTCGTCCGGAGCCTGGGTGAAAATCGGGCTCGGGAAGATGAACTGCTAGAATTCCGGGGAAGAATAAGATGGTGATGTTGAAATCGAGCAGATTGGCTGATGGAAAAGAGTGGGGAGAGTGGGAGAAGCTAGATCCACACATTGCAACACAAATCCATGGACCAAATCCAACAAAATCTCAACTCACCAACAAATCACAAAAAAAAAGTTGGGGCTATTTTTGGTGGGGAATTTTCGGATTTAGGACAAAAACATCAAAATCAAGCTAGAAAACACGGGGTAGGGGCTCCAAAACGTGATCAACTTGGCTCATGATACCAAGATGATGTAGGGTGGAACCCTATGTGGACGATCTTTCACGTTTGGAGGGGATCCTACAGGGATTCACGAAGAACACACAAAAGCACAAAGGGGAAACACGGGGAAAACAAGAGAGAGAATCACTAAACCGACATAGAATCAATCACACGAGTGCTAGATCACCGACAACATAGAGTAACATAAGATCCACGATCAACAAAGGTAAGGATACATAGGAACAGTTCTTCTCCGTACGGAGGTCTTGATGGTCTTCCCTAGAAAGGGGTCTTGAATCCGCTTGGGGGATCTTCTCCGAAGAGGTCCTGACCTCCGAGGAGAAGTAACCAAGTGGATGAGCAAGGCTCTCACACAAAATATGAGCTAAACCTATGCTACCCTCACTAGGAGGTGGGGGCGTCCTATTTATAGTCTTAGTGCAAATGGAAGTCAAAGTGAAGGGATACAAGGGCTCCAGCCCGCAGGTGCGGTCACTCAGGTGCCGGACGTTCGGAAGACATCGGACGTCCGGAGGCTCGGGACGGTCCGGACATACGGCTGGGCTCGGACGTCCGTAGATTCGGATCTGCCTTGGTTGTGTCGGACGTCCGGAGAGGATCGGTCGTTCGGAGCTTCTGGATGGACCGGACGTTCGTAGGCTGTCGGTTATCCGTAGTTTTGGCTCGGGTGCTTGTCGCCCGGTCGTCCGACGCGTCTCAGGCTTCTTGATAGAGGCGGGGGTGTCCCGATCTTTCGATGAGATGGTAACTATCGATTTGGTGGAGTCGACTTTGACGATCCGACTACAAACGTGCACGACGTTGCGCCTTAGCAATCGCTAAACCAATCTCCAGAGGTTATTGACCACGCCGGTGCACGATCAACCTGACCACGAAGGTCTATTCCTGCAAGCAATCGAAGAACGAGCAAGAATATGATAAAAGCAATCTGAATATTGCAAATATGTATGAAGTATTGATAAAGGTGGGGATCCGGAAGCGGTCTGGGTCTGGTCGTTGGACACAAACGAAGTACACGAAGTTGCAATGGCTAACTTTTAACTAAACAAATCCCAAGGAAAAGCTACTAGATGGATCTACTTATATAGGAGCAAGGGGTGGCGGCCAAGGAGGTGGGAGGACGTCCCAAGGCAGCCTAAAACTAAATCTAGGTTGTACAAGGCCAATGGGCCCAAGTGGAGGTGATGTAACACCTTTGGACTTGTAGTTTGACTTGGATTCTGCTGCAGCACCAGATTGTTTCGTCCACAACTCAACGCTCCGGACGAATTTGAAGGTGATTCCAATTGGGTTGGAATGTGCACGAAATCTAGTTTCCAACAAAAAAAGAATCACCCAATTCGGAGTCCGTATGAAAAACTTGTGTGCGTTTTGAGTCAGGTGTGTCTGTGCAGTCCAAATCTGAATCCAGAACGTGAGAGACTTGGACTCTATCTTCTCTTGGGCCAAAAGTGACGTGAGAGAACTTTTTGGACAGCAAATAAACATCTCTTTCTTCCTTATCTTCATATGTGGATTGTACGAATGTCCCATACACCTGCAATTAGACAAAACATAAAAGTGTGTGAAGTATTTTTGTTCTGGATAACATAAATAGATTATTGAATAGTTTGCACTAGAAATCACCTGACAAATATGCATATATGCAATATTTTTGGTCATATCCAAGGTAGTCATGTCCTCATCATCCTCCCCTTCTTGAAAATAAAGCCGTCCTCGGCGTTGCTTAATCTGAAATGTGGCTAACAAAAGAGACAAGGTGTACATATTGTATATGTATATGTCATCCATTTTTACTTCCCTTGATTTTTGCATATATGAAACATGAATAGATGAGTAACTTGCATAGTTCATAAAATCTAAAGCCAAAAAATTAGCACAAGAAGTAGAAGGCATGAAAATATTGCAACTCAGTTTGCACATATAAGTGAAGCTCTTATTCATTTCAAAAGATTGACAATGTTCATCATTAAACCATCCCAACATTGGTGAATAAACCTTACTTGCATCAAATTTACATGCTACAACATGCTTAAATAAGCAAACATGCAATAAGTCATTCAACACTGATTAGGACATGACTACCTTGGATATGACCAAAACTATTGCATATATGCATATTTGTCAGGTGATTTCTAGTGCAAACTATTCAATAATCTATTTATGTTATCCAGAACAAAAATACTTCACACACTTTTGTGTTTTGTCTAATTGCAGGTGTATGGGACATTTGTACAATCCACATATGAAGATAAGGAAGAAAGAGATGTTTATTTGCTGTCCAAAAAGTTCTCTCACGTCACTTTTGGCCCAAGAGAAGATAGAGTCCAAGTCTCTCACGTTCTGGATTCAGATTCGGACTGCACAGACATACCTGACTCAAAACGCACACAAGTTTTTCATACGGACTCCAAATTGGGTGATTCTTTTTTTGTTGGAAACTAGATTTCGTGCACTTTCCAACCCAATTGGAATCACCTTCAAATTCATCCGGAGCGTTGAGTTGTGGACGAAACAATCTGATGCTGCAGCAGAATCCGAGTCAAACTACAAGTCCAAAGGTGTTACATCACCTCCACTTGGGCCCATTGGCCTTGTACGACCTAGATTTAGTTTTAGGCTGCCTTGGGACGTCCTCCCACCTCCTTGGCCGCCACCCCTTACTCCTATATAAGTAGATCCATCTAGTAGCTTTTCCTTGGGATTTGTTTAGTTAAAAGTTAGCCATTGCAACTTCGTGTACTTCGTTTGTGTCCAACGACCAGACCAAGACCGCTTACGGATCCCCACCACTATCAATACCTCAAATATATTTGCAATATTCAGATTGCTTTATCATATTCTTGCTCGTTCTTCGATTGCTTGCAGGAATAGACCTTCGTGGTCAGGCTGACCGTGCTTCCGGCATCGTCAGTAACCTCAGGAGATTGGTTTAGCGATTGCTAAGGCGCAACGTCGTGCACGTTTGTAGTCGGATCGTCAAAGTCGTCTCCACCAAATCGATAGTTATCATCTCATCGAAAGATCGGGACACCCCGCCTCTATCATCATTAAACACAAGAAGGGAAAAGAAAATGTTATTGCTGATGCTTTGTCTCGTCGCTATACTATGCTTTCACAACTTGACTTCAAAATATTTGGTTTGGAGACCATCAAAGATCAATATGTGCATGATGCTGATTTTAAAGATGTAATGCATAATTGTAAAGAAGGAAGAATGTGGAACAAGTTTGTTGTTAACGATGGATTTGTGTTTCGTGCTAACAAGCTATGCATTCCAGCTAGCTCCGTTCGTCTTTTGTTGTTGCAGGAGGCGCATGGAGGAGGATTAATGGGACACTTTGGCGTGAAGAAGACGGAGGACGTACTTGCTACACATTTCTTTTGGCCAAAGATGAGACGGGATGTTGAGCGTTTTATTGCTCGCTGCACTACATGTCAAAAAGCCAAGTCACGCCTCAATCCTCATGGTTTATATATGCCTTTGCCTGTACCTAGTGTTCCTTGGGAGGATATATCTATGGACTTTGTTTTAGGTTTACCTCGAACAAAGAAGGGGAGGGATAGCATATTTGTTGTCGTGGATAGATTCTCGAAAATGGCACACTTTATACCATGTCATAAAAGCGATGATGCTGTTAATGTTGCTGATTTGTTCTTTCGTGAAATTATTCGCTTGCATGGTGTGCCAAATACTATTGTTTCAGATCGTGATACTAAATTTCTTAGCCACTTTTGGAGATGTTTATGGGCTAAGTTGGGGACTAAACTGCTTTTTAGTACTACTTGTCACCCCCAAACTGATGGACAAACTGAAGTAGT
This sequence comes from Triticum dicoccoides, assembly GCF_002162155.2. Taxonomy (NCBI): domain Eukaryota; kingdom Viridiplantae; phylum Streptophyta; class Magnoliopsida; order Poales; family Poaceae; genus Triticum; species Triticum dicoccoides. The sequence continues at coordinate 322,947,524 of NC_041393.1, read as the reverse complement.
CAATAGAACGTTGTCTACTATGCTTAGGGCTATTTTGAAGAATAATAAGAAAATGTGGGAGGAATGCTTGCCTCATATTGAATTTGCTTATAATCGTTCATTGCATTCTACTACTAAGATTTGCCCTTTTGAAGTTGTGTATGGTTTCCTACCTCGTGCACCTATTGATTTGTTGCCTCTTCCATCTTCGGAGAAGGTTAATTTTGATGCTAAACAACATGCTGAATTGATTTTAAAAATGCATGAGTTAACTAAGGAAAACATTGAGCGCATGAATGCTAAATATAAACTTGCTGGAGATAAGGGTAGAAAACATGTTGTGTTTGCACCTGGAGATCTTGTTTGGTTACATTTGCGTAAGGATAGATTTCCTGATTTGCGCAAATCAAAGTTAATGCCACGTGATGATGGTCCCTTTAAGGTGTTAGAGAAAATAAATGATAATGCATATAAACTTGAGCTGCCTGCAGATTTTGGGGTTAGTCCCACTTTTAACATTGTAGATTTGAAGCCTTATTTGGGTGAGGAAGATGAACTTCCGTCGAGGATGACTTCATTTCAAGAAGGGGAGGATGAGGAGGACATCAATACAATTGTTACACACACAGCCCCTGCTGCTATACATACTGGACCAATTACTAGAGCTCGTGCACGCCAACTAAATTACCAGGTACTTTCGTTTCTTGGTAATGATTCTAATGTTCATGAGAATATGATGCTGCCTAAATTGGATACATTTGTTTTGCTTACAAATGAAGGGCCTAGCTTGGAGAAGGATGAACATTGGAGCAAGAACAAGCATGGAGATGATGGCATGCGCAAGGGAAACAAGAACGGAGTTACAAGTGATGATTTCAGGACTTTGAAGCCACCATAATGGGTGCATGAAGCCTTGGACGAAATATACAAGATGCCACTTCATAAATTTCGTCCCGAGGCTCTTTTAGGTGCTGCGTCACCTTATTATTGGGCCAGGCCCATGTAATTTCGAAATACATAAGTATAGGCTATTTTTTAGAGTCTGTATGTGTGGGGAAACAAGAGATAGGGTTGATTTCGGACTCCTCCACCAAGGGCCACGAAATTCCCCCCTCTTCCTCCATATATACAGCCCTTAGGGCATCGTTTAGACTTTGGGTTTTGTTTAGATTAAAAGTTCGCCATAGCTGCAACTTCGCGTACTTCGTTTGTGTTCAACGACCAGACAAAGGCGTCACAGAACCCCACCTTGATCAATAAAGCTTTCATCTTATATTCGCAATATCCAGATTGCAATCTCAGTTTCTTGCTTGTTCTTCGTTTGCTCGCAGGAAACAGACCCTCGTGGTCAGGTTGATCGTGCTCCGGCGTGGTCAATAACCTCTCGGAGTTGGTTTAGCGATTGCTAAGGCGCGACGTCCTCGCACGTTCGTAGTCGGATCGTCAAAGTCGACTTCCACCAAAGCGAAATCCACCATCTCATCGAAAGACGGGACACCTTTGCCTCTATCAATGTGCATTTGGATGTTTGTGCACCTCTCGTGACGGTTGTGGTATTTGCAAAGGTGGTGGCACGTCTCCCGCGATCGACAAAGCCCATGAATTGACTCTGGATCCTGTCATGATTAGTAGAACAAGAAACAAAACCCAAAAATAATGTTCCTATAACTACTAGGATGTGGTGGTAAAACGCTCACAGTAAAGCAAATATCAATGTCTTACAAGTTCTTACCATGCAGCAGGCGGTGATCGGCAACCAGCGGTGTCAAGTAACTCCGAATATTGAGTAAAGCGATTGCCAGGGGAGCGTACGTATACACGGTGTAGAAATATGTGGAGCTGGGTTGGCTATATATGGTAGCAAAAGATTAGCAATAATCAATTCAAAGATGCAATGTTGAATAAACGCTCAACGACGGTACTGTGCTGGTCCTAGGCTAGACCGGACTAGAGACGCGAGCCTAGAACACTAATGAGGTCACGGCGTAGCACAACTAGCATCAATGAAGGATACTAAGTAGCTCTTGACAGCAAGATATAAGTGAAGATCACAACAGCAGTGAAGATAATGAGGTGAAACAACAGCCAAGCAGGATATATCAACAACTTTGTCTCCAACTTTCCTCTGAAAAAGTTTGTGCCGATTTTTTTGTTTTTTTTTCTTCTCTCTTTTTTTTTCCTCACACTTTTTTTTCTTTCTCTCCTTTTTTTTTCTCTGACTTTTTTTTCCTTTTTTTTCTCTCGTTTTTTTTCTCTCTTTTTTTCTCCCTCTTTCCAAAACAAACTAGATAAGATGCAGATTGGATCAAGTGAAGATGTGAACGATCTCAACTATTATTATGACAATGAATGGTGGGTACCACGTGGTGGAAATTGATGGATGGGTGGTGGACAGCGGAAGAGATAATGATGCAGCGGTGGCGTGACTAATGTGAACAGAACTCGAAACTCTAAACGAACTAGACACTAAGACCAACAACTCGACACGGTGATGCAATCGATAATTCAACTATGCAATCAATGAAAAGAAAATTGCAAAGGCTCAGACTGGCTTGGACCAAGGATGAATAGATCTAACTCTTTTTTGTGGCTTTTTCTTGGACAATAGGTAAGAAAATAAATCTAATCTAGGAAAACTGGAAATTCTCACCGAGCAACCTGAAAACTGATACCACTTGATAGAGGCGGGGGTGTCCCGATCTTTCGATGAGATGGTAACTATCGATTTGGTGGAGTCGACTTTGACGATCCGACTACAAACGTGCACGACATTGCGCCTTAGCAATCGCTAAACCAATCTCGAGAGGTTATTGACCACGCCGGTGCACGATCAACCTGACCACGAAGGTCTATTCCTGCAAGCAATCGAAGAACGAGCAAGAATATGATAAAATCAATCTGAATATTGCAAATATGTATGAAGTATTGATAAAGGTGCGGATCCGGAAGCGGTCTGGGTCTGGTCGTTGGACACAAACGAAGTACACGAAGTTGCAATGGCTAACTTTTAACTAAACAAATCCCAAGGAAAAGCTACTAGATGGATCTACTTATATAGGAGCAAGGGGTGGCGGCCAAGGAGGTGGGAGGACGTCCCAAGGCAGCCTAAAACTAAATCTAGGTCGTACAAGGCCAATGGGCCCAAGTGGAGGTGATGTAACACCTTTGGACTTGTAGTTTGACTCGGATTCTGCTGCAGCATCAGATTGTTTCGTCCACAACTCAACGCTCCGGACGAATTTGAAGGTGATTCCAATTGGGTTGGAAAGTGCACGAAATCTAGTTTCCAACAAGAAAAGAATCACCCAATTCGGAGTCCGTATGAAAAACTTGTGTGCGTTTTGAGTCAGGTGTGTCTGTGCAGTCCGAATCTGAATCCAGAACGTGAGAGACTTGGACTCTATCTTCTCTTGGGCCAAAAGTGACGTGAGAGAACTTTTTGGACAGCAAATAAACATCTCTTTCTTCCTTATCTTCATATGTGGATTGTACGAATGTCCCATACACCTGCAATTAGACAAAACACAAAAGTGTGTGAAGTATTTTTGTTCTGGATAACATAAATAGATTATTGAATAGTTTGCACTAGAAATCACCTGACAAATATGCATATATGCAATATTTTTGGTCATATCCAAGGTAGTCATGTCCTCATCACTTCTGTAGATTTGGTTTGGGTGGCCAGGTACCGGACGTCCGTAGGGCTCGGTCGTCCGTGTCCTGGGACTCGTCGGACGTCCGGAATTGGTCGGTCGTCCAATGCATGTAGCTTCCGCGGCAGCTCTTCTTGTCCATCATGCTTGGGGTCCTCGCCGTCTTGGCTCTTGTATGTAGCTGTTCCGTGGCTCGCTTCCAGGCACCTGATCACACACAGAGTTTCCGAATGAGGTAGTAGCCATGTCTCGCGAGTAGGAAGAGGGTGTTCGGAGAGGAGCGAGTTCACCTTATCTCCAATAGCCTTAGCTCGGGCTCATGTCATGGGTCCAAGTGGTGTTGAGGGAGATGTAGGCACGTCCATTGGGATGAGCGAGGGATGTTCCGCATCACATCATTCTACCATTTTGACATGCATAGAATCAAAGAAGCATAACAATCACATATAAACATATATTGTGAAATAGTATGGCTCCTTCATGGACGTTCTTCCAGGTCGGCTCCGATTCCGATAACCATCTACGAACTCCATCTTGTTTGTCACGCCGGGAGACCAAGCCACCAACCTGATCTCTACTATCCAACTACTACAACTAGTAATGAATATTACATAGAGTCACAAGTCGACACGCAGGTCGTTATACAATATAATGGCAGCACTTTGGCTCCTGCCGGCTGACAAACATGATACCTAGGCCATGTATAATTACACACATGCATCACATACACATGAGCCATACTATTCACATCAAACCTAAAAAACAAAGTTATGCATAGAATCGCATTCTACCAGTTTGTGTGTCGGGTACGAAATACACGGCACTACGCACACGGCGGTCCCGAATGACAGATCGCATTCTACGTTTTCGGAAATCACAGATCGCATCTGAACTCCGTTCACGCAGAATTTACGTTTCACTATTAACCCCGATGGCGGATGACCGACCGATAGGGGTAGATCGTGTCACGACCTCATCGATCCCGATTGACAGAAAACATAGCCTCAACGATCCCCTTGTGCAATTGATCTCATCAACCATGCAAATAGCCGATCTGATAAACAACAGCAGATTTCATGTGCCGCCTCCACATATCTAATATGCATACGATCCGAATCCAAATCCTATAGCAGACGCTCTGATACCACTGTTGGGATCTATGGTAGGGTGCGTCGACTGTAAATTAAAATTTTCCTACGCGCAGAACATCCAGGAACATGCTACGGGAGATGGATCATAGTTCGTTACCACTAGACGCGCAGTGCCGTGCAGTGGAAGAAGAGTTAGGGCAGCGCGTCCGCGTGGATTGTCTCCTCCTCGTCCGATCTCCCTCAAATAGCCGGTCGACCGATCCCACGTACAAGTTTGCCGGAGCGGCGCAAGTGCACCGCCTCTAACGGTATCCGTGCGTGCAGGAGGAACACCGTGCGGCGGACTGCTAGGTCCGATCACACGGTCGGCGGCGAGTGGAGGTGGCTATTCGCAACACATGCAAACCCTAGTCGCAACACCGAAGCGATCAATCGCATGAGTGTGCCGCACTTCCACTTTATATAGGCGTCCGTCGCAGGCTCAACACTTGGGTCTCGCATGGACCCTAAAGCCCAAAGTCTACTCGGTCACGTTCCTAGTCCAGTTCGGATCACATCCGACCAGTGTCCTATGAACCGACCTTGTAGGTTCCTTCCCTTAAGCGCGCGACCCCATAGGTTCAAGTCGGCTTGGTCACAGTTCGGATCACCTCCGACCTGCACGGTTGGTAGCAGCCTCTAGCAAGGCATGCCGACCACCAAGCAGACTATGAAGTTGGTTAGGCGAACCTGTACAATGTGTCACACTTCTGTTCCCTTTGCCTCACGATATATGTTGTCGGGATCAAGGCGAGACTGTCATCCTTGTGCTAGCCCGACCTCTTTCTCATTCCAGTGATACCGACCACAATCCGGATTATCTCATAATCCTTGTCGCATGGCCATGCTTCTCTTGGTCGGATCACACGAGGGCCCTAGAGTATATCTCTCCTGTTCGGAGGGAGAAATACCATCTTGCTCGACCACGTCTCGCAGCATGGGTCTGGACAAGCCCGAAACCTACCTTTGTAACTACCCAGTCACGGAGTAGCATTTGGTTGGCCCAAAGCAAGTCTGTCACCATCCCGAGTACATGCGTCAGCTCAGGCCTTAGGACATAGAACGTATGTTGTACTAGAGACTCACAGATGACATATCGCTGCATCTCATAGTTGGGTCTATCCGACTTGGACCTTATCTCGACTCGGATCCGACTACGTCGAATCCGACCAGACCTTTCCAAGTCCATATTATTCGGTTAGCATCCAATGCTCCATGGCTAGTGAGACCAAGCCGTCGACCGTGTCATATGCTAGTCTAGTCGGCTGCGCGTCCACACAGCCCTTTCGACTAGGGACCTTTTAGGACAGTCATCATACAATGCATAGTCCCACAAACAAGTCACGTACTTGCTGATACACATCATTGATAATGTCCAAGGAGTATCTTTATTCATAAACACGTAGGAAATATCATCATACATGATTGCCTCTAGGGCATATCTCCAACAAGATTCGAAGCGAGGCATTAGGACGTGGATCGGTAGGGGGAAGATCTTCGCGCGCACCCCAGAGTTCGAACCTTAAGGGTTTTGCCAGAACCCTATATTCGACATTTGGCGCGTCGGGTAGGGGTGCGCCGAAATCTTTCTTCCGATGTTCCGCGTTCGATCGTTCGTCGCATCCACGGCTGACGCTCGCTGAGCGTCGGGCTGCTCTCGCCGCCCGCGTCGCCCAGATGGCTCCCGTCGGTGGTGTAACATCCCAAATTTTCAATTTGGAATGTTATACATTAGAACATCATTGCATATCATATTTTATTGCATTTTGGCTTGATCCTAGAAATTCTACGCAACTCAAGGACCCACGGAGAGAGTTGAAGATTCGTTATTTTCATATTCGAGTTTTCTCAAATTTTTGAAAAGAGGATCATTTGATTTTAAATATTTTATCTTCGAATATTTCTTTTATAAAAATAAGTGAGAGGGAATAAAATGACTTTCTGATGAGGACATCAATACAATTGTTACACCCACAGCCCCTGCTGCTATACATACTGGACCAATTACTAGAGCTCGTGCACGCCAACTAAATTACCAGGTACTTTCGTTTCTTGGTAATGATTCTAATGTTCATGAGAATATGATGCTGCCTAAATTGGATACATTTGTTTTGCTTACAAATGAAGGGCCTAGCTTGGAGAAGGATGAACATTGGAGCAAGAACAAGCATGGAGATGATGGCATGCGCAAGGGAAACAAGAACGGAGTTACAAGTGATGATTTCAGGACTTTGAAGCCACCATAATGGGTGCATGAAGCCTTGGACGAAATATACAAGATGCCACTTCATAAATTTCGTCCCGAGGCTATTTTAGGTGCTGCGTCACCTTATTATTGGGCCAGGCCCATGTAATTTCAAAATACATAAGTATAGGCTATTTTTAGAGTCCGTATGTGTGGGGAAACAAGAGATAGGGTTGATTTCGGACTCCTCCACCAAGGGCCACGAAATTCCCCCCTCTTCCTCCATATATACAGCCCTTAGGGCATCGTTTAGACTTTGGGTTTTGTTTAGATTAAAAGTTCGCCATAGCTGCAACTTCGCGTACTTCGTTTGTGTTCAACGACCAGACAAAGGCGTCACAGAACCCCACCTTGATCAATAAAGCTTTCATCTTATATTCGCAATATCCAGATTGCAATCTTAGTTTCTTGCTTGTTCTTCGTTTGCTCGCAGGAAACAGACCCTCGTGGTCAGGTTGATCGTGCTCCGTCGTGGTCAATAACCTCTCGGAGTTGGTTTAGCGATTGCTAAGGCGCGACGTCCTCGCACGTTCGTAGTCGGATCGTCAAAGTCGACTTCCACCAAAGCGAAATCCACCATCTCATCGAAAGACGGGACACCTTTGCCTCTATCAATAAGGAAGAAAGAGATGTTTATTTGCTGTCCAAAAAGTTCTCTCACGTCACTTTTGGCCCAAGAGAAGATAGAGTCCAAGTCTCTCACGTTCTGGATTCAGATTCGGACTGCACAGACATACCTGACTCAAAACGCACACAAGTTTTTCATACGGACTCCGAATTGGGTGATTCTTTTTTTGTTGGAAACTAGATTTCGTGCACTTTCCAACCCAATTGGAATCACCTTCAAATTCGTCCGGAGCGTTGAGTTGTGGACGAAACAATCTGATGCTGCAGCAGAATCCGAGTCAAACTACAAGTCCAAAGGTGTTACATCACCTCCACTTGGGCCCATTGGCATTGTACGACCTAGATTTAGTTTTAGGCTGCCTTGGGACGTCCTCCCACCTCCTTGGCCGCCACCCCTTGCTCCTATATAAGTAGATCCATCTAGTAGCTTTTCCTTGGGATTTGTTTAGTTAAAAGTTAGCCATTGCAACTTCGTGTACTTCGTTTGTGTCCAACGACCAGACCAAGACCGCTTCCGGATCCCCACCATTATCAATACCTCATATATATTTGCAATATTCAGATTGCTTTATCATATTCTTGCTCGTTCTTCGATTGCTTGCAGGAATAGACCTTCGTGGTCAGGCTGACCGTGCTTCCGGCGTCGTCAGTAACCTCAGGAGATTGGTTTAGCGATTGCTAAGGCGCAACGTCGTGCACGTTTGTAGTCGGATTGTCAAAGTCGTCTCCACCAAATCGATAGTTATCATCTCATCGAAAGATCGGGACCCTCGCCTCTATCATACGGACTCTAAAAATAGCCTATACTTATGTATTTCGAAATTACATGGGCCTGACCCAATAATAAGGTGTCGCAGCACCTAAAATAGCCTCGGGACGAAATTTATGAAGTGGCATCTTGTATATTTCGTCCAAGGCTTCATGCACCCATTATGGTGGCTTCAAAGTCCTGAAATCATCACTTGTAACTCCGTTCTTGTTTCCCTTGCGCATGCCATCATCTCCATGCTTGTTCTTGCTCCAATGTTCATCCTTCTCCAAGCTAGGCCCTTCATTTGTAAGCAAAACAAATGTATCCAATTTAGGCAGCATCATATTCTCATGAACATTAGAATCATTACCAAGAAACGAAAGTACCTGGTAATTTAGTTGGCGTGCACGAGCTCTAGTAATTGGTCCAGTATGTATAGCAGCAGGGGCTGTGTGTGTAACAATTGTATTGATGTCCTCCTCATCCTCCCCTTCTTGAAATGAAGTCATCCTCGACGGAAGTTCATCTTCCTCACCCAAATAAGGCTTCAAATCTACAATGTTAAAAGTGGGACTAACCCCAAAATCTGCAGGCAGCTCAAGTTTATATGCATTATCATTTATTTTCTCTAACACCTTAAAGGGACCATCATCACGTGGCATTAACTTTGATTTGCGCAAATCAGGAAATCTATCCTTACGCAAATGTAACCAAACAAGATCTCCAGGTGCAAACACAACATGTTTTCTACCCTTATCTCCAGCAAGTTTATATTTAGCATTCATGCGCTCAATGTTTTCCTTAGTTAACTCATGCATTTTTAAAATCAATTCAGCATGTTGTTTAGCATCAAAATTAACCTTCTCCGAAGATGGAAGAGGCAACAAATCAATAGGTGCACGAGGTAGGAAACCATACACAACTTCAAAAGGGCAAATCTTAGTAGTAGAATGCAATGAACGATTATAAGCAAATTCAATATGAGGCAAGCATTCCTCCCACATTTTCTTATTATTCTTCAAAATAGCCCTAAGCATAGTAGACAACGTTCTATTGACTACTTCAGTTTGTCCATCAGTTTGGGGGTGACAAGTAGTACTAAAAAGCAGTTTAGTCCCCAACTTAGCCCATAAACATCTCCAAAAGTGGCTAAGAAATTTAGTATCACGATCTGAAACAATAGTATTTGGCACACCATGCAAGCGAATAATTTCACGAAAGAACAAATCAGCAACATTAACAGCATCATCGCTTTTATGACATGGTATAAAGTGTGCCATTTTCGAGAATCTATCCACGACAACAAATATGCTATCCCTCCCCTTCTTTGTTCGAGGTAAACCTAAAACAAAGTCCATAGATATATCCTCCCAAGGAACACTAGGTACAGGCAACGGCATATATAAACCATGAGGATTGAGTCGTGACTTACCTTTTTGACATGTAGTGCAGCGAGCAATAAAACGCTCAACATCCCGTCTCATCTTTGGCCAAAAGAAATGTGTAGCAAGTACGTCCTCCGTCTTCTTCACGCCAAAGTGTCCCATTAATCCTCCTCCATGCGCCTCCTGCAACAACAAAAGACGAACGGAGCTAGCTGGAATGCATAGCTTCTTAGCACGAAACACAAATCCATCGTTAACAACAAACTTGTTCCACATTCTTCCTTCTTTACAATTCTGCATTACATCTTTAAAATCAGCATCATGCACATATTGATCTTTGATGGTCTCCAAACCAAATATTTTAAAGTCAAGTTGTGAAAGCATAGTATAGCGACGAGACAATGCATCAGCAATAACATTTTCTTTTCCCTTCTTGTGTTTAATGACATAAGGGAAAGTCTCAATGAATTCAACCCATTTAGCATGTCTACGATTCAGTTTAGCTTGACTTTTAATATGTTTCAAAGATTCATGATCAGAATGTATAACAAATTCTTTGGGCCATAAATAATGTTGCCATGTTTCTAAAGTCCGAACAAGAGCATATAATTCTTTATAATAAGTAGAATAATTCAGACTAGGCCCACTCAATTTTTCAGAAAAGTATGCAACAGGTTTGCCATCTTGTAATAACACACCTCCTAATCCAATTCCACTAGCATCACATTCAAGCTCAAAAGTCTTATTAAAATCAGGAAGTTGGAGTAAAGGAGCATGTGTCAACTTATCTTTCAATACCGTGAAGGCTTCTTCCTGTGCGGTACCCCAAAGAAAAGGCACATCTTTCTTTGTAAGCTCATTGAGAGGTGCAGCAATGGTGCTGAAATCTCTCACAAAACGCCTATAGAATCCAGCGAGGCCAAGAAAACTCCTCACTTGTGTGACCGTTTTGGGCTGCGGCCAACTCTCAATAGCTTCAATCTTGGCTTTATCAACTTCAATTCCCTGTGGAGTAACAACATAGCCAAGAAAAGATACTCGGTAGGTGCAAAAGGTGCACTTCCCAAGGTTACCAAACAAACGTGCATCACGTAGAGCAATAAAAACAGCACGTAAATGTTCCAAATGTTCTTCCAAAGATCTGCTATAAATCAATATGTCATCAAAGTAAACTACCACAAATCGTCCAATGAAAGCACGTAAAACTTCGTTCATTAATCTCATGAAAGTACTAGGTGCATTAGTTAACCCAAAAGGCATGACTAACCACTCATATAATCCAAACTTAGTTTTAAATGCTGTTTTCCATTCATCTCCCAATTTCATACGAATTTGATGGTAGCCACTACGCAAATCAACTTTGGAGAATATTGTAGAGCCACTCAATTCATCAAGCATATCATCTAGCCTAGGAATAGGATGACGATAACGAAGAGTAATATTATTAATGCCTCTACAATCAACACACATACGTGATGTACCATCCTTTTTTGGCACTAGAATAATAGGAACAACACAAGGACTAAGGGATTCGCGTATATAACCTTTGTCGAGAAGCTCTTGTACTTGACGCATAATCTCCTTCGTCTCCTCTGGATTGGTACGGTATGGTGCACGGTTTGGCAGTGAAGCACCGGGAATTAAGTCAATCTGATGCTCAATCCCTCGAATAGGCGGTAATCCCGGTGGCACGTCTTGTGGAAAAACGTCAGCGAACTCCTGCAAAATGTGAGTGACAGCAGGAGGCAAAGAGGAAGGCACGTCCTCGAATGAAAATAATGCCTCTTTGCACACAAAAGCATAGCAAACAGATTTGCTGAAATCTAGCTCATCAATATCAGATTTGGTGGCAAATAAACATGCACTTTTCAATTTAATTTCAGAAGCAACACTAGATGGTTTATTATTAGGCTTCATTTGTTGCTCAAATTCTTTTGCCACAATCTGATTTTCACTCTTATTCTTCTCCTGTTGTGCTTTATTAGCTCTATTAATATCATCTTTCAAAATGGAATCAGGAGTCATAGGAAGCAAAGTAATATTTTTATCCTTATGAACAAGAGTATAGTGATTGTTTCTACCATGGTGTACAGAATTTTTATCAAATTGCCATGGTCTACCAAGTAATAAGGAACATGCTTGCATAGGTACCACATCACAATCAACATAATCAGCTTATGTAGAGATACTAAAATGCACACGAACAGTACGTGTTACCTTAACCTTGCCGCTGTTGTTGAACCATTGGATGTAGTAAGGATGTGGATGTGGTCTTGTGGTGAGAGAAAGCTTCTCCACCATCTCCATGCTAGCCAAGTTGTTGCAGCTCCCTCCGTCTATTATGACGCGCACAGAACGTTCCTTCACAACTCCCTTGGTATGGAACAAATTGTGCCTCTGATTTTGCTCAGCTTGTGTGACCTGCACACTCAAAACACGTTGAGCAACTAAACATTCATACCTGTCAGCGTCTTCAGGAGCCATGTATTGCGTCTCATGATCAGAATCATCTCCACCATGTTCTTCACGTGTAATAAGAGCCAATGTCTCCTCATCATAGTCACTAGCGGACTCATATCCACCATCCGCGGTAGCAATCATCACATGCGGAGATTTGCATTCCCTCGCATAATGACCTCCTCCCTTACAACGACGACAAATAATATCACTTGTGTGCCCTGTTGATGCCATGGAAGAAGAAGAACGCTGTGCAGGCCCCGCAGGTGCGCTCTTGGCAGATAATGGTGGTTGTGCCTGTTTTCTTGTACCACGGCTGGAGGTGGCACCGGATGGAGGTGCTGGTGCAGTTGAAGTAGAAGATGCACGTGGTGTCCATGATGAAGGTCGGCCTGCAGAAAAGTTAGTTCGCCCCAATGCTTGTCGATCCTGCACTTCACGTTCAGCTTTACAAGCAAGATGGAATAAACGAGTGATATTAGTATACTCCTTATAGTCTAAAATGGTCTGAATCTCTCTATTTAATCCACCCAGAAAACGTGCAAGCATAGCTTCATTCTCCTCAACAATACCACATCTAATCATGCCAGTTTGTAATTCCTGATAATATTCTTCTACATAATTTTTCCCTTGTCTTAAACGCTGCAATTTTTGAAGCAATTCACGTTGATAATATGGTGGAACCCAACGCGTACGCATAGCAGTTTTCAAAGCAGCCCAAGTAGTTGGAATAGGATATAATCTACAATGTTCAGACCACCATACACATGCAAAACTAGTGAAAGCACAAACAGCAGCAGCAACTCGTCTCTCCTCAGGATATTGTAAACATGTAAATCGTTGTTCAGTTTCTAACTCCCAAGTAAGATATATATCAGGAACATATCTACCCTCAAATGGTGGAATATTCAATTTCAGTTTAGGAATATGGACATCATCGCGTACCTGAGGTGGTGGTGCAGGCCTACCATGACGAATATATACCTGAGGTCGACCTGCTGGTGGTGGTGCTGGTGGCTGCTCGTAGATCTGATTTTGATCAACCTCATCCTCATAATCACCCGCATACTCATCATCCTCCTGGGTACCAGCAGGAGCAGTAGCAGGAGCCAAAGAAGCACCAACAGCAGTAGCAGCGGCACCAGAATTTTGTCCTGGCTCAATAGGAACACGCTGTGCTCGTCCATACTGATTCGGAAGGGGGCGTAGTTGTTGTTGTTGCAGAGGTGCGACAGGTGCAGCCGGTGGTGGAAGACGCGCAAGCAGTTCATTAAATCTGTTATCGAGCTTTGTTTCGAACGCCTTCTCAAGGCCAGTGATCTTCTCCATGGCCTCTTCAAAATTGTTCAGCACATCTTGTACCTGTTCAGTCATCATTTGCTGAAACTTATCATGAAGCTCCTTGTTCGATAAGTTCTCCCAGTCAATCTCGTCGGCTTGTGATCCTGGCATGGTTAGCAGCAATAGAAACACACAAGAATATGATCCTACAGACTACTAAGAAGTGGTGGTGGTGTATCACAAATCCGTCAAGCAAATCTCAAATTCTTACCAGTTCTTACCCAGCAGCAGGCGGTGATCGGCAACCGTTGTAGTCAAAAACTCTCAAAGCTTGGATAGAGCGATTACCAGGGAGAGTCAAACACACGATGTAGATGTATCTGGAGCTGGGAAGGCTTATAGTATGGTAGCAAAAAGGGTCAGCAATAATCAATTCAGAGATGCAAAGTTGAATAAACGCTCAACGACGGTACTGTGCTGGTCCTAGGCTAGACTGTGCTAGAGACGCGAGCCTAGAACACCAACAAAATCACGGCGCGGCACGTAAACAAGGGAAAAGCACACTCTGAATTTTTTTTTCGCTCTTTTTTTTTGTGCTCTTTTCTTTTTGCGCTGCTTTTTTTTTTTGCGAAAAATCACTATAATGGCGAGTGTCTCAAAACTCTTCCTAGGTCAAACTGACAGGATGGGCACGAAATTTTTTTTGTCGACCAATTTTTTTTTTTCGACTGCCCGGACCCAAAAACTGGAAACGGGTCAAAAAAAACTTCCTATAATGGCACCTGTCTCAAAACACTCAGAAACACCTAAAAATAGGATAGCCAGAAATTTTTTTGAAAAATGCGTTTTCGAAAAATTTTGGGCCTAAACGGAGCGTGGCTACCCGACTCCAAATTTTTTTTTTCCGAAACCTACTCTGGCAAGGAAACACGAATCGGAATCTAGATGGATCTCGAAAACAACCCTAATAAGCAAGGAACTCGGATTGGTGGTGGATATATGGTGGTGGTATATGGCAGCGGTGGTGGTAGCGGTGGTAGTATATGGATATGGATCGGTGGTGGTATATGGACACGGATTCGGAGCAGTGGCGGATAAGCGGTGGTGGTAGATGGCAGGGGCGATGATGATGGTGCGACGGCAGCGTGACAACTTATGACCAGAACTCGAAACTCTAAAAGACTAGACTCTAAGACCAGCAACTAGACACGACGATGCAACCGCAAATTCAACAAAGCAAAACACTAAAAAGATTATGCCAAAGGCTCAGATTGGTTCGGATATGATGAACTAACCCTAATTTTTTTTGTGGCTTTTTCGTGGACTGTAGGTATGAAGAACAGACTCGATCTAAACTACGAAAAACTGTAAAATCTCACCGAGCAACCTGGAAATCTGATACCACTTGATAGAGGCAAAGGTGTCCCGTCTTTCGATGAGATGATGGATATCGCTTTGGTGGAAGTCGACTTTGACGATCCGACTACGAACGTGCGAGGACGTCGCGCCTTAGCAATCGCTAAACCAACTCCAAGAGGTTATTGACCACGCCGGAGCACGATCAACCTGACCACGAGGGTCTGTTTCCTGCGAGCAAACGAAGAACAAGCAAGAAACTAAGACTGCAATCTGGATATTGCGAATATAAGATGAAAGCTTTATTGATCAAGGTGGGGTTTTGTGACGCCTTTGTCTGGTCGTTGAACAAAAACGAAGTACGCGAAGTTGCAGCTATGGCGAACTTTTAATCTAAACAAAACCCAAAGTCTAAACGATGCCCTAAGGGCTGTATATATGGAGGAAGAGGGGGGAATTTCGTGGCCCTTGGTGGAGGGGTCCGAAATCAACCCTATCTCTTGTTTCCCCACACATACGGACTCTAAAAATAGCCTATACTTATGTATTTCGAAATTACATGGGCCTGGCCCAATAATAAGGTGACGCAGCACCTAAAATAGCCTCGGGACGAAATTTATGAAGTGGCATCTTGTATATTTCGTCCAAGGCTTCATGCACCCATTATGGTGGCTTCAAAGTCCTGAAATCATCACTTGTAACTCCGTTCTTGTTTCCCTTGCGCATGCCATCATCTCCATGCTTGTTCTTGCTCCAATGTTCATCCTTCTCCAAGCTAGGCCCTTCATTTGTAAGCAAAACAAATGTATCCAATTTAGGCAGCATCATATTCTCATGAACATTAGAATCATTACCAAGAAACGAAAGTACCTGCTAATTTAGTTGGCGTGCACGAGCTCTAGTAATTGGTCCAGTATGTATAGCAGCAGGGGCTGTGTGTGTAACAATTGTATTGATGTCCTCATCAGTAGTAGCAGCAGATTGATAGCCGCAAGAGGAAGTATGGACAAGGGAAGTACAATTCTGGAGCTCAGCAGAAGCCTCGTTTTACCCCGAACTCGGGAGGACCTTTTCAGCATACCCATGGAGGTCACAACCATAATGGAGGGAGTTTGCACAACCATAATAGCCCCATGAATGGGAATGGGAATGGAGGAAGCAACAGCCAGAACCGTACCAACCCATCAACCCTAGACAAGAAGGACCTGAGCCACGTCACTTGCTACAAGTGCCAGAAGACTGGACATTATGCCAATGAATGTCCTGAAGCTAAGAATGGAAATGGCAATGGAAGCTCTGGGAAGAAGCCGAACCCTTTCAACAGGGGACAGGTGAACCACGTTAACGTGGAGGAGGTTGAAGCCCAACCAGATGAAGTAATAGGTAAGTTTTTGGTTAAGTCATTTACTGGAATCGTTCTTTTTGATACTGGTGCATCGCATGCATACATATCAAGGTGATTTATGGATAAGTATAAACTACCCACCAAAGTTCTTAGAACACCTATGTTAGTAAGCTCACCAGGAGTGGAGTATATGGCAAGTCAAGGATGTTTTCATGTGCCATTGACCATATGATGTAGGGTGGAACCCTATGTGGACGATCTTTCACGTTTGGAGGGATCCTACGGGGAAATCACGAAGAACACACGGAAGCACAAAGGGGAAACACGGGGAAAACGAGAGGAAGAATCACTAAACCGACATAGAATCACACGAGAGGAAGAATGACACGAGTGCTAGATCACCGACAACATAGAGTAACATAAGATCCACGATCAACTAAGGTAAGGATACATAGGAACAGTTCTTCTCCGTACGGAGGTCTTGATGGTCTTCCCTTGAAAGGGGTCTTGACTCCGCTTGGGGGATCTTCTCCGAAGAGGTCCTCAGCTCCAAGGAGAAGTAGCCAAGTGGATGAGAAAGGATCTCACACAAAATATGAGCTAAACCTATGCTTCCCATACCAGGAGGTGGGGGCGTCCTATTTATAGTCTTAGTGCAAATGGAAGTCAAAACGAAGGGGTACAAGGGCTCTAGTCCGCAGGTTCGGTCACTCAGGATTCAGACGTCCGGAGGCTCGGGACGGTCCGGTTGTCCGGGCGCGCTCGGACGTCCGTTGTTTCAGCTCTGGTGTAGGTGCGTCGGTCGTCCGGAGCTTCTGGAGGGGCCGGACGTCTGGATGCTGTCGGTCGTCCGTAGATTTGGTTCGGGTGTTGGTCGTCCGGTCGTCCGGAGCGTCTCGGACATCCGTAGATTCTGTTCGGGTGGCCTGGTACCGGACGTCCGGAGGGTCCGGTCGTCCGTGTCCTGGGACTCGTCGGACGTCCGGATAGGGTCGGACGTCCGATGCCTGTAGCTTCTGTTGCAGCTCTTCTTCTTGTCCATCATGCTTGGGTTCGTCGCCGTCTTGGCTCTTGTATGTAGTTGTCCGTGGCTCGCTTCCAGGCACCTGATGACACACAGAGTTTCCGAATGAGGTAGTAGCCATGTCTCGCGAGTAGGGATATGAAGTTCGGAGAGGAGCGAGTTCACCTTATCTTCAATAGCCTTAGCTCGGGCTCTTGTCATGGGTCCAAGTGGTGTTGGGGGAGATGTAGGCACGTCCATGGGGATGAGCGAGGGATGCTCCGCATCATCTCCCCCCCCCCCTTGGGAGAGATCCGACCTCGGATCAATAGGTGCATCACCATGGAAAGGTGCGAGGTCCTTGACGTTGAAGATGTCGCTCACATTGTACTTGCCTTGTGGTAGGTCTATCTTGTAGGCGTTGTCGTTGTAGCGTGCTAGAACCTTGAATGGTCCATCGGCGCGAGGTAGAAGCTTGGACTTGCGTTCGTTGGGGAAGCGGTCCTTGCGAAGATGTAGCCATACTAGATCACCAATGTTGAATATCATGGGTTGCTTGTTGATGTTGTGCTTGGTCGCTAGTCGTTATACTTGGCGCTCGATGGTGTGCCTTGTATCTTTATGCATCTTGTTGATGTAGCTTGCACGAGCACTTGCGTCGAGGTTGGTTCGCTCTTGTAGAGGAAGAGGTAGGATGTCCAATGGGGACAAAGGGTTGAAGCTGTAGACGACCTCGAAGGGGGACTTGCCGGTCGTTGAATGTCTTGCACGGTTGTAGGCGTACTCGGTGATGGGTAGACACGCCTCCCACTCCTTGATGTTCTTCTTGATCAGCACGCAAAGTAGAGTCGAGAGTGTACGGTTCGTCACCTCCGTTTGGCCGTCGGTTTGAGGATGGTATGCCGAAGAGAACAATAGCTTGATCCCGAGCTTGGCGCATAGGGTCTTCCAAAAGTAACTCAAGAACTTGACGTCACGATCTAAGACAATCATCTTTGGCAATCCATGAAGTCGCAAGATTTCCCTACAAAAGAGATTGGCAATATGTGAAGCATCGTCTATCTTGTTGCAAGGAATGAAATGTGCCATCTTAGAAAATCTGTCCACAACAACAAAGACGGAATCCTTGCCATTTTGAGTTCTAGGCAAACCAAGTACAAAATCCATGCTAATGTCTTCCCAAGGTTGATAAGGAATAGTAGGGGGCATGTAAAGACCATGGGATTGAGATTTTGACTTAGCTTTGCGACATGCAGAGCAACAGTTGGTGAAGCGTGAGACATCACGAAACATCTTGGGCCAAAAGTAGTTCTTGGAGAGCGTGGCGAATGTCTTGTGTGTCCAAAGTATCCCATTAGTCCACCTCCATGAGCCTCTTGCAAAAGGAGCAAACGAAGAGAAGACTCGGGAATGCAAAGTTTGTTAGCTCTCATAAGATAATCATCCTTTATGTAGTATCGTTCCCAAGACGAGTTTGTCAAACACTTAGCATAAGGAGTAGCAAAAGATGGATCATGCTCATACAAGTCTTTTATATGCTCAAAACCAATAACATTCACCTCAAGTTTAGTGACAAGTGTGCATATGCGTGAAAGTGCATCCGCAACTACATTTTCCTTACCCTTAATGTACTTGATCACATAAGGAAAAGATTCAATAAATTCACTCCATTTGGCATGACGCTTGTTCAACTTAGTTTGGCCTTTCAAGTACTTAAGCGTTTCATGATCGGTATGGATGACAAATTCATGAGGTCTAAGGTAATGTTCCCAAACATGTAGCACACGTACTAAAGCATACAATTCTTTTTCATAGATGGGATAATTAAGTTGAGCACCGGAGAGTTTTTCACTAAAATAAGCAATGGCTCATTTTTCTTGCATCAAAACTCCGCCAATTCCGGTACCACTTGCATCACAATGAACCTCAAAAGTTTTCTCAAAGTTGGGCAAAGCAAGAATCGGAGCATGAGTGAGTAAAGACTTGAGCTCATCGAAAGCGGTGGATTGCAAAGATCCCCAAACAAAAGGAGCATTCTTCTTACTCAAAGCATGTAAAGGAGCGGCAATTGTGCTAAAGTTTTTCACAAAGCGGCGGTAAAATCCTGCAAGACCAAGAAAACTTCTCACTTGTTGCAAATTGGTGGGTTGGGGCCAAGTTTTAATCGCCTTAATCTTAGTTTCATCAACATGGACACTCTTGAAAGAGACAACAAAACCCAAGAAAACCACTTTGTCAACGCCAAAAGTGCATTTTTCAAGTTCGCATAAAGGCTTTCCTTTCGGAGGGTTTGCAACACAGATTTAACTTGATTAATGTGCTCTTTCATGGTTTTGCTAAACACAAGGATATCATCAAAGTAAACCACAACGAAGACTCCAATGTAAGGTCTAAGCACATGATGCATAAGACGCACGAAAGTTCCGGGTGCTTCCGACAAACCCATAGGCATCACTAACCACTCATATAAGCAAATTTTGTTTTGAAAGAGGTTTTCCATTCATCACCTTCTTGAATGCGGATTTGATAATAGCCACTTTTAAGATCAATTTTGGAGAAAAAGTTGGCTCCGCTAAGTTCATCAGGCATATCATCTAAGCGAGGAATGGGATGCCTATATCGAACGGTAATGGCATTTATGGGTCTACAATCGAAACACAAGCGGAAACTTCCATCGGTCTTAGGCACAAGAATAACGGGAACGGCACATGGGCTTAAGCTTTCACATACATGACCGTTGTCGATGAGTTGTTGTACTTGCCGTTGAATCTCCTTGGTTTCTTCGGGATTGACATGGTATGGAGCTTTGTTTGGAAGTGGCGCTCCGGGGATGAGGTCGATTCGATGCTCAATGCCTCGTAGTGGAGGTAGACTCGGAGGTAGCTCATCAGGGAAAACATCTTTGAATTCCTGCAAAAGAGATTGAAACACTAAAGGTAGCTCGTGAGGGGTGTTAGTTGTTGGCTCTCCATCTTTGCACACAAGGACGAAGTGCATCACACTCGAGGGGTTCTCACACACTTCTCTTATCTCACTTTTAGTGGTAAATAGGATGAGGTTTTTCTCTCTAGGCGAAGAGGCGCTCAAATTTGGCTTGTGGCTCTCACTCACTTTTGGGTGTGTCACTTTTTCACTCGTCTTTCCATGATTGGTGGATTGCTTGTCGGCGATCACTTGACTAGGAGACATAGGTCGTAGCACATATTCCTTCCCTTTCATTTTGAAGCTATAATGATTGGTACGCCCACTGTGGATGACACCACGGTCGAATTGCCATGGTCGACTAAGAAGGAGGTGGCAAACGGTCATTGGAACCACATCACGCTCCAAAGTGTCTTCATAAGCACCAATTTTAAAGGAGACTTGGACCGTATGCTCGACTCGTATAGTACTGGAGTCACTTAGCCATTGAACCTTTTAGGGGTGCGGGTGCTTCCTCTTGACCAATTGAAGCTTTGAACATAGTTCTTCACTTGCCAAGTTGTGGCAACTACCTCCATCGATGATGACCTTGATGGACCTTCCATTGATGCCGGCCTTAGTGTGGAAGATGTGGCATCGTTGGTCTTCTTCTTGTTGATGTTGAAGTGTCAAGACTTTGGAGACAACGAGAGCGGGGCTCGAATCCTCATCACAAAACACTTGATCATCTTCATCCTCGTTCACGCGCCGGTGCATGGCCACTTGCTCAAGGGCCGCCATCTCCTCTTCACTCATTGAGTCATATGTGCCCGTCGTCGTTGAGGATCCTGGTGCGCTTGTTCATGCATTGGTAGGACTTGTGGCCTCGACCGCCGCAAGTGAAACACTTGAAGGAGCTTGTTTTGACGGTCTCATCGGTTGGAGTAGATGATGAAGCACGCGGCTTGAAGTTGCTTGTCGTAGTAGGAAGACGACTTGAACTTGCCAAAGTTTTCTTGTAACTTGACTTGTCGTCGTTGCTTTGAGAAGGTTTGGTTGATGTAGATGTTGGAGGAGTTGTTGAAGCTTGGGTGTTGGAGAAGCCGTAGGTCTTGGATGAGTACTTGGCGTACTTGAAGTCATCTTGCACTTGATGTTCGGCCTTTGTGGCTTGATGTACGAGCTCAATGAGGTTGGAGTAAGGTTGGAAATCGGCAATCTTCTTGATGGGATGATTGAGTCCATTCAAGAAACGTGCCATTGTTTGCTCATCATCTTCCGTGACACTGGCTCGTATCATGGCTATCTCCATTTCCTTGTAGTATTCTTCAACACTCTTTGTTCCTTGCTTGAGGATTTGTAGCTTCTTGAAGAGATCGCGGTTGTAGTAGGTTGGTACAAAGCGTGCTCGCATGACATCCTTCATTTGAGCCAAAGTGGTTATTGGGGGATCACCTCTTGCTTGACGGCGTTCAAGGACTTGTTCCCACCATATGAGCACATAGTCTTGGAACTCAAGTGATGCCATTGCGATCTTCTTCTCTTCCTCATAGTTGTGCAAACGAAAGATTTTGTCGACCTTCAATGCCCATGAGAGGTACTCTTCCAGATCATTGCTTCCATTGAACTTGGGCATTGTGAACTTGAGCTTGCCATAGCATTGCTCTTCATTGTGTTGTTGGCGATGGTGATGATGACGTCCTTGACGTGGAGGATAGTCATCCTCGTGTTGCTCTTGGCATGGAGGAAGTCCATGATCAACTTGCTCTTGTTGAACTTGAGGTTGAGGTGGAGCTTGACGAGCTTGTGGAGGGGCTTGAGGAGCTTGACGTTGCACACGCGTTTGGTAGTTCCTTTCTTGGATTTCTTCTCGAAGGGCTTCCTCTTGATTGCGCCGCTCGTGATTGCGGTTGGCAATGGTTCGGCTCGAATCTCGAAGGGCACGTTGCGCCTCAAGAGCTTGCGCTTCACGTTGTTGTTGTTGAAGACGTTGAGCCTCGACGTCTTGTTCTTCTTGGTGTAGACGCGCTCGTTCTTCTTCTTGGCACCGTAGTCGTTGCCGTTCTTGATCTTGATCAAAAGCCACTTGGTTTGATTGAGGACGAGGGACTTGCTCATCGACTTGCTCTTTTGAATGCTTGTCTTGTAGTGGGTTCCGAGATGCATGACGGTCTTGACGCTCGGCTCGTCGAAGAATGGTCGATGACGGTGTACTTGTGTCGGAGAAGGTGTCGTCGGAGTGTCGACTTGAGCGGCTCCGTCTTGAAGATGAAGAAGTGGAAGGATGCCGGTTCCTCATCAAGGCGCGGATCTCGTCCATTCTTGCATCATTCTCTTGCTTGTGAGAGTCGAACTTATTATCGAAGTAGTCTCTTGTACGTTGCTCGGAGAGTCGCAAGTCGGTGGCGAGGTTGTCGATGCGGTCGCTCATAGCTTGTTGCTCTTGGTGTAACGCCCTTTGAGCACCAAAGAGGTGGCTCTTTGTGACGAATGATGACATGTCATCGCCTTCTCGATGAGAGGTGGAGTGGTAGAAGAACTTGGCCTATCCATCATACCAAGCAAACTGTAAGTGGTAGAAGGAAAAGAACGTGTACCAAATGTACCTTGACCGAAGTTGAAGGTGAATCAAGTTCACTCAAATGCGGACAATGAAATAGCACTGTTGGTACCAATTCTTGTTGGTTCTCACATCTACACACGTAAAAGCTTATGGTGGAGCTTGGTTAGGATGGTGGCACAAAATTTGATGCAATAGTAAGTGAGCTTCAATAATGTTGGAAAAGATTCACAAATTTGCAAATGCAACAAGTAGACCAAGCAAGTATGGGTACACGGAAACACACACGCAAATAGATAAATGGGATTGTGCAATCCAAAATTGAGCCAAAATGTGGGAAACCACGAAATGCTCTTGTTGCACAATACTAGAGAGACGCTAGCACGATTGCAAAATAGGCGGATACGCAAACTTGTGCACAACCTACTAGGCAAAAATGCAACGATCTCTATCCCAAGTATGCTATATGTATGATATTTCGGTGAAATGATCCAATATGATCCAATATGACAATCTTAATGTTGTATGATGCTATGGTTCTTGCTTATAAGCTCTTTGCTTAAAAGCTTGGGTGGCTCTTTCACTTTTTAGCTCTTTTCACATGCAAAACTCATGAACCAAGGTAGCAATTGTGTATGCGATGAAAACTTTGTGACACACAAGTTGATCTCAAGATATGCACCACTATTGTAAGCTATGGAGTATGATCACTAATGTGCACAAGTCACGTTGCCTGCAATACTCAACGTCTAGTCTCTATGGGTAAGCTACGCAAAATGAGGCAATGTGGGTTATCAATGCAATTGCAAGTTATGACAAAGATGTCATCGAAGTTACCGTCCTTGGCGATGATGAGACCCTTGCAAAGATGAGCCGTGGTGGCGATGATGTCAACCATACCTAGATAGCCGAAACGCAAAAGGATACGGGATCCACAACTCAAAATCTCAAGGACCAAAATATGGCGAAATCGTCATAGGAGGTAGCGGGGGAAGATGTTGGTGTATGTGGGTTTGGAAGATGTGGTGGAATGTGGGGTTGTGGTGGTGGTGGAACTGACAAACTTCAGTTTCGTCAGGGTTTCACGGACGTCCGGGTTTTTACGGTCGTCCGGACTTCGTCAGACGTCCGACCTTTTCCGGTCGTCCGGAGCCTGGGCGAAAATTGGGCTCGAGATGAACTGCGGGATTTCGGGGAAGAAGAAAATGGTGAGGTCGAAATCGAGTGATTTGGTGGATGGAAAAGGGTGGGGAGGGTGGGGGAAGCTAGATCCACACGCAGCAACACAAATCCATGGACCTAATCCAACAAAATCTCAACTCACAAACAAATCACAAAAAAAATTTGGGGCTATTTTTGGTGGGGAATTTTCGGAATTAGGACGAAAACAACAAAATCAAGCTAGAAGACACGGTGTAGGGGCTCCAAAAACATGATCAACGTGGCTCATGATACCAAGATGATGTAGGGTGGAACCCTATGTGGACGATCTTTCACGTTTGGAGGGATCCTACGGGGAAATCACGAAGAACACACGGAAGCACAAAGGGGAAACACGGGGAAAACGAGAGGAAGAATCACTAAACCGACATAGAATCAATCACACGAGTGCTAGATCACCGACAACATAGAGTAACATAAGATCCACGATCAACTAAGGTAAGGATACATAGGAACAGTTCTTCTCCGTACGGAGGTCTTGATGGTCTTCCCTCGAAAGGGGTCTTGAATCCGCTTGGGGGATCCTCTCCGAAGAGGTCCTGAGCTCCGAGGAGAAGTAGCCAAGTGGATGAGCAAGGCTCTCACACAAAATATGAGCTAAACCTATGCTGCCCGTACCAGGAGGTGGGGGCGTCCTATTTATAGTCTTAGTGCAAATGGAAGTCAAAACGAAGGGGTACAAGTAGGGATGGCAATGGGTCGGGTTTGGGGCGGGTGGAGCTGGTCCAAATCCAATCCATGACCCATCTGCCTACCCTCTGCCCATCCACCAAATTATCCATGGGCACGACTTGTGCCCATGCCCAAACCCGCTGGATACCCACGTACCCATGGAGCCCCATGGGCATAGAAAAGTCAACATGAAGCCATCCCAAAGATCAAATTAACTCATCATCATTCACTCACAAATGACAACATAAGCTACATGCATAAGTAGGCAACAAGTAATACGATGATTCCTTAAGTGTGACATACCAGAGGTTGATTCTGCAGCATATAGCTCATGGCACAAGTTGAATATTTCCTGCCATTTCCCATTGATTCGCTCTTTCTACTATCACTGTCATATGGCCCCACATGTCATACGGGTATCCATTGGATATCCATGGAGCACAAACTATAACCATGCCCAACCCGTCTGTTCGTGGGTATCCATATCCACGGGCCCATGGGCAGAAATGTGCTCCATACCCTTGCCCAACCGGGTCGGATATCCATGGGTATCCAGATCCATGGATAAAATTGCCATCCCGAGGTACAAGGGCTCCAGCCCGAAGGTTCGGTCACTCAGGAGTCGGACGTCCGGAGGCTTGGGACGGTCCGGTCGTCCGGGCGCGCTCGGACGTCCGTTGTTTCAGCTCTGGTGTAGGCACGTCGGTCGTCCGTAGCTGGTCGGACGTCCGGAGCTTCTGGAGGGGCCGGACGTCCGGATGCTGTCGGTCATCCGTAGATTTGGTTCGGGTGTTGGTCGTCCGATTGTCCGGAGCATCTCGGACATCCGTAGATTCGGTTCGGGTGGCCTAGTACCAGACGTCCGGAGGGTCCGGTCGTCCGTGTCCTGGGACTCGTCGGACGTCCGGATAGGGTCGGACGTCCGATGCCTGTAGCTTCTGTTGCATCTCTTCTTCTTGTCCATCATGCTTGGGGTCCTCGCCGTCTTGGATCTTGTATGTAGTTGTTCCGTGGCTCGCTTCCAGGCACCTGATGACACACAAAGTTTCCGAATGAGGTAGTAGCCATGTCTCGCGAGTAGGGATATGAAGTTCAGAGAGGAGCGAGTTCACCTTATCTTCAATAGCCTTAGCTCGGGCTCTTGTCATGGGTCCAAGTGGTGTTGAGGGAGATGTAGGCACGTCCATGGGGATGAGCAAAGGATGCTCCGTATCACCATAGGTAGGCATGTTTTCCCCTCGGATCTAATAATTTTGGAGTCGCATGGTTTGGATGTGATTCTGGGTATGGATTGGCTATCGATGTATGGAGGAAACATCGATTGCGCTAGTAAGTCGATTTTTCTTACCACCCCAGAAGGAAGAAGGATTAAGTATGTATCCCGGCATGAGTTGAAGAGGATTCAAGTGAATTCCTTATCAGGAGTTGTACTAGAGGAAGTACAAGTGGTGAAGGATTTCCCTGATGTATTTCCAGAAGAGTTGCCAGGCATGCCACCCGATAGAGACATTTAGTTTTTGATTGAGCTTTTTCCAGGCACAGGGCCGATATCTAATAGACCGTGCAGGATGCCCGCAAAGGATTTGGAGGAAATCAAGAAGCAGATTAAGGAGTTACTGGATAAAGGCTATATACGCCCAAGTTCTTCACCTTGGGGACCGCCAGTGCTTCTAGTGGAGAAGAAGGATGGATCATTGAGGATGGTTGTTGATTATCAAGGATTGAATGAAGTGACAATCATGAACAAGTACCCACTGCCGATGATCAATGATCTGTTTGACCAGTTGCAAGGAGCGAAAGTATTTTCCAAGATTGATCTACGGTTAGGATACCACCAGCTGAAGATTCGAGAGCAGGATATACCTAAGACAGCTTTTACCACAAGGTACGAGCTATATGAGTATACCATTATGTCATTTGGTCTGACTAACGCACCTGCCTATTTCATGAATATGATGAACAAAGTGCTTATGGAGTTTTTGGACAAGTTCGTCGTGGTGTTCATTGATGATATTCTGGTCTACTCGAAGAATGAAGAGGAGCATAAGGAGCATTTGCGTTTGATACTTGGGAAGCTCAGAGAACATCAACTATATGCCAAGTTCAGCAAGTGCGAATTTTGGTTGAAAGAAGTTGGATTTCTCGGACATGTTATATCCAAAGAAGGAATAGTAGTAGACCCCACCAAAGTTGTCACTATGAAAAATTAGGAAGCACCCACAACAGTTGGAGAGATCCGGAGTTTTCTTGGACTCGCAGGATACTACCGGAGGTTCATTGAGAATTTCTAGAAGATTGCAAAGCCCATGACAGAGTTGTTGAAGAAGGACACCAAATTCAAATGGACTGAGGAGTGTCAGGTCAATTTCCAGGAGTTGAAGAAACGTTTGGTTACATCACCAGTGTTGATTCTGCCAGATCAGCGCAAAGATTATGAAGTATATTGTGACGCTTCTCGTCGAGGACTTGGAGCAGTGCTTATGCAGGAGGGAGGAGTTGTTTCGTATGCCTCATGACAACTTAAGCCCCATGAGTTGAATTATGCCACCCATGATTTGGAGTTAGCAGCCGTAGTGCACGCGTTGAAGACATGGAGACATTTTCTCATCGGAAACCATTGTGAGGTGTACACGGATCACAAGAGTTTGAAGTACATTTTCACGCAGAAGGAGTTGGATCTCAGGCAAAGGAGATGGTTGGAGCTCATTAAGGATTATGATATGAGGTTGATTATCACCCCGGAAAGGCTAACGTAGTAGCCAATGTGTTGAGCCACAAGAGCCATTTCAATACTCTCATGACCGGAGAGTTACCAAAGGAGTTAGCCGAGGATCTTCGTGAGCTATGTTTGGAGATAGTTCCAAGAGGCTATGTAGCAGCATTGGAAATTCAGTCCACTTCGATGTATAAGATCAGAGAAGCTCAAAAGACGGACAAGGAGATTGCCGAGATAAAGGAGAAGATGAGCAAGGGAAAAGCTAAGGGATTTCGTGAGGATGAGCATGATACCTTATGGTTTGAGGACCGCGTTTATGTGCCCAATGACCCGAAGATCAGGAAGTTGATTCTGCAAGAGGCCCATGATTTGCCGTATTCGATTCACCCAGAAAATACGTATTTGGATTTGAAGGACTTTTCTGGTGGACCAGAATGAAGAAGGATATTGCGGAGTATGTAGCAGTTTGTGATGTATGTCAGAGAGTGAAGGCAGAGCATCAGAAGCTAGCAGGATTACTACAACCATTGTCGATACCCGAATGGAAGTGGGATAAGCTAGGCATGGATTTTATCACGGGATTGCCCAGGACTCGTTCAGGCTATGACTCAATATGGGTTGTAGTCGACCGTTTGACGAAGGTAGCTCATTTCATCCCAGTGAAGACCACTTACACCAGTGCTAAGTTGGCAAAGATATACATGACCAGGATCGTATGTCTGCATGGAGTTCCGAGGACCATTGTATCAGATAGAGGAACCCAGTTTACCTCAAAGTTCTGGAATCAGTTGCACGAAACTTTGGGTACCAGGCTAGAGTTCAGTACAGCCTTCCATCCACAGATAGATGGACAGACCGAGAGAGTTAATCAGATTTTGTAGGACATGTTGAGAGCCTGTTCGCTAGATTATGGATCTAGTTGGGACGACAATTTGCCATATGCAGAGTTCTCTTACAACAACAGTTATCAATCCAGTTTGAAGATGGCCCCTTTCGAAGCTTTGTACGGAAGGAGGTGCAGGATGCCATTGTTGTGGGATGAAGTTGGAGACCGTCAGTTATTTGGACCAGATTTGATTAAGGAGTCTAAAGAGAAGGTTAAGCTGATTCGTGATAGACTCAAGGTAGCCCAGTCCAGGCAAAAGAGCTATGCGGATTCTAAACGCGAGGAGACAGTTTATGAAGTCGGAGACAGAGTTTATCTTCGTGTGTCCCCACTTCGAGGAGTTAAGCATTTTGGAGTTAAGGGAAAGTTAGCACCATGTTTTGTGGGACTATACAAAGTTTTGGAGTGTATGGGAGAAGTTGCTTACAAGTTGGAATTGCCCGAAGGATTGTCAGGAGTTCATGATGTGTTCCATGTTTCCCAGTTGAAGAAGTGCCACGCACAGATGGCCGATATACCTCTGAGAGATACAGTGCCACTGGAAGCGATTCAGTTGGATGATGATTTGACCTATGAGGAGAAACCAGTCAGGATTCTCGAGTTTGCCAGCCGAGTCATACGCAACAAGGTTATCAAGTTTTGCAAAGTTCAGTGGATCGACCATTCTGAGGATGAAGCCACCTAGGAGCGAGAGGAAGACCTACTGAAGGACCACCCTCACCTATTTTCTAGCCAACCCGAATCTCAAGGGCGAGATTCATCTTAAGGGGGGTAAGTTTGTAACATCCCAAATTTTCAATTTGGAATGTTATACATTAGATCATCATTGCATATCATATTTTATTGCATTTTGGCTTGATCCAAGAAATTCTACGCAACTCAAGGACCCACGAAGAGAGTTGGCGATTTCGTTATTTTCATATTTGAGTTTTCTCAAATTTTTGAAAAGAGGATCATTTGACTTTAATTATTTTATCTTCAAATATTTCTTTTATAAAAATAAGAGAGAGGGAATAAAATGACTTTCCCAAAATAAAGAAATATTGGAGATTTAGTAATAAAATCAAATAAGATTTTATATTGGGTTTTTATGGCTATTTTATTTGAATTAGGAAAAATGCGTGATTTCAAAATTGCATTTTTAGGCCCAAATAAATGTTCATCTTCTCCGGCTTATTTTAAGAGGACGGGGAAAATTTATTTCAGGATTTTTGGAGTACATTCAGTATTTCTTTTCTTTCTTATTCTGCACGTCAGAATTATTTAAAAAAAAGTCAAACCAACTCTGGGCCGTACCCGAGCGGGTCTCCGCCTAGGGGGGCTTTATAAGCCGGGACACCCCTGCCCCAAAGCCCACACCGCCGCCACCCATGCTAAACCCTAGCCGCCGCCGCCACGCCGCCTGCCGCCGCCGCCACCGGCGTTGCCGCCGTTGCCGCCCCCCGCCGCCGCCGCCACCGCCGCCGCTCAATCCGCCGCCCCTAGCCGCCGCCGCCGGAGCCTGCCGCCTGGACTTTCGTTTTTTTTATAAAACCGTTCAATTTTTTTAAACCCTAGATCCGTTTTTTTAGTTTCGGTTCATCCGTTTTTCTTGGTTTAGTTTATTTAACGACCGCTCGTTCCTACATTCGTTTTAACAAACGGTTTTCACCCTTTAGCAGCAGACAGCGAACATTCGTTCGTTAGCCTGTTCATCAGTTTTTCTTTTTCTCGGATTTTTCACGATTATTTTCGATCGCGATTTCTTATTCGATTTTCGTTTTAGTATAACTTTTCGCTTGTTTGTCGGAATCATGCAATTCAAGTGCCTGGAGTTTCGTCTCGAAACCCTCTTTCCGTTTAACCAACTCAAAAAAGTTTTTGCTACTGTAAAATTTGACTTAGGTCCAGATTAGTAAAGGAAGCTTGTTTCTTTCGCCGTTTGAGGTTCGTTGCTTCGTTTGATTTGATTCTTTTTGCAAACTGGAGTTTATAAGTTGAAATTTCTGGGTAGGTCTCTTATTTGAATTTTACCCGTGCATTAGATGAGTGCTTATTGTATGCTTGTTTGTTTGCGTTAGAGTACCCGGAGTGCGCCGAGTGCTACTACGAGTCTCTAGGTTTCACGGATCATCAGCAAGGCAAGTAACACTTTGATCATACCTCTTTACTACCTAGTTTTATTGCATTAGATCAATCCTCACATAATTGCATGATTAGGATCTGATTAATATGTGGGTTTTGGGAAGTAGATGAGGAATCACCTATTGTCCTGTTTATTATCAAACCTTTGGGAGTTACTTCTGCGTTTGCTTATATCGCTATGCTATGCTAGTAGACGTGGATTGGGTGAGTGTATCCATGATAGATGTGAGTTTATTAATTAATGGTTCAACTTAAGGTGGCGCGTGATTCTCCTATGGACCGCCACACAGGCTCAAAGGGATCATGAGTTTATTCATGCTAGAAACTTCCGTGTGCAGCCGCAAACTACTATGGGCTCTGGCATAGTTGATTAACTCGTGTGAACTCTTACAGTGGTAGACTAGCAGATGTAGGGGAAAGTAGGTGTAACTGTCTACCCATCGTAAGGTGCTAACACATCTGAAAGACTATGTCTCGGTCATCCATTTCTCCAACACCATGTAGTGCGAGAAATCCAACGGAGGAGATCGAGTCTTGCGGGGAAAAGTGCGCAAACCTCTGCAGAGTGTATAAACTAATCATGGTTAGATGTGTCCCCGGTTATGGACATTTTGAGTATCTAGTACTTGGATTATCATGTGAATCTCATCATGTTACTTAATTTAATTTGTTGGGTTTAATGATGATGTTTAATTGGGATTGAGTTGGGTGAACCTTCTCAATGTTTAACAACCACCATGATAGTTAAATAAAATTTATTCTTTTGTTGTAGGGAAAAATTGGCTTTATGCAAAACTGTAACCATAGAGCTTTCCACCAGCCATATATGTATGCAGTGATAGCATTACTCTGTTCATTACTCTCTATGTGTTACATTGCCAGCATATTCCATGTGCTGACCTGTTTTCGGGCTGCAACGTTCATGTTGCATACTTTTCAGACGACGAGTAAGGTGCCTTAGGTTGTGATCTTTCACTCAGTGATGTCGTTGGTGTTGATGGACTCACTTTATCTTCCAAGCCTTCCGCTGTTATCACATTTAGATGGCCTTAAGCCATATTTATTGTAATAAGTTCTCTTTTGAGACATTCGATGTAATAAGTGTGTGATTTGCTACTCTGTTATAAATCCTTCAAGTAGTGTGCATGTTAGTGTTACCGATCTAGGGATGACACTGATGCACAAAGATCATACTGTTTGAGGTCGGGTTGCTACAGGTGGGCCTCCCTGTCATTCTTCGTCGCCTGCTGCCAACACCGCCAGCGGCCCGGCGGGGAACAAGAAGGAGGCGTCGTCGCTGCATCTCTTGGTGAGGCGGGAAGGCCGCAATGCCACTCCGTTGCTGACTCTAGCTGGTTCGTCATCGCGCTCCCACGGACGCGCATGCCGCGTTGCTCCTGGCACGCGAGCTCCTACACTATCGCCCCGTCGACAACCTCTACGATGAGTGGCTCACTCGCATCACCGAGCTCGTCAGCGCCGCAGGGGGCTCCCCTGCGCCTTACGTCTCGCTGCCTCGCCCTCCGTCCTGCATGGGTGATGCAGCTCAGGAGGTTCCTCCGCCACCTCCTCCCCAAGAAGGCGCCCTGACTCCAATGCGCTTGGCCCCTGGACGAGACCCACCGCGTCCAGCGCCCGCGCGACAAGAGAGGAGCTGCCGAGAAATCCCTCGTCCCCAAGAAGGTGCTCGCGTGCTCCCTCCTGCAGCACTTCATGATCGTGTCCCTGCGCCAGCACGTCAAGACCCCGCGCTGCCCCTGGTGGTGGTGTGCGGGAATCCTCAGGAGCAAGCCCCGCGTCTGCAAAGGGCTACGGTGGCCACCGGAAGCTGCGGCGCCTTCACCACCGAGCTACGCAGTGTCGCCTGGCCCGACAAGTTCAAGCCGGATCTGCCTCCTCGCTACGACGGCACTGCCGACTCCGCGGAGTTCCTGCAGCTCTACGAGCTGGGCATTGAAGCAGCCAACAGAGATGAAAAGGTCATGGTGAATTGGTTTCCCATGGCGCTCAAAGATGGTGCCCGCACCTGGCTCCTGAACCTGCCTCCCAACACGATCTCCTCTTGGGACGAGATGCGCACCCGCTTCATCGCCAACTTCCAGGGCACTCGTGACCGTCCTCCGGTCATGGGTGACTTGCACCGCATCAAGCAGCAACCAGGACAGACCCTGCAGAAGTACATCCAGTGCTTCAACAGTGCCCGCCTCAAGATTCCAAAGGTGACCGAGGAGGCCATCATCTCAGCATTCTCTGATGGCGTTCGTGACGTCAAGATGAAGGAGGATCTAGCTATCCACGAGGATCTATGCACATCTCTGGAGCTGTTCAACCTGGCGACCAAGCGCGCAAGGGCTGAGGAGGGGCGCCTCTCCCTTCTCGAGCTCCCAACTACAGAACCAGAAGAGAAGAAAGCCAAGGCCAAGGATGTGAAGCACAAAGGAGCAGCCATGCTCACAGTAGAGCTAGACACGAAGCACGGCAGGGACCAGCCGGAGTCGTCCAAGGGCAGCCGGTACTTCGTGTACCACGGCCTCCACACCCATAACACAAACGTGTTGGGGAATGTAGCAGAAATTCAAAATTTTCCTACGAGTCACCAAGATCTATCTATGGATAAACTAGCAACGAGAGAGAGGGGAGTGCATCTACATACCCTTGTAGATCGCTAAGCGGAAGCGTTCAAGAGAACGGGGTTGAAGGAGTCGTACTCATCGTGATCCAAATCACCGGAGATCCTAGTGCCAAACGGACGGCACCTCCGCGTTCAAGTCAACCTAAGTGTTTCGCATGTGAACGTTAGAATCTATCACACCCGATCATCACGTGGTGCTTCGAAACAACAAACTTTCGCAATAGTGCACAGTTAGGGGGAACACTTTCATGAAATTTTAATGAGGGATCATCTTATTTACTACCGTAGTTCTAAGCAAATAAGATGCATAAACATGATAAACATCACATGCAATCAAAAAGTGACATGATATGGCCAATATCATTTTGCTCCTTTTGATCTCCATCTTCGGGGCTCCATGATCATCATCGTCACCGGCATGACACCATGATCTCCATCATCGTGTCTCCATGAAGTTGTCTTGCCAACTATTACTTCTACTACTATGGCTACTGGTTAGCAATAAAGTAAAGTAATTACATGGCGTTGTACAATGACACGCAGGTCATACAATAAATTAAGACAACTCCTATGGCTCCTGCCGGTTGTCATACTCATCGACCTGCAAGTCGTGATTCCTATTACAAGAACATGATCAATCTCATACATCACATATCATTCATCACATTCTTTTTGGCCATATCACATCACATAGCATACCCTGCAAAAACAAGTTAGACGTCCTCTAATTGTTGTTTGCATGTTTTACGTGGCTGCTATGGGTTTCTAGCAAGAACGTTTCTTACCCACGCAAAAACCATAACGTGATATGTCAATTGCTATTTACCCTTCATAAGGACCCTTTTCATCGAATCCGATCCGACTAAAGTGGGAGAAGCTGGCACCCGCTATCCACCTTATGCAACAAGTGCATGTCAGTCGGTGGAACCTGTCTCACGTAAGTGTACATGTAAGGTCGGTCCGGGCCGCTTCATCCCACAATGCCGCCGAATCAAGATTGGACTAGTAACGGTAAGCATATTGAACAAAATCAACGCCCTGATAGAGGCGAGGGTGTCCCGATCTTTCGATGAGATGATAACTATCGATTTGGTGGAGACGACTTTGACGATCCGACTACAAACGTGCACGACGTTGCGCCTTAGCAATCGCTAAACCAATCTCCTGAGGTTACTGACGATGCTGGAAGCACGGTCAGCCTGACCACGAAGGTCTATTCCTGCAAGCAATCGAAGAACGAGCAAGAATATGATAAAGCAATCTGAATATTGCAAATATATATGAGGTATTGATAATGGTGGGGATCCGGAAGCGGTCTTGGTCTGGTCGTTGGACACAAACGAAGTACACGAAGTTGCAATGGCTAACTTTTAACTAAACAAATCCCCAGGAAAAGCTACTAGATGGATCTACTTATATAGGAGCAAGGGGTGTCGGCCAAGGAGGTGGGAGGACGTCCCAAGGCAGCCTAAAACTAAATCTAGGTCGTACAAGGCCAATGGGCCCAAGTGGAGGTGATGTAACATCTTTGGACTTGTAGTTTGACTCGGTTTCTGCTGCAGCATCAGATTGTTTCGTCCACAACTCAACGCTCCGGACGAATTTGAAGGTGATTCCAATTGGGTTGGAAAGTGCACGAAATCTAGTTTTCAAAAAAAAAGAATCACCCAATTCGGAGTCCGTATGAAAAACTTGTGTGTATTTTGAGTCAGATATGTCTGTGCAGTCCAAATCTGAATCCAGAACGTGAGAGACTTGGACTCTATCTTCTCTTGGGCCAAAAGTGACGTGAGAGAACTTTTTGGACAGCAAATAAACATCTCTTTCTTCCTTGTCTTCATATGTGGATTGTACAAATGTCTCATACACCTGCAATTAGACAAAACACAAAAGTGTGTGAAGTACTTTTGTTCTGGATAACATAAATAGATTATTGAATAGTTTGCACTAGAAATCACCTGACAAATATGCATATATGCAATATTTTTGGTCATATCCAAGGTAGTCATGTCCTCATCATCCTCCCCTTCTTGATAATAAAGCCGTCCTCGGCGTTGCTTAATCTGAAATGTGGCTAACAAAAGAGACAAGGTGTACATGTTGTATATGTATATGTCATCCATTTTTACTTCCCTTGATTTTTGCATATATGACACATGAATAGATGAGTAACTTGCATAGTTCATAAAATCTAAAGCCAAAAAATTAGCACAAGAAGTAGAAGGCATGAAAATATTGCAACTCAGTTTGCACATATAAGTGAAGCTCTTATTCATTTCAAAAGATTGACAATGTTCATCATTAAACCATCCCAACATTGGTGAATAAACCTTACTTGCATCAAATTTACATGCTACAACATGCTTAAATAAGCAAACATGCAATAAGTCATTCAACACAGAATCATCACCAAGATTAGAGGTCATATCAAAATGATAAAACATTGGTTCTTTTGCATCAATAGTTAATTCAATGGGTGCACTCAAAATTGTTGGTATTTCAGTTGTTTGATCACATGGCAAAGTCAAATTATCAACGTAGTCCTCTAAAATAGGTGGTGTGATCAAAGTAGTGGGTAGCTCATCAGATGGTGCATTCAAATTGACAAGGCATTCATCATTCTCATGTAGAGATGGAAGATCAGTACCTTTGTCATTACCTCTTATGATCAACTCAGATGATGTAGCCACTCTCGGGGGCGATGTGTCACATGGTGGAGGTGATGTAGTCCTGACAACAACGGATGTGGTTGTCATAGTATGCCTAGTAGTTGAAGGAACAATCATATCAACTCTTGGAATGTGCACCGTGCGCTTGTTCTCCTCGTGGCCAACACGTCGTTTTATTTCCTGTTCAGCTTTGCAAGCAAGATGAAACAAATGGTCCATAGGATAACACTCTTCATGAATTAGTATCTCTTGAATATCACGGTTTAATCCTCCCCAAAATCTATCCATAAAATCATCTTCACTTTCTTCTGAAGAGGAATGCAACAAGGTAGTTTGTAAATCATCATAATATTTTGTTACAGTTTCACTACCTTGTTTTAAGTGTTGCAACTTCTTAATCATGTCACGAGTATAATAAGCAGGGACGAAAGTATGTCGCATGGAAAGTTTCAAATCATCCCAAGTAGTAGGTATATAATCAGGGTGTAACCGACAATATTCACTCCACCAAACCAAAGCATAACCAGTGAAAGAACCAACCGCAACCTTAACCTTTTTATGTTCATCGAAATTATGGGAAGCAAATATATTTTTTATGTCGAACTCCCATTCAATATATAAAGCAGGTTTAAAACGGCCATTAAATGGTGGTATAGATACATTAACCTGATCATGTGCATTTGGATGTTTGTGCACCTCTTGTGACGGTTGTGGTATTTGCAAAGGTGGTGGCACGTCTCCCGCGATCGACAAAGCCCATGAATTGACTCTGGATCCTGTCATGATTAGTAGAACAAGAAACAAAACCCAAAAATAATGTTCCTATAACTACTAGGATGTGGTGGTAAAACGCTCACAGTAAAGCAAATATCAATGTCTTACAAGTTCTTACCATGCAGCAGGCGGTGATCGGCAACCAGCGGTGTCAAGTAACTCCGAATATTGAGTAAAGCGATTGCCAGGGGAGCGTACGTATACACGGTGTAGAAATATGTGGAGCTGGGTTGGCTATATATGGTAGCAAAAGATTAGCAATAATCAATTCAAAGATTCAATGTTGAATAAACGCTCAACGACGGTACTGTGCTGGTCCTAGGCTAGACCGGACTAGAGACGCGAGCCTAGAACACTAATGAGGTCACGGCGTAGCACAACTAGCATCAATGAAGGATACTAAGTAACTCTTGACAGCAAGATATAAGTGAAGATCACAACGGCAGTGAAAATAATGATGAAAAACAACTGCCAAGCAGGATATACAACAACTCTCTCTCCAACTTTCCTCTTGAAAAGTTTGAGACAATTTTCTGATAAATTCTTTCAAAGAATGCTACTAACTCAAGCTTTCCAATGCAAAAAGAATCACTCAATTCCGAGTTGATATGAGGAGTCAAAGAATTCTAAAACTGGCCTGAAAAATTGGAACAAGCTGTGTTCACGAACTTCGGAGGGCAAAAAGACCTATTTAGAAGCCGATTTTGAGGTATCAAATATTGAAAAAGCTTCTGCAACTATTTAGATGTGGCTCGTCGCTATCTTCAATTTGAGTACTCGCGGAGCCAAAACTGACTTCGTATGAGGAAGATACACCTGTTTTACTGAACAGTGCGCAAAACAGATTCCAATCAGAATTCAGGTACGAGATTGATTCTAGATAGATCCAATTTTTTTTTCTTCTCTCTTTTTTTTCTCACGCCTTTTTTTTTCTTTTTCTTCTCCCTCTTTTTCTTTTTTTTCTTTCCTTTTTTCTCTTTTTTTTCTTTATCTTCTTTTTCTCCCTCTTTCCAAGACAAACTAGATAAGATGCAGATTCGATCAGGCAAAGATGTGAGTGACCTCAACTATGATTATGACAATAAACAGTGCGTAGCACATGGTGGAAATTGGTGGATGGGATGGTGGACAGCGGATGGGATAATGATGCAGCGGCTGCGTGACTAATGTGAATAGAACTCGAAACTCTAAAGGAACTAGACACTAAGACCAGCAACTCGACACGGCGATGCAACCGATAATTCAATAATGCAAACAATGAAAAGAAAATTGCAAAGGCTCAGTCTGGCTAGGACAAAGGATGAATAGATCTAACTTTTGTTTTGTGGCTTTTTCTTGGACAATAGGTAAGAAAATAAATCTAATCTAGGAAAAACTGGAAATTCTCACCGAGCAACCTGAAAACTGATACCACTTGATAGAGGCGAGGGTGTCCCGATCTTTCGATGAGATGATAACTATCGATTTGGTGGAGACGACTTTGACGATCCGACTACAAACGTGCACAACGTTGCGCCTTAGCAATCGCTAAACCAATCTCCTGAGGTTACTGACGATGCTGGAAGCACGGTCAGCCTGACCACGAAGGTCTATTCCTGCAAGCAATCGAAGAACGAGCAAGAATATGATAAAGCAATCTGAATATTGCAAATATATATGAGGTATTGATAATGGTGGGGATCCGGAAGCGGTCTTGGTCTGGTCGTTGGACACAAACGAAGTACACGAAGTTGCAATGGCTAACTTTTAACTAAACAAATCCCCAGGAAAAGCTACTAGATGGATCTACTTATATAGGAGCAAGGGGTGGCGGCCAAGGAGGTGGGAGGACGTCCCAAGGCAGCCTAAAACTAAATCTAGGTCGTACAAGGCCAATGGGCCCAAGTGGAGGTGATGTAACATCTTTGGACTTGTAGTTTGACTCGGATTCTGCTGCAGCATCAGATTGTTTCGTCCACAACTCAACGCTCCGGACGAATTTGAAGGTGATTCCAATTGGGTTGGAAAGTGCACGAAATCTAGTTTTCAACAAAAAAAGAATCACCCAATTCGAAGTCCGTATGAAAAACTTGTGTGCATTTTGAGTCAGATATGTCTGTGCAGTCCGAATCTGAATCCAGAACGTGAGAGACTTGGACTCTATCTTCTCTTGGGCCAAAAGTGACGTGAGAGAACTTTTTGGACAGCAAATAAACATCTCTTTCTTACTTATCTTCATATGTGGATTATACAAATGTCTCATACACCTGCAATTAGACAAAACACAAAAGTGTGTGAAGTACTTTTGTTCTGGATAACATAAATAGATTATTGAATAGTTTGCACTAGAAATCACCTGACAAATATGCATATATGCAATATTTTTGGTCATATCCAAGGTAGTCATGTCCTCATCACGCCCACAACTACTTTGTGTTCTACCCGTGCAAAGAATCTACGCATAGACCTAGCTCATGATGCCATTGTTGGAGAATGTAGCAGAAATTCAAAATTTTCCTACGAGTCACCAAGATCTCTCTATGGAGAAACTAGCAACGAGAGAGAGGGGAGTGCATCTACATACCCTTGTAGATCGCTAAGCGGAAGCGTTCAAGAGAACGGGGTTGAAGGAGTCGTACTCATCGTGATCCAAATCACCGGAGATCCTAGTGCCGAATGGACGGCACCTCCGCGTTCAACACACGTACAGCCTGGGGACGTCTCCACCTTATTGATCCAGCAAGGGGAGAGGAGAAGTTGAGGGAGAGCTCCGGCAGCACGACGGCGTGGTGGTGGAGCTTGCAGTTCTCTGGCAGGGCTTCGCCAAGCACTACTACAGAGGAGGAGGTGTTGGGGAGGGAGAGGGTTGCGCCAGGGGCAAGGGTGAAGCTCCCATGCGCCTCCCCACTATATATAGGGGAGGAGAGGGCTGGTTTCTTGCCCTCCAAGTCCATTGGGGCGTTGGCAAAGGTGGGAGGAAAGAAATCCCATCATTTCCTTCCCCACCGATTGTCATCCCCCCTTTTTAGGGATCTTGATCTTATCCCTTTGGGATATGATCTTATTCCTTCTAAGGGGGGATCTTGGTGCGCCTTGACCCGGGGTGTGGGGCCTTTTCCCCCACTACACACGTCCATGTGGGTCCCCCCCATGCAGGTGGGCCCCACTCCGGAACCTTCTAGAACCTTCCCGGTACAAACCGAAAAATCCCGAACATTTTCCAGTGGACAAAATAGGACTTCCCATATATAAATATTTACCTCCGGACCATTCCGAAACTCCTCGTGATGTCCAGGATCTCATCCGGGACTCCGAACAACATTCGGTAACTGCACACCAATTCCCATACCAACTCTAGCATGATCGAACCTTACGTGTGTAGACCCTACGGGTTCGGGAATCATGCAGACATGACCGAGACAGCTCTCTGGTTAATAACCAACAGCGGGATCTGGATACCCATGTTGGCTCCCACATGTTCCACGATGATCTCATCGGATGAACCACGATGTCAAGGACTTAATCAATCCCGTATACAATTCCCTTTGTCTAGCGGTATTGTACTTGCCCGAGATTCGATCGTCGGTGTGCCGATACCTTGTTCAATCTCGTTACCGGCAAGTCTCTTTACTCGTTCCGTAACACATCATCCCGTGATCAACCCCTTGGTCACATTGTGCACATTATGATGATGTCCTATCGAGTGGGCCTAGAGATACCTCTCCGTCAACCGGAGTGACAAATCCCAGTCTCGATTCGTGCCAACCCAACAGACACTTTCGGAGATACCCGTAGTGCACCTTTATAGCCACCCAGTTACGTTGTGACGTTTGGTACACCCAAAGCATTCCTACAGTATGCGGGAGTTGCACAATCTCATGGTCTAAGGAAATGATACTTGACATTAGAAAAGCTTTAGCATACGAACTACACGATCTTTGTGCTAGGCTTAGGATTGGATCTTGTCCATCACATCATTCTCCTAATGATGTGATCCCATTATCAACGACATCCAGTGTCCATGGTCAGGAAACCGTAACCATCTATTGATCAACGAGCTAGTCAACTAGAGGCTTACTAGGGACTTGGTGTTGTCTATGTACCCACACATGTATCTGAGTTTCCTATCAATACAATTATAGCATGAATAGTAAACAATTATCATGAAAAAGGAAATACAATAATAACCATTTTATTATTGCCTCTAGGGCATATTTCCAATAGTCTCCCACTTGCACTAGAGTTAATAATCTAGTTCACATCATTATGTGATTGTAATGAATCGACACCCATGGGGTTTGATCATATCTCGCTTGTGAGAGAGGTTATTAGTCAACGGATCTGAACCTTTTAGATCCGTGTGTGCTTTGCAAATCTCTATGTCATCTCCTAGATGTAGCTACCATGCTCTATTTGGAGCTATTCCAAATAACTATTCTACTATACGAATCCGGTTAACTACTTAGAATAATCCGGATTAGTGTCAAAGTTTGCATCAGTGTAACCCTTTACGACGAATTCTTTTACCACCTCCATAATCGAGAAAATTCCTCAGTCCACTAGTTACTAAGGATAATTTTGACCGCTGTCCTGTGATCCATTCCTGGATCACTCTTGTAGCCCTTGACTGACTCATGGCAAGGCACACTTCCGGTGCGG
The DNA here is from genome assembly GCF_002162155.2 of Triticum dicoccoides. Lineage (NCBI taxonomy): Eukaryota > Viridiplantae > Streptophyta > Magnoliopsida > Poales > Poaceae > Triticum > Triticum dicoccoides. The sequence continues at coordinate 322,906,519 of NC_041393.1, read as the reverse complement.
TACACAGCATAGCATACTATAGAGCCTACGTCTGAAGCATAGGGGACGACCTTTTTCCTTTTTCTCTCTTCTGTCGTGGTCATATCTTGAGTCTTACTCAATACTCATACCATATAACACAGCCAAGAACTCCTTCTTTGCTGATCTATTTTGAACTCCTTCAAAATTTTGTCACGGTATGCATTCATTTGAAAGTACAATTAAGCGTTTTGATCTATCCTTATAGATCTTGATGCTCAATGTTCAAGTAGCTTAATCCAGGTTTTCCATTGAAAAACACTTTTCAAATAACCCTATATGCTTTCCAGAAATTCTACATCATTTTCGATCAACAATATGTCAACAACATATACTCATCAGAAATGCTATAGTGCTCCCACTCACTTCTTTGGAAATACAAGTTTCTCATAAACTTTGTATAAACCCAAAATCTTTGATCATCTCATCAAAGTGTATATTCCAACTCTGAGATGCTTACTCGAGTCCTTATAAGGATTGCTAGAGTTTTGCATACTTGTTAGCATCTTTTAGGATTGAAAAAACTTTCTGGTTGTATCACATACAACCTTTCCTCAAAAAATCGTCGAGGAAACAATGTTTCGACATCCTATCTGGAAGATTTCATAAATAGTGCAGTAACTACTAATATAATTCCAACAGACTCTTAGCATCGCTACGAGTGAGAAAGTCTCATCGTAGTCAACTCCTTGAACTTGTCAGAAAACATCTTAGCGACAAGTCGAGCTTTGTTAATGGTTACAATTACCATCATTGTCCGTCTTTCTTTTAAAATCCATCTGTACCCAACAGCCTTACGACCATCAAGTAGTTCTTCCAAAGTCCGTACTTTGTTTTCATACATGGATCCTCTCTCGGATTTTATGGCCTCGAGCCATTCGTCGGAATCCAGGCCTACCATCGCTTCTCCATAGCTCGTAGGTTCATTGTTGTCTAGCAACATGACCTTCAAGACACGATTACTATACCACTCTGAAGTAGTATGCATCCTTGTCACCCTACGAGGTTTGGTAGTGACTTGATCCGAAGTTTCATGATCACTATCATCAGCTTCCACTTCAATTGGTGTAGGTGCCACATGAACAACTTCCTGTGCCCTTCTACACACTGGTTGAAGTGATGGTTCAATAACCTCATCAAGTCTCCACTATCCTCCCACTCAATTCTTTCGAGAGAAACTATTCCTCGAGAAAGGACCCGTTTCTAGAAACAATCACTTTTGCTTCCGGGTCTGAATTGGGAGGTATACCCAACTGTTTTGGGTGTCCTATGAAGATGTATTTATCCGCTTTGGGTTCGAGCTTATCAGGATGAAACTTTTTCACATAAGCGTCGTAGACCCAAACTTTCAAGAAACGACAGCTTAGGTTTCTCTAAACCATAGTTCATACGGTGTCATCTCAACGGAATTACGTGGTGCCCTATTTAAAGTGAATGCGGTTGTCTCTAATGCCTAACCCATGAACGATAGTGGTAATTCGATAACAGACATCATGGTACACACTATATCCAATAGGGTGCAAATATGATGTTCATACACACCATCACATTATGGTGTTCCAGGCGGTATTAATTGTGAAACAATTTCCACAATGTCTTAATTGCGTGCCAAAGCTCATAACTCAGATACTCATCTCTATGATCATATCATGGACATTTTATCCTCTTGTCACGATGATCTTCAACTTCACTCTGAAATTACTTGAACCATTCAATAATTCAGACTTGTGTTTCATCAAGTAAATATACTCAGTATCTACTTAAATCATCCATGAAGTAAGAACATAACGATATTCACTGCATGCCTCAGCACTCATTGGACTGCACACATCAAAATGTGTTACTTCCAACAAGTTGCTATCTTGTTCCATTTTACTGAAAACAAGGCTTTTCAGTCATCTTGCCCATGTGGTATGATTTGCATTTCTCAAGCGATTCAAAATCAAGTGAGTCCAAACGATCCATCTGCATGGAGTTTCTTCATGCGTATACACCAATAGACATGGCTCGCATGTCTCAAACTTTTCAAAAACGAGTGAGTCCAAAGATCCATCAATATGGAGCTTCTTCATGCGTTTTATACCAATATGACTTACATGGCAGTGCCACAAGTAAGTGGTACTATCATTACTATCTTATATCTTTTGGCATGAAAATGTGTATCACTACGATCGAGATTCAATGAACCATTCTTTTAGGTGCAAGACCATTGAAGGTATTATTCAAATAAATAGAGTAACCATTATTCTCCTTACATGAATAACCGTATTGCGATAGACATAATCCAATCATGTCTATGCTCAACGCAAACACCAAATAACAATTATCTAGGTTTAACACCAATCTCGATGGTAGACGGAGCAGGCGATGCTTGATCACATCAACCTTGGAAACACTTCCAACACACATCGTCATCTCACCTTTAGCTAGTCTCCGTTTATTCCGTAGCTCTTTTATTTCGAGTTACTAACACTTAGCAACCGGACCGGTATCTAATACCCTGGTGCTACTAGGAGTACTAGTAAAGTACACATTAACATAATGTATATCCAATATACTTCTATCGACCTCGCCAGCCTTCTCATCTACCAAGTATGTACGGTAATTCTGCTCTAGTGGATGTTCCCCTTATTACAGAAGCACTTAGTGTCGGGTTTGGGTTCAACCTTGGGTTTCTTCACTAGAGCAGCAACTGATTTGCCATTTCATGAAGTACCCCTTCTTGCCCTTGCCCTTCTTAAAACTAGTGGTTTCACTAACCATCAACAATTGATGCTCCTTCTTGATTTCTACATTCGCAGTGACGAACATTGCGAATAGATCAAGGATCATTATATCTATCCCTGTTATGTTATAGTTCATCACGAAGCTCTAGTAGCTTGGTGGCAATGTCTTTGGAGAAACATCACTATCTCATCTGGAAGATCAACTCCCACTCGATTCAAGTGATTGTTGTACTCAAACAATCTGAGCACAAGCTCAAGATTGAGCTTTTCTCCCTTATTATGCAGGCTAAGAAAATCGTCGGACGTCTTATACCTCTTGACGTGGGCACGAGCCTGAAATCCCAATTTCAGCCCTCGAAACATCTCATATGTTCTGCGACATTTCAAAAATGTCTTCGATGCCTCAATTCTAAACCATTTAACATTACCGAACTATCATGTAGTCATCAATACGTGTATGTCAGATGTTCGCAACATCCACAGACCACGTTTGAGGTCCAGCACACCGAGCGGTGCATTAAGGACATAAGCCTTCTACTGTCCGCATAATTGCTACTGTCAACTTTCAACTATATTTTCTCTAGGAACATATCTAAAACAGTAGAACTAAAACGCGAGCTACGACATAATTTGCAAAAACCTTTTGACTATGTTCAGGATAAACAAGTTCATCTTATGAACTCCCAGTCAGATAGACATCCCTCTAGTCATCTAAGTGATTACATGATCCGAGTCAACTAGGCCGTGTCCGATCATCACGTGAGATAGACTAGTCATCATCGGTGAACATCTTCATGTTGATCGTATCTACTATACGACTCATGCTCGACCTTTCGGTCTCTTGTGTTCCGAGGCCATGTCTGTACATGCTAGGCTCGTCAAGTCAACCTAAGTGTTTCACATGTGAGCGTTAGAATCTATCACACCCGATCATCACGTGGTGCTTCGAAACAACGAACTTTCGCAACAGTGCACAGTTAGGGGGAACACTTTCTTGAAATTTTAATGAGGGGTCATCTTATTTACTACCGTAGTTCTAAGCAAATAAGATGCATAAACATGATAAACATCACATGCAATCAAAAAGTGACATGATATGGCCAATATCATTTTGCTCCTTTTGATCTCCATCTTCGGGGCTCCATGATCATCATCGTCACCGGCATGACACCATGATCTCCATCATCATGATCGCCAACTATTACTTCTACTACTATGGCTACCGGTTAGCAATAAAGTAAAGTAATTACATGGCGTTGTACAATGACACGCAAGTCATACAATAAATTAAGACAACTCCTATGGCTCCTGCCGGTTGTCATACTCATCGACATGCAAGTCGTGATTCCTATTACAAGAACATGATCAATCTCATACATCACATATCATTCATCACATTCTTTTTGGCCATATCACATCACATAGCATACCCTGCAAAAACAAGTTAGACGTCCTCTAATTGTTGTTTGCATGTTTTACGTGGCTGCTATGGGTTTCTAGCAAGAACGTTTCTTACCTACGCAAAAACCACAACGTGATATGTCAATTGCTATTTACCCTTCATAAGGACCCTTTTCATCGAATCCGACCCGACTAAAGTGGGAGAGACTGGCACCCGCTAGCCACCTTATGCAACAAGTGCATGTCAGTCGGTGGAACCTGTCTCACGTAAGTGTACATGTAAGGTCGGTCCGGGCCGCTTCATCCCACAATGCCGCTGAATCAAGATTGAACTAGTAACGGTAAGCATATTGAACAAAATCAACGCCCACAACTACTTTGTGTTCTACTCGTGCAAAGAATCTACGCATAGACCTAGCTCATGATGCCACTGTTGGGGAATGTTGCAGAAATTCAAAATTTTCCTACGAGTCACCAAGATCTATCTATGGAGAAACTAGCAACGAGAGAGAGGGGAGTGCATCTACATACCCTTGTAGATCGCAAAGCGGAAGCGTTCAAGAGAACGGGGTTGAAGGAGTCGTACTCATCGTGATCCAAATCACCGGAGATCCTAGTGCCGAACGGACGGCACCTCCATGTTCAACACACGTACAGCCCGGGGACGTCTCCACCTTCTTGATCTAGCAAGGGGAGAGGAGAAGTTGAGGGAGAGCTCCGGCAGCACGACGGCGTGGTGGTGGAGCTTGCAGTTCTCCGGCAGGGCTTCGCCAAGGACTACTACGGAGGAGGAGGTGTTGGGGAGGGAGAGGGCTGCGCCAGGGGCAAGGGGTGGAGGGGGTTGGTTTCTTGCCCTCCAAGTCCATTGGGGCGTTGGCAAAGGTGGGAGGAAAGAAATCCCATCATTTCCTTCCCCATCGATTGTCATCCCCCCTTTTTAGGAATCTTGATCTTATCCCTTCGGGATATGATCTTATTCCTTCTAAGGGGGGATCTTGGTGCGCCTTGACCAGGGGTGTGGGGCCTTTCCCCCACTACCCACGTTCATGTGGGTCCCCCATGCAGGTGGGCCTCACTCCGGAACCTTCTAGAACCTTCCCGGTACAATACCGAAAAATCCCGAACATTTTTCGGTGGCCAAAATAGGACTTCACATATATAAATCTTTACTCCGGACCATTCCGAAACTCCTCCTGACGTCCAGGATCTCATCCGGGACTCCGAACAACATTCGGTAACTGCACACCAATTCCCATAACAACTCGCGTCATCGAACCTTAAGTGTGTAGACCCTACGGGTTCGGGAATCATGGAGACATGACTAAGACAGCTCTCTGGTCAAGAACCAACAGCGGGATCTGGATACTCATGTTGGCTGCCACATGTTCCACGATGATATCATCGGATGAACCACAATGTCAAGGACTTAATCAATCTCGTATACAATTCCCTTTGTCTAGCGGTATTGTACTTGCCCGAGATTCGATCATCGGTATGCCGATACCTTGTTCAATCTCGTTACCGGCAAGTCTCTTTACTCATTCTGTAACACATCATCCCGTGATCAACCCCTTGGTCACATTGTGCACGTTATGATGATGACCTACCGAGTGGGCCCAGAGATACCTCTCCGTCAACCGGAGTGACAAATCCCAGTCTCGATTCGTGCCAACCCAACAGACACTTTCAGAGATACCCGTAGTGCACCTTTATAGCCACCCAGTTACGTTGTGACGTTTGGTACACCCAAAGCATTCCTACAGTATCCGGGAGTTGCACAATCTCATGGTCTAAGGAAATGATACTTGACATTAGAAAAGCTTTAGCATACGAACTACACGATCTTTGTGCTAGGCTTAGGATTGGATCTTGTCCATCACATCATTCTCCTAATGATGTGATCCCGTTATCAACGACATCCAATGTCCATGGTCAGGAAACCATAACCATCTATTGATCAACGAGCTAGTCAACTAGAGGCTTACTAGGGACTTGGTGTTGTCTATGTACCCACACATGTATCTGAGTTTCCTATCAATACAATTATAGCATGAATAATAGACAATTATCATGAACAAGGAAATACAATAATAAGCATTTTATTATTGCCTCTTGGGCATATTTCCAACAAAACGAACGCCATGAGCTCAGGGCCGTGTGAGAAGGACGTATCTGTCGACGCCCCAAGCGCAACGATCGGGGCTACGGACGAGGAGGAGGAAGAGGTGGAGGACGATGGGACGACCGAGGCCCTCGCCAAGGGTGGCATGACCAACCTCGCGAGGACCGCTGCCTGGACCAGCCTCACGAGGGGGCTTGGAGAGATCAGCTGTCACGCCCAATGTGCGACCCTATCCTAAAGGAACTCGAAAGTCCTACCAAGGATAGAAGCGCATATTGGAGACGCTTTTGCAAGGTGGATATCATTACATCGTACCATTACATAATAGTTGGGGATACATACAAGAGGCATACAGTGCCACATGGATACAACAACATCATACATAAAAGCAACATCCAACTACGGATGAAACACAAATGACATCCACCCTGCTAGCCCAGGCTGCCGAACTGGAACCTATCCCCTGATCGGAGAAGAAGCAGAAGAAGAACTCCAAAAACAAGCAAGCATCGCTCTCGCATCATGATCATCGCATAACCTGCACCTGCAACTGTTGTTGTAGTAATCTATGAGCCACGAGGACTCAGCAATCCCATAACCATGGGTATCAAGACTAGCAAAGCTTAAAGGGAATGGAAAGTATAAGTGATGAGGTTGCAGCAGCGACTAAGCATATATGGTGGCTAACATACGCAAATAAGAGCGAGAAGAGAAGTAACAGAACGGTCGTGAAGCCAGCAATGATCAAGAAGTGATCCTGAACTCCTACTTACGCACAAGCATAACCCAAAAACCATGTTCACTTCCCGGACCCCGCCGAGAAGAGACCATCACGGCTACAAGCGCGGTTGATGCGTTTTAATTAAGTCAAGTGTCAAGTTCTCTACAACCGGACGTTAACAAATTCCCATCTGCCACATAATCGCCGGCACGGCTCTCGAAAGATTATACCCTGCAGGGGTGTCCCAACTTAGCCCATCACAAGCTCTCAAGGCCAACGAAGGATATTCCTTCTCCCAGGAAGACCCGATCAGTCTTGGAATCCCGGTTTAGAAGACATTTCGACAGTGGTAAAACAAGACCAGCAGAGCCGCCCCATGTACCAACAAATCCCGATAGGAGCTGCATATATCTCGTTCTTAGGGAACACCGGATAGGTCAACCTACAAGTAAAACCAGCCCTCGAGTTCCCCGTGGTGGCCCCACAGTCTGCCCGTTTCGGACCAACACTCGAAGGAGCACTGGCCCGGGGGGGTTAAATAAAGATGACCCTCAAGCTCCGAAAACCCAAGGGAAAAAGGCTTAGGCAGGCAAATGGTAAAACCAAGGTTGGGCCTTGCTGGAGGAGTTTTATTCAAAGCGAACTATCAAGGGGGTCCCATAAATCACCCAACCGCGTAAGGAACGCAAAATCAAGGAACATAACACCGGTATGACAGAAACTAGGGCGGCAAGAGTGGAACAAAACACCAGGCATAAGGCCTAGCCTTCCACCCTTTACCAAGTATATAGATGCGTTAATTAAATAAGAGATATTGTGATATCCCAACACAGTCCTGTCCATCATGGAGCAATCTTCAACTTCACCTGCAACTAACAACGCTATAAGAGGGGCTGAGCAAAGCGGTAACATAGCCAAGCAATGGTTTGCAAGGAAGGGTGAGAAGGTTAGAGGCTGACATGGCAAATTGGGAGGCTTGAAGAGCAAATGATAGGTAGCGCAGCATAGCGATAGAACGAAGCAACTAGCATAGCAATGATAGTAATGAGATCTATGGTGACGGTCATCGTGCCTTAAATCCCGCTATGAAGAAGAACGGGTCTATGAAGAAGATGAACGGGCAAAGACGAACCAAGCATAGACGAACGAATCCTCACGATCGCAACGAAACATGAACTAACGAGAAGGAGCACAACCGGAAAGAAGCAAACAACAAGGTAAACACACAACACATAACAAGGCATGATGCACAACCAAACATAATGCAAGACAAAACTAGATGAGGCTACTCATGGCAAGATAAGAAGCCTACACGAATAACACATCAAGGCAAGTTTAAATGAGGTGGGAAACAACATATAACAAATCCGGTAAGTCCTCATATGCAAATTTAGAAATTGGTCCAGATCTGAATAAACCTTATGTTCAAGTTGTTAAATAGCAAGTTAAAGATGCACCAAGATGATCTACACACAATTCTAGTCAAATTACATACAAAGTTCATTTAGTTCGGAGCTACGGCCTAGAAGATATGAGCAAAACAAGTTAAACTTGGTGTTAATGCAAAAGGCATTCAAACATCAAGGAAACACCTCAAAACAAGGATGCAACATGATAATATGAAGCTACATGCAATTCTAAGCGAGTTTCATATAGAGCACGCTCAAAACGGAGCAATGGTGCAACACATACACATGAAACAAGTTTAAAGGACAAGTTGTCCAAAATAGCGAATAGGCATCTAGAAAGCATCAAAACCATATGCTATGGCAACTCAACAAGAAAACAAAAGGCATGGACATGATGTACAGGGAAAGCACCACAAAACATGAATACTGAGCTATCTCCAGGAAACACTATAACATGCTCAAATGGTCATGGCAAGATTGCAAATAATAACAGTTTCACAGACTTAGCAGAAATCACTGGACATGGCAGAAATAACATCAGGTTGCAACGTCTAGAGCTATCAAACAACATGTTACAGCAAGCTAGCATGGCAAAATAGAGCATGTCATGATAATAATAAAGACAAAGAACAAAACTTCCTTATTGAACTAATTCCAAAGATCAAGAGAAAAGATGGTAGGATCCATGCAAACATGGCAAATGATATGACATATTCAGAATAACAGTACATGGCAGGAACACCGATAAGATGACCTGTTGGTGAGCTTGTACCACTCACTACAAATCATTTCATGGCATGGCAAGGTGACCAACAGTAAGATAACATATCTTTGAAGCTAAGCATGGCAAGAGCATGTTCATAGGCTACATGGATCACTAGTTATTGACTTGGCAAAACTGAACTTAATGTTAACAGGATGACAACAACATTATTGAGCAACTTGTGAGCAAGATTTCAACAAGCTACAACAGGCTATAAATTCAACCAGGGGCATGGATGGATAGACCATCACATGTATAACAAAACATCCATAGTGGACATCTCCATATTATGCATAGAATGACTTGTAGCAGCAGGTTTACCAAGCATCATGGTATAACAGTTTCAGCCTAGGAAAACAGTAACAACAAGTACCCTACTTCACGAGCTTGATGCACTCAGTTAAAGACTCACAAAAATACAAGACAAGCACCTCTGTAAATATGGAATGATGTAGCTCAAAACTCATGTAGACATCAAGCTCATAGAATGCACACACAAAATGCATTGAAAAGGACAAATCACCAAGTTCTGTTAACAGACAGTAGTTAACATCATATAGCACTTTTGCAACGATGATAATGGCATCAAGATGAACTCAAACAAGCATGGCACACTGGAATAAAATTAAGAGCATCTCATGGTGAAGATCTCGATATATTGTATGCATAAAACGGTGTTATGAACATGAAGTTTTGGCATGCAGAACATAGCATCGGAATGTAAATATTTAAGGGACTTGGCAGAATTTTACCCTCGCGAAAAGTGGACGGGGACGTTCCGGGACGGAGAGATCCGGGCATGGGGGAGGCGTTTGGTTCGTTGAACTGGTGGATCTGGTCCCGATCCAGATCCGGATCGGTGGCGGCGGATCTCGCCGGAGGATGGCCGGAGATGGCAGGAAAGAGATGGTGCCGACGGAGGAACTCGGTGGCGGCGCGGGCGACAGGGTCGGGCGGGGCGGAGGCGGCGAGCGGGCTGTGCGGTGGCACTGGCGAGGAGGCGAGGCTCCAGCGGACGGTGGCTGGGCGGCGGCGCGGGGCTCCGGCGTGGAGCTCCTGCACACGGGACTGCGAGCGGGCGGTCGGGCCGATCCGGCGAGGGGGTGCCAGATCCGGTGGTGGTGCAGCGAAACGGGGCCGCGCTGGTGGGGTGGCGGGGCGGCACCGGCTGAGGACGGCGACGGGGTCGAGCTGGCGAGCGCCGGCGGCTCACCGGCCGGAGGCGGGGCCGGACGGCGATGGGAGGCGGCGGAGCGAGCGGGAGCTCGGGGGCGAGCGCTCCGATGCATGGTGAAGCGGATCGGGCCCCGATGGACTTGCCCGGGCCCGATCTTGGCTCGGCGGGCCCACAGGCTTCGCGGTGGCACGGGGAGACTAGGGCGATGTGGCCAGGCCACATGGCGGGCGCCGGTTGGCCCTAGCGGCGGCTGGCGGCGGCGCTACCCACTGGGGGGGCGCCACGTGGCGGCGGCGAGGTGGAGGCGTGGGAGCAGGCCAAGTGGCGGCGGCGGAGCGGGCCGGCGCGAAAATGGAGGTGGTGGCGCGGCTGGAGGTAGGGGTAGGCTAGGAGGGTAGGTTTAGGCCAAATTTGGCAGGGGAGGGCGTCCATATATAGTAGGGGACTAGGGTTTAGGGAAAATAGGAGGTTTTCGGACCCTCGGATTGCGATCTAACGGACCCGATCGAGGGGGAGGCTAACTAGGTTAGTGGGCTAGTTTAGTGGGCTGTGAAGAGGGGTTTGGCTGAGATGAGAGGGAAGAAGTGCAGCCCGACAACGGTTTTTGGAGACCGAAAACGTTCGACAAATAAACCGGCAACGGTGCCGCTACGGATGAGGGTTGGGCTATCAAACGAGCTCCGAATGTGATGAAATTTGATAGGGGGTCTACCTACACTATAATAAGACCGCTCGCCATGTTTCATCCCATTCCGAGAACATTTTTATGCCACTTATAAAATAATATTTTGAAGGTGCCGCGGGCGCGTGTGGGTGTGGTTGGGCTCAGAACGGACAACGAAGAAGACCGGGGGAACCCGAACGGATGCAAGTTTTGAAAACCATGCAGATGAAATGCAGATGATGACATGGCAAAATGCAACACACAAGCAAATGACATGGCAACGACAGCGAATAACTGCAAGACACCTGGCGCATCGAATCCGGGGCATTACAGTTCTCCTCCACTAATAAGAGATCTCGTCCCAAGATCTTAGGAACGAGACGGAAGAGAAAGAGGAAGAGGTGAAGTAAGAATGCAAGAGAGAAGATGAACAAAGTCGAGAGCACTCGGTTAGAAATGATGAACGGCGAATATGACGAGAATCAAATGCTCATGGAAAACAAGATAGACTCTAAAACCACTCCGGTTAGAACAAGATAGAAGAGGAATGAATAAAAGAATTCCGGCAACACTCCGACTGAAAATGGAAGGAATAGAACATGAACTTCACAAGATGGGGTGACACTTGACGAGATGAACAATGCAATGCCTCCTTAAGAATTGAAAGAATGGAATGAAAATAACGGATGAGAGAACAACAACTTCCACCATGAATGAATTCGATAGCACCCTTTGAGGAAAGGTAGAGCGGAGTTGTTGAGGAATTCAACAACAAAAGAATAAGCTTGTTGTGGACTTATCAAAACAACTCAACACTTGAGGTGAAAATATACCACAACCAAATGTTTGAATAGCTGAGAAGAATGAAGAATGCAAAACTCCACTTCAGAAGAAAACAAAGAATTAATTGCACTTACGTGGGAAGAAAAGATACTTGAGCTCCTCCAACAAGAATCTTGATGAACACTTGAAGAATGAATTAAATCATGAAGGACCACCATGACGAACTCCGGTGACAAAAGGATGATGAGATAGAATGAAGAAAGAAAGAATAAGATTAAAGCTTGCAATTATTTAGATGGAGGTTCCGACGAAATGGCCGAGGAAATTTGAACTCCGGAAAAGAAAAGATGAAAACACTTGAAACTAGAATTTATTCCTCAAGAACAAACTCTGAAGGAAGGGATTACTCGCTTGGATGAAATAAGAATAAGATTTATTGTATGCTTATCCTTCATCAAATTAAATTGATGACAAGCAATGGATTTTGGATACTACTTATTCTTCTTGAAAAGGATTGAGAAGTGACATATCGCAAACTTGAGAAGGTCTTCATGAACCACCGGTTGGATTGAAAAGAACGAATGAATTAATATAATGACAAAGGAAAAAGAGTCTGAATGAACCACTGTTAGAATTCAAAATGACTGACGAAAGATAATGAATCGCCGGGAAGAATTAGAAGAACAAATATGCTCGAGGGGATTTAGATGCAAAAGAACAAAGAGATTACGAAGCGTCACGATAAATGGATAATAATAGATGAAATGTGAGGACGAAGAATTCTTCTGGAACGATGGCCTTCGGTGAAAAGAAACGGGAAAACAACTTCTGACATACTCCGGATGGGTAAGAAAGAATAACTGACAAACGGAATACATCGAGAGGATAACATGAAACTAGAACCATGAGTCTTCGAGAGAACGGGCAAAATTTAGAGGAAAACTCTTCTTCTATCTTGAAATGTTGAGAATGGCGATGAGGAACACCACCAAAAATTGTTGAGACACTCCGGAAGAATGAAAAGAGGAAAAGTTGAACCAATGTTGAAAAGAATTTGAAAGCAATCTTGGAGATGGCATCTGACTGATGAAATTCATTCTTACGTCAAACTCAAAAGAATTAGGAATGGCTACGGAATAATTAGAAGAGTCAGGTAAGATCCTGGGAAAAGACCTGCGGGTTAGGGCCCACTAAAGAGAAAAACACCATTGTAAAGGGATGTTGAACAGATAGATGATGCACCGGAACTATTAAAATATTTGAATGAGGTGACAACCTTGAATTAATTGGAACACTAACGAATCTCCTGAGATGTCTTTAGCACACCTGGAGGATAAACTCGCGAGAGGCGAACGAGCAGGGGAAAACACTTGATCCAAGGGAAGAAGAATATGATCAACCCGAAAAAAACTTGAATTGAATCTACTAGAGAAGAAAAAGAGATGAAGAATGTCGAACAAAACAAGAATTCACCAGTTGAAACAATTGTCGAAAGACTGAAGAGGCTCTGCACGAATGAACTTGATGCTCGAAAGAGGCTCAGGCTCCGGGGAGAAGAGGGTGGTAGGGCGGGAAAAAACAAAGGCGACTTGGAAGGTAGAACAGACGAATAGTTTTAAGAGAAAACACCGGTTGAAAGAATGTGAACGCTTTGCACGAGTAGGATGGATACTTGATTACGGACTCCGGCTCTGAGAAGAAAAGGGGTGGGCGGGTGGTAAAAAGAAAATAGCTGAGGATTGAACTTGGCAAAGATGAAGAGGCTCGAGTCAACTAGACGAGAAATGCACCGGATGAAAAGAGCTGAGGAACAAAGATCGAAAAACCAATTGTGTGATCCTAAAGAGAGTTTGAAAGGGAAGAGGAGTAATTCAAAACACCTACATCAAGATTCCTCACCAGAGCGACGAAGGGTCTGAGGATTAAAAAGAATTCCTACTCTCTGATATAACTAGACTCTAAAAAAGTTTTCTTCTAGACTCAACAACGGCCAACTACGAACAACCAAGGGGGCTCCTATGGTCGGTCGAGGCTCTGCTACCAACTTGTCACGCCCAATATGCGACCCTATCCTAAAGGAACTCGAAAGTCCCACCAAGGATAGAAGCGCATATTGGAGACGCTTTTGCAAGGTGGATATCATTACATCGTACCATTACATAATGGTTGGGATACATACAAGAGGCATACAGTGCCACATGGATACAACAACATCATACATAAAAGCAACATCCGACTACGGATGAAACTCAAACGACACCACCCTGCTAGCCCAGGCTGCCGACCTGGAACCTATCCCCTGATCGGAGAAGAAGTAGAAGAAGAACTCCGAAACAAGCAAGCATCGCTCTCGCGTCATGATCATCGCATAACATGCACCTGCAACTGTAGTTGTAGTAATCTGTGAGCCACGAGGACTCAGCAATCCCATAACCATGGGTATCAAGACTAGCAAAGCTTAAAGGGAATGGAAAGGATAAGTGGTGAGGTTGCAGCACCGACTAAGCATATATGGTGGCTAACATACGCAAATAAGAGCGAGAAAAGAAGCAACGGAACAGCCGTGAAGCCAGCAATGATCAAGAAGTGATATCGAACTCCTACTTACGCACAAACATAACCCAAAAACCGTGTTCACTTCCCGGACTCCGCCGAGAAGAGACCATCACGGCTACACACATGGTTGATGCGTTTTAATTAAGTCAAGTGTCAAGTTCTCTATAACCGGACGTTAACAAATTCCCATCTGCCACATAACCGCGGGCACGGCTCTCAAAAGTTTATACCCTGCAGGGGTGTCCCAACTAAGCCCATCACAAGCTCTCACGGTCAACGAAGGATATTCCTTCTCCCAGGAAGACCCGATCAGTCTCGGAATCCCAGTTTACAAGACATTTCGACAAATGTAAAACAAGACCAGCAAAGCCGCCCGATGTACCGACAAATCCCGATAGGAGCTACACATATCTCGTTCTCAGGGCACACCGGATAGGTCAGCCTATGAGTAAAACCAGCCCTCGAGTTGCCCCGTGGTGGCCCCGCAGTCTGCCCGTTTCGGACAACACTCGAGGAGCACTGGCCCTGGGGGGGGGCTAAATAAAGATGACCCTCGGGCTGCGGAAACCCAAGGGAAAAAGGCTTAGGTAGGCAAATGGTAAAACCGAGGTCGGGCCTTGCTGGAGGAGTTTTATTCAAAGCGAACTGTCATGGGGGTCCCATAAATCACACAACCTCGTAAGGAACGCAAAATCAAGGAACATAACTCTGGTATGACGGAAACTAGGGCGGCAAGAGTGGAACAAAACACCAGGCATAAGGCCGAGCCTTCCACCCTTTACCAAGTATATAGATGCGTTAATTAAATAAGATATATTGTGATATCCCAACACAATCCTATCCATCATGGAGCAATCTTCAACTTCACCTGCAACTAACAACGCTATAAGAGGGGCTGTGCAAAGCGATAACATAGCCAAGCAATGGTTTTCTAGGAAGGGTGAAAAGGTTAGAGGCTGACATGGCAAATTGGGAGGCTTGAAGAGCAAATGATAGTTAGCGCAGCATAGCAATAGAACGAAGCAACTAGCATAGCAATGATAGTAATGAGATCCAAGGTGATGGTCATCTTGCCTGAAATCCCGCTAGTAAGAAGAATGAGTCCATGAAGAAGACGAACGGGAGAAGACGAACCAAGCGTAGACGAACGAATCCTCACGATCGCAACGAAACAGGAACTAACGAGAAGGAGCACAACCAGAAAGAAGCAAACAATAAGGTAAACACACAACACATAACAAGGCATGATGCACAACCAAGCATGATGCAAGACAAAGCTAGATGAGGCTACTCATGGCCAGAGAAGAAGCCTACACGAATAACACATCAAGGCAAGTTTAAATGAGGCCGGAAACAACATATAACAAATCCGGTAAGTCCTCATATGCAAATGTAGACATTGGTCCAGATCTGAATAATCCTTATGTTCAAGTTGTTAAACAGCAAGTTAAAGATGCACCAAGATGATCTACACGCAATTCTAGTCAAATTACATATAAAGTTCATTTAGTTCGGAGCTACGGCCTAGAAGATATGAGCAAAACAAGTTAAACATGGCGTTGATGCAAAAAGCATCCAAACATCAAGCAAACACCTCAAAACAAGGATGCAACATGATAATATGAAGCTACATGCAATTCTAAGCGAGTTTCATATAGAGCACACTCAAAACGGAGGAACGGTGCAACACATACACATGAAACAAGTTTAAAGGACAAGCTGTCCAAAACAGCAACTAGGCATCTAGCAAGCATCAAAACCATATGCTACAGCAACTCAACATGAAAACAAAAGGGATGGACATGATGTAAAGGTAAAGCACCACAAAATATTAACACTGAGCTGTCTCCATAAAACACTATAACATGCTCAAAAGATCATGGCAAGATTGCAAATAATAACAGTTGCACAGACTTAGCAGAAATCACTGGACATGGCAGAAATAACATCAGGTTGCAAGGTTTAGATCTATCAATCAACATGTTACAGCAAGCTATCATGGAAAAATAGAGCATGTCATGCTAATACTAAAGACAAAGAACAAAACTCCCTTACTGGACTAATTCAAAAGATCAACAGAAAAGATGGTAGGATCCATGCAAACATGGCAAATGATATGCCAGATTCAGAATAACAGTACATGGAAGGAACAACGATAAGTAGGAATTTTGGTGAGCTTGTACCACTCACTACAGATCATTTCTTGGCATGAAAAGGTGACTAACAGTATGATGACATATCTATGAAGCTAAGCATGGCAAGAGCAAGTTCATAGGGTAGAATGGATCACTAGTTATTGACATGGCAAAACTGAAATTAATGTTAACAGGCCGACAACAACATTATTTAGCAAATTGAGAGCAAGATTACAACAAACTACAGCAGGATATAAATGCAACCAGGGGCATGGATGGATAGAGCATCACATGTGTAACAAAACATCCTTAGTGAACATCTCCAAATTATGCATAGAATGACTTGTAGAGCAGGTTTACAAAGCATCATGGTATAACAGTTCCAGCCTAGCATAACAGTAACAACAATTACCCTACTTCACGAGCTTGATGCACTCACTTCAATACTCACAAAAATACAAGACAATAACCTCTGCAAAGATGGCATGATATAGCTCGAAACTCATGTAGACATCAAGCTCATAGGATGCACACACAAAATGCAATGAAAAAGACAAACCACCAAGTTCTGTTAGCAAACAGCAGTTAATATCATATAGCACTCTTGCAACGATGATAATGGCATCACGATGAACTAAAAAAAGCATGGCACAATGGAATGAAATGAAGAGCATCTCATGTTGAACATCTTGATATATTATGTGCACAAAACGGAGTTACGAACATGAAGTTATGGCATGCAGAACATAGCACCAGAATGTAACTATTTTAGGGACTTGGCAGAATTTTACCCTCGCGAAGAGTGGACGGGGACGTTCCGGGACGGAGATATCCAGGCGTGGGGGAGGCGTTTGGTTCGTTGAACTGGTGGATCTGGTCCCGATCCAGATCCGGATCGGTGGCGGCGGATCTCGCCGGAGGATGGCCGGAGAGGTGGCCGGAGATGGCGGGGAAGAGACGGTGCCGACGGAGGAACTTGGTGGCGGCGCGGGCGACAGGGTCGGGCGGCGCGGAGGCGGCGAGCGGGCGGTGCGACGGCGCTGCTGAGGAGGCGAGGCGCCGGTGGACGGTGATCTGGTGGTGGTGCGGCGAAACGGGGCTATGCCGGTGCGGTGGCGGGACGGCACCGGCGGAGGACGGCGGCGGGGTCGAGCTGGCAAGGTCCGGCGGCTCGCCGGTCGGAGGCGGGTCTGGACGGTGACGGGAGGCGGAGGAGCGGGCGGGAGCTCGGGGGCGAGCGCTCCGGCGCACGGCGGGGCGGATCGGGCCCCGATGGGCTCGGCCGGGCCCGATCTGGGCTCCATGAGCTGAGGAACAACGATCGAAAAACCAACTATGTGATCCTAAAGAGAATTTGAAAGGGAAGAGGAGTAATTCAAAACACCTATGTCAAGATTCCTCACCAGAGCGACGAAGGGTCTGAGGAGTAAAAAGAATACCTACTCTCCGATATAACTAGACTGTGAAAAAGTTTTCTTCTAGACTCAACAACGGCCAACTACGAACAACCAAGGGGGCTCCTATGGTCGGTCGAGGCTCTGCTACCAACTTGTCACGCCCAATATGCGACCCTATCCTAAAGGAACTCGAAAATCCCACCAAGGATAGAAGCGCATATTGGAGACGCTTTTGCAAGGTGGATATCATTACATCGTACCATTACATAATGGTAGGGGATACATACAAGAGGCATACAGTGCCACATGGATACAACAACATCATACATAAAAGCAACATCCGACTATGGATGAAACTCAAACGACAACCACCCTGCTAGCCCAGGCTGCCGACCTGGAACCTATCCCCTGATCAGAGAAGTAGCAGAAGAAGAACTCCAAAACAAGCAAGCATTGCTCTCGCGTCATGATCATCGCATAACATGCACCTGCAACTGTTGTTGTAGTAATCTGTGAGCCACGAGGACTCAACAATCCCATAACCATGGGTATCAAGACTAGCAAAGCTTAAAGGGAATGGAAAGGATAAGTCGTGAGGTTGCAGCAGCGACTAAGCATATATGGTGGCTAACATATGCAAATAAGAGCGAGAAGAGAAGCAACGGAACAGCCGTGAAGCCAGCAATGATCAAGAAGTGATCCCGAACTCCTACTTACGCACAAACATAACCCAAAAACCGTGTTCACTTCCCGGACTCCGCTGAGAAGAGACCATCACGGCTACACACGCGGTTGATGCATTTTAATTAAGTCAAGTGTCAAGTTCTCTACAACCGGACGTTAACAAATTCCCATCTGCCACATAACCGCGGGCATGGCTCTCGAAAGTTTATACCCTGCAGGGGTGTCCCAACTAAGCCCATCACAAGCTCTCACGGTCAACGAAGGATATTCCTTCTCCCAGGAAGACCCGATCAGTCTCGGAATCCCGGTTTACAAGGCATTTCGACAAATCTAAAACAAGACTAGCAAAGCTGCCCGATGTACCGACAAATCCCGATAGGAGATACACATATCTCGTTCCTAGGGCACACCGGATAGGTTAGCCTATGAGTAAAAACAGCCCTCAAGTTGCCCCGTGGTGGCCCCGTAGTCTGCCCGTTTCGGACAACACTCGAAGGAGCACTGGCCCTAGGGGGGGTTAAATAAAGATGACCCTCGGGCTCCGAAAACCCAAGGGAGAAAGGCTTAGGTAGGCAAATGGTAAAACCAAGGTTGGGCCTTGGTGGAGGAGTTTTATTCAAAGCAAACTGTCATAGGGGTCCCATAAATCACCCAACCGTGGAAGGAACGCAAAATCAAGGAACATAACACCGGTATGACAAAAACTAGGGCGGCAAGAGTGGAACAAAACACCAGGCATAAGGCCGAGCCTTCCACCCTTTACCAAGTATATAGATGCGTTAATTAAATAAGAGATATTGTGATATCCCAACACAATCATATCCATCATGGAGCAATCTTCAACTTCACCTGCAACTAACAACGCTATAAGAGGGGCTGAGCAAAGCGGTAGCATAGCCAAGTGATAGAGGCGGAGGTGTCCCGTCTTTCGATGAGATGGTGGATTTCGCTTTGGTGGAAGTCGACTTTGACGATCCGACTACGAACGTGCGAGGACGTCGCGCCTTAGCAATCGCTAAACCAACTCCGAGAGGTTATTGACCACGCCGGAGCACGATCAACCTGACCACGAGGGTCTGTTTCCTGCGAGCAAACAAAGAACAAGCAAGAAACTAAGATTGCAATCTGGATATTGCGAATATAAGATGAAAGCTTTATTGATCAAGGTGGGGTTCTGTGACGCCTTTGTCTGGTCGTTGAACACAAACGAAGTACGCGAAGTTGCAGCTATGGCGAACTTTTAATCTAAACAAAACCCCAAAGTCTAAACGATGCCCTAAGGGCTGTATATATGGAGGAAGAAGGGGGAATTTCGTGGCCCTTGGTGGAGGGGTCCGAAATCAACCCTATCTCTTGTTTCCCCACACATACGGACTCTAAAAATAGCCTATACTTATGTATTTCGAAATTACAGGGGCCTGGCCCAATAATAAGGTGACGTAGCACGTAAAATAGCCTCGGGACGAAATTTATGAAGTGGCATCTTGTATATTTCGTCCAAGGCTTCATGCACCCATTATGGTGGCTTCAAAGTCCTGAAATCATCACTTGTAACTCCGTTCTTGTTCCCCTTGCGCATGCCATCATCTCCATGCTTGTTCTTGCTCCAATGTTCATCCTTCTCCAAGCTAGGCCCTTCATTTGTAAGCAAAACAAATGTATCCAATTTAGGCAGCATCATATTCTCATGAACATTAGAATCATTACCAAGAAACGAAAGTACCTGGTAATTTAGTTGGCGTGCACGAGCTCTAGTAATTGGTCCAGTATGTATAGCAGCAGGGGCTGTGGGTGTAACAATTGTATTGATGTCCTCATCATCCTCCCCTTCTTGAAATGAAGTCGTCCTCGACGGAAGTTCATCTTCCTCACCCAAATAAGGCTTCAAATCTGCAATGTTAAAAGTGGGACTAACCACAAAATCTGCAGGCAGCTCAAGTTTATATGCATTATCATTTATCTTCTCTAACACCTTAAAGGGACCATCAGCACGTGGCATTAGCTTTGATTTCCGCAAATCAGGAAATCTATCCTTACGCAAATGTAACCAAACAAGATCTCCAGGTGCAAACACAACATGTTTTCTACCCTTATCTCCAGCAAGTTTATATTTAGCATTCATACGCTCAATGTTTTCCTTAGTTAACTCATGCATTTTTAAAATCAATTCAGCACGTTGTTTAGCATCAAAATTAACCTTCTCCGAAGATGGAAGAGGCAACAAATCAATAGGTGCACGAGGTAGGAAACCATACACAACTTCAAAAGGGCACATCTTAGTAGTAGAATGCAATGAACGATTATAAGCAAATTCAATATGAGGCAAGCATTCCTCCCACATTTTCTTATTATTCTTCAAAACAGCCCTAAGCATAGTAGACAACGTTCTATTGACTACTTCAGTTTGTCCATCAGTTTGGGGGTGACAAGTAGTACTAAAAAGCAGTTTAGTCCCCAACTTAGCCCATAAACATCTCCAAAAGTGGCTAAGAAATTTAGTATCACGATCTGAAACAATAGTATTTGGCACACCATGCAAGCGAATAATTTCACAAAAGAACAAATCAGCAACATTAACATCATCATCGCTTTTATGACATGGTATAAAGTGTGCCATTTTCGAGAATCTATCCACGACAACAAATATGCTATCCCTCCCCTTCTTTGTTCGAGGTAAACCTAAAACAAAGTCCATAGAAATATCCTCCCAAGGAACACTAGGTACAGGCAAAGGCATATATAAACCATGAGGATTGAGTCGTGACTTAGCTTTTTGACATGTAGTGCAGCGAGCAATAAAACGCTCAACATCTCGTCTCATCTTTGGCCAAAAGAAATGTGTAGCAAGTACGTCCTCCGTCTTCTTCACGCCAAAGTGTCCCATTAATCCTCCTCCATGCGCCTCCGTGAAGGCTTCTTCCTGTGCGGTACCCCAAAGAAAAGGCACATCTTTCTTTGTAAGCTCATTGAGAGGTGCAGCAATGGTGCTGAAATCTCTCACAAAACGCCTATAGAATCCAGCGAGGCCAAGAAAACTCCTCACTTGTGTGACCGTTTTGGGCTGCGGCCAACTCTCAATAGCTTCAATCTTGGCTTTATCAACTTCAATTCCCTGTGGAGTAACAACATAGCCAAGAAAAGATACTCGGTCGGTGCAAAAGGTGCACTTCCCAAGGTTACCAAACAAACGTGCATCACGTAGAGCAATAAAAACAGCACGTAAATGTTCCAAATGTTCTTCCAAAGATCTGCTATAAATCAATATGTCATCAAAGTAAACTACCACAAATCGTCCAATGAAAGCACGTAAAACTTCGTTCATTAATCTCATGAAAGTACTAGGTGCATTAGTTAACCCAAAAGGCATGACTAACCACTCATATAATCCAAACTTAGTTTTAAATGCTGTTTTCCATTCATCTCCCAATTTCATACGAATATGATGGTAGCCACTACGCAAATCAACTTTGGAGAATATTGTAGAGCCACTCAATTCATCAAGCATATCATCTAGCCTAGGAATAGGATGACGATAACGAATAGTAATATTATTAATGCCTCTACAATCAACACACATACGTGATGTACCATCCTTTTTCGGCACTAGAATAATAGGAACAGCACAAGGACTAAGGGATTCGCGTATATAACCTTTGTCGAGAAGCTCTTGTACTTGACGCATAATCTCCTTCGTCTCCTCTGGATTGGTACGGTATGGTGCACGGTTTGGCAGTGAAGCACCGGGAATTAAGTCAATCTGATGCTCAATCCCTCGAATAGGCGGTAATCCCGGTGGCACGTCTTGTGGAAAGACGTCAGCGAACTCCTGCAAAATGTTAGTGACAGCAGGAGGCAAAGAGGAAGGCACGTCCTCGAATGAAAATAATGCCTCTTTACACACAAAAGCATAGCAAACAGATTTGCTGAAATCTAGCTCATCAATATCAGATTTGGTGGCAAATAAACATGCACTTTTCAATTTAATTTCAGAAGCAACACTAGATGGTTTATTATTAGGCTTCATTTGTTGCTCAAATTCTTTTGCCACAATCTGATTTTCACTCTTATTCTTCTCCTGTTGTGCTTTATTAGCTCTATTAATATCATCTTTCAAAATGGAATCAGGAGTCATAGGAAGCAAAGTAATATTTTTATCCTTATGAGCAAGAGTATAGTGATTGTTTCTACCATGGTGTACAGAATTTTTATCAAATTGCCATGGTCTACCAAGTAATAAGGAACATGCTTGCATAGGTACCACATCACAATCAACATAATCAGCATATGTAGAGATACTAAAATGCACACGAACAGTACGTGTTACCTTAACCTTGCTGCTGCCGTTTGTGCTTTCACTAGTTTTGCATGTGTATGGTGGTCTGAACATTGTAGATTATATCCTATTCCAACTACTTGGGCTGCTTTGAAAACTGCTATGCGTACGCGTTGGGTTCCACCATATTATCAACGTGAATTGCTTCAAAAATTGCAGCGTTTAAGACAAGGGAAAAATTCTGTAGAAGAATATTATCAGGAATTACAAACTGGCATGATTAGATGTGGTATTGTTGAGGAGAATGAAGCTATGCTTGCACGTTTTCTGGGTGGATTAAATAGAGAGATGAGATGATGGATAGAGGAGGAGGTGTCCCGTCTTTCGATGAGATGATGGATATATGGTGGTAGATGGCAGCGGTGGTGGTATATGACAGCTGTGGTGGTATATGGATACGGATTCGAAGCGGTGGCGGATAAGCGGTGGTGGTAGATGGCAGGGGTGATGATGATGGTGCGGCGGCGGCGTGACAACTTATGACCAGAACTCGAAACTCTAAAAGACTAGACTCTAAGACCAGCAACTAGACACGACGATGCAACCGCAAATTCAACAAAGCAAAACCCTAAAAAGATTATGCAAAGGCTCAGATTGGTTCGGATATGATGAACTAACCCTAATTTTTTTTGTGGCTTTTTCGTGGACTGTAGGTATGAAGAACAGACTCGATCTAAACTACGAAAAACTGTAAAATCTCACCGAGCAACCTGGAAATCTGATACCACTTGATAGAGGCGGAGGTGTCCCGTCTTTCGATGAGATGATGGATATCGCTTTGGTGGCAGTCGACTTTGACGATCCGACTACGAACGTGCGAGGACGTCGCGCCTTAGCAATCGCTAAACCAACTCCGAGAGGTTATTGACCACGCCGGAGCACGATCAACCTGACCACGAGGGTCTGTTTCCTGCGAGCAAACGAAGAACAAGCAAGAAACTAAGATTGCAATCTGGATATTGCGAATATAAGATGAAAGCTTTATTGATCAAGGTGGGGTTCTGTGACGCCTTTGTCTGGTCGTTGAACACAAACGAAGTACGCGAAGTTGCAGCTATGGCGAACTTTTAATCTAAACAAAACCCCAAAGTCTAAACGATGCCCTAAGGGCTGTATATATGGAGGAAGAAGGGGGAATTTCGTGGCCCTTGGTGGAGGGGTCCGAAATCAACCCTATCTCTTGTTTCCCCACACATACGGACTCTAAAAATAGCCTATACTTATGTATTTCGAAATTACAGGGGCCTGGCCCAATAATAAGGTGACGCAGCACCTAAAATAGCCTCGGGACGAAATTTATGAAGTGGCATCTTGTATATTTCGTCCAAGGCTTCATGCACCCATTATGGTGGCTTCAAAGTCCTGAAATCATCACTTGTAACTCCGTTCTTGTTCCCCTTGCGCATGCCATCATCTCCATGCTTGTTCTTGCTCCAATGTTCATCCTTCTCCAAGCTAGGCCCTTCATTTGTAAGCAAAACAAATGTATCCAATTTAGGCAGCATCATATTCTCATGAACATTAGAATCATTACCAAGAAACGAAAGTACCTGGTAATTTAGTTGGCGTGCACGAGCTCTAGTAATTGGTCCAGTATGTATAGCAGCAGGGGCTGTGGGTGTAACAATTGTATTGATGTCCTCATCAGATGGTCTCCAAACCAAATATTTTGAAGTCAAGTTGTGAAAGCATAGTATAGCGACGAGACAATGCATCAGCAATAACATTTTCTTTTCCCTTCTTGTGTTTAATGACATAAGGGAAAGTCTCAATGAATTCAACCCATTTAGCATGTCTACGATTCAGTTTAGCTTGACTTTTAATATGTTTCAAAGATTCATGATCAGAATGTATAACAAATTCTTTGGGCCATAAATAATGTTGCCATGTTTCTAAAGTCCGAACAAGAGCATATAATTCTTTATCATAAGTAGAATAATTCAGACTAGGCCCACTCAATTTTTCAGAAAAGTATGCAACAGGTTTGCCATCTTGTAATAGCACACCTCCTAATCCAATTCCACTAGCATCACATTCAAGCTCAAAAGTCTTATTAAAATCAGGAAGTTGGAGTAAAGGAGCATGTGTCAACTTATCTTTCAATACCGTGAAGGCTTCTTCCTGTGCGGTACCCCAAACAAAAGGCACATCCTTCTTTGTAAGCTCGTTGAGAGGTGCAGCAATGGTGCTGAAATCTCTCACAAAACGCCTATAGAATCCAGCGAGGCCAAGAAAACTCCTCACTTGTGTGACCGTTTTGGGCTGCGGCCAACTCTCAATAGCTTCAATCTTGGCTTTGTCAACTTCAATTCCCTGTGGAGTAACAACATAGCCAAGAAAAGATACTCGGTCGGTGCAAAAGGTGCACTTCCCAAGGTTACCAAACAAACGTGCATCACGTAGAGCAATAAAAACAGCACGTAAATGTTCCAAATGTTCTTCCGAAGATCTGCTATAAATCAGTATATCATCAAAATAGACTACCACAAATCGTCCAATGAAAGCACGTAAAACTTCGTTCATTAGTCTCATGAAAGTACTAGGCGCATTAGTTAACCCAAAAGGCATGACTAACCACTCATATAATCCAAACTTAGTTTTAAATGCTGTTTTCCATTCATCTCCCAATTTCATACGAATTTGATGGTATCCACTACGCAAATCAACTTTGGAGAATATTGTGGAGCCACTCAATTCATCAAGCATATCATCTAGCCTAGGAATAGGATGACGATAACGAATAGTAATATTATTAATGCCTCTACAATCAACACACATACGTGATGTACCATCCTTTTTCGGCACTAGAATAATAGGAACAGCACAAGGACTAAGGGATTCGTGTATATAACCTTTGTCGAGAAGCTCTTGTACTTGACGCATAATCTCCTTCGTCTCCTCTGGATTGGTACGGTATGGTGCACGGTTTGGCAGTGAAGCACCGGGAATTAAGTCAATTTGATGCTCAATCCCTCGAATAGGCGGTAATCCCGGTGGCACGTCTTGTGGAAAGACGTCAGTGAACTCCTGCAAAATGTTAGTGACAGCAGGAGGCAAAGAGGAAGGCACGTCCTCGAATGAAAATAATGCCTCTTTGCACACAAAAGCATAGCAAACAGATTTGCTGAAATCTAGCTCATCAATATCAGATTTGGTGGCAAATAAACATGCACTTTTCAATTTAATTTCAGAAGCAACACTAGATGGTTTATTATTAGGCTTCATTTGTTGCTCAAATTCTTTTGCCACAATCTGATTTTCACTCTTATTCGTCTCCTGTTTTGCTTTATTAGCTCTATTAATATCATCTTTCAAAATGGAATCAGGAGTCATAGGAAGCAAAGTAATATTTTTATCCTTATGAACAAGAGTATAGTGATTGTTTCTACCATGGTGTACAGAATTTTTATCAAATTGCCATGGTCTACCAAGTAATAAGGAACATGCTTGCATAGGTACCTAATCACAATCAACATAATCAGCATATGTAGAGATACTAAAATGCACACGAACAGTACGTGTTACCTTAACCTTGCCGCTGTTGTTGAACCATTGGATGTAGTAAGGATGTGGATGTGGTCTTGTGGTGAGAGAAAGCTTCTCCACCATCTCCATGCTAGCCAAGTTGTTGCAGCTCCCTCCGTCTATGATGACGCGCACAGAACGTTCCTTCACAACTCCCTTGGTATGGAACAAATTGTGCCTCTGATTTTGCTCAGCTTGTGTGACCTGCACACTCAAAACACGTTGAGCAACTAAACATTCATACCTGTCAGCGTCTTCAGGAGCCATGTATTGCGTCTCATGATCAGAATCATCTCCACCATGTTCTTCACGTGTAATAAGAGCCAAAGTCTCCTCATCATAGTCACTAGCGGACTCATATCCACCATCCGCGGTAGCAATCATCACACGCGGAGATTTGCATTCTCTCGCATAATGACCTCCTCCCTTACAACGACGACAAATAATATCACTGGTGTGCCCTGTTGATGCCATGGAAGAAGAAGAACGCTGTGCAGGCCCCGCAGGTGCGCTGTTGGCAGATAATGGTGGTTGTGCTTGTTTTCTTGTATCACGGCTGGAGATGGCACCGGATGGAGGTGCTGGTGCAGTTGAAGTAGAAGATGCACGTGGTGTCCATGATGAAGGTCGGCCTGCAGAAAAGTTAGTTCGCCCCAATGCTTGTCGATCCTGCACTTCACGTTCAGCTTTACAAGCAAGATGGAATAAACGAGTGATATTAGTATACTCCTTATAGTCTAGAATGGTCTGAATCTCTCTATTTAATCCACCCAGAAAACGTGCAAGCATAGCTTCATTCTCCTCAACAATACCACATCTAATCATGCCAGTTTGTAATTCCTGATAATATTCTTCTACAGAATTTTTCCCTTGTCTTAAACGCTGCAATTTTTGAAGCAATTCACGTTGATAATATGGTGGAACCCAACGCGTACGCATAGCAGTTTTCAAGGCAGCCCAAGTAGTTGGAATAGGATATAATCTACAATGTTCAGACCACCATACACATGCAAAACTAGTGAAAGCACAAACAGCAGCAGCAACTCGTCTCTCCTCAGGATATTGTAAACATGTAAATCGTTGTTCAGTTTCTAACTCCCAAGTAAGATATATATCAGGAACATATCTACCCTCAAATGGTGGAATATTCAATTTCAGTTTAGGAATATGGACATCATCTCGTACCTGAGGTGGTGGTGCAGGCCTACCATTACGAATATATACCTGAGGTCGACCTGCTGGTGGTGGTACAGGTGGCTGCACGTAGTGTTGATTTTGATCAACCTCATCCTCATAATGTCCCACATAATCATCCTCCTTCGCATCAGCAGCAGGAGCCACAGAAGTATCAACAGCAGCACCAACAGTTTGGCCAAACGCAAGAGGAACACGGCTTGCTCGGCGGAGGTCTGCTTCGCGACGTGGAGGTAGTCGTTGTTGTTGTTGTTGGAGAGGTGCGTTAGGTGCAGCGGGTGGTGGTGGTGGAAGACGCGCGAGCAATTCATTAAACTTGTTATCAAGCTTTGTTTCGAACGTCTTCTCAAGGCCAGTGATCTTCTCCATGGCCTCTTCAAAATTGTTCAGCACATCTTGCACCTGTTCAGTCATCATTTGCTGAAACTTATCATGAAGCTCCTTGTTCGATAAATTCTCCCAGTCAATCTCGTCGGCTTGTGATCCTGGCATGGTTAGCAGCAATAGAAACACACAAGAATATGATCCTACAGACTACGAACAGGTGGTGGTGGTGGGTGTCACAAATCCGTCAAGCAAATCTCAAATTCTTACCAGTTCTTACCCAGCAGCAGGCGGTGATCGGCAACCGTTGTAGTCAAAAACTCTCAAAGCTTGGATAGAGCGATTACCAGGGAGAGTCAAACGCACGACGTAGATGTATGTTGATGAGGACATGACTACCTTGGATATGACCAAAAATATTGCATATATGCATATTTGTCAGGTGATTTCTAGTGCAAACTATTCAATAATCTATTTATGTTATCCAGAACAAAAATACTTCACACACTTTTGTGTTTTGTCTAATTGCAGGTGTATGGGACATTTGTACAATCCACATATGAAGATAAGGAAGAAAGAGATGTTTATTTGCTGTCCAAAAAGTTCTCTCACGTCACTTTTGGCCCAAGAGAAGATAGAGTCCAAGTCTCTCACGTTCTGGATTCAGATTCGGACTGCACAGACATACCTGACTCAAAACGGACACAAGTTTTTCATACCGACTCCGAATTGGGTGATTCTTTTTTTGTTGGAAACTAGATTTCGTGCACTTTCCAACCCAATTAGAATCACCTTCAAATTCCTCCGGAGCGTTGAGTTGTGGACGAAACAATCTGATGCTGCAGCAGAATCCGAGTCAAACTACAAGTCCAAAGGTGTTACATCACCTCCACTTGGGCCCATTGGCCTTGTACGACCTCGATTTAGTTTTAGGCTGCCTTGGGACGTCCTCCCACCTCCTTGGCCTCCACCCCTTGCTCCTATATAAGTAGATCCATCTAGTAGCTTTTCCTTGGGATATGTTTAGTT
Source organism: Triticum dicoccoides (assembly GCF_002162155.2). Lineage (NCBI taxonomy): Eukaryota > Viridiplantae > Streptophyta > Magnoliopsida > Poales > Poaceae > Triticum > Triticum dicoccoides. Next base: position 322,877,558 of record NC_041393.1, on the reverse strand, counting down.
AAAAGTTAGCCACTGCAACTTCGTGTACTTCGTTTGTGTCCAACGACCAGACCAAGACCGCTTACGGATCCCCACCATTATCAATACCTCATATATTTTTGCAATATTCAGATTGCTTTATCATATTCTTGCTTGTTCTTCGATTGCTTGCAGGAATAGACCTTCGTGGTCAGGCTGACCGTGCTTCCGGCATCGTCAGTAACCTCAGGAGATTGGTTTAGCGAATTGCTAAGGCGCAACGTCGTGCACGTTTGTAGTCGGATCGTCAAAGTCGTCTCCACCAAATCGATACTTATCATCTCATCGAAAGATCGTGACACCCTCGCCTCTATCAAGTGGTATCAGTTTTCAGGTTGCTCGGTGAGAATTTCCAGTTTTCCTAGATTAGATTTATTTTCTTACCTATTGTCCAAGAAAAAGCCACAAAAAAGAGTTAGATCTATTCATCCTTGGTCCAAGCCAGTCTGAGCCTTTGCAATTTTCTTTTCATTGCTTGCATAGTTGAATTATCGGTTGCATCGTCGTGTCGAGTTGCTGGTCTTAGTGTCTAGTTCGTTTAGAGTTTCGAGTTCTGTTCACATTAGTCACGCCACCGCTGCATCATTATCTCTTCCGCTGTCCACCACCCATCCATCAATTTCCACCACGTGCTACCCACCATTCATTGTCATAATAATAGTTGAGATCGTTCACATCTTCACTTGATCCAATCTGCATCTTATCTAGTTTGTTTTGGAAAGAGGGAGAAAAAAAGAGAGAAAAAAACGAGAAAAAAAAGGAGAAAAAAAAGTCAGAGAGAAAAAAAGGAGAGAAAGAAAAAAAAAGTGTGAGGAAAAAAAAGAGAAGAAAAAAAAACAAAAAAAATCGGCACAAACTTTTTCAGAGGAAAGTTGGAGACAAAGTTGTTGATATATCCTGCTTGGCTGTTGTTTCACCTCATTATCTTCACTGCTGTTGTGATCTTCACTTATATCTTGCTGTCAAGAGCTACTTAGTATCCTTCATTGATGCTAGTTGTGCTACGCCGTGACCTCATTAGTGTTCTAGGCTCGCGTCTCTAGTCCGGTCTAGCCTAGGACCAGCACAGTACCGTCGTTGAGCGTTTATTCAACATTGCATCTTTGAATTGATTATTACTATTCTTTTGCTACCATATATGATAGAGGCAAAGGTGTCCCGTCTTTCGATGAGATGGTGGATTTCGCTTTGGTGGAAGTCGACTTTGACGATCCGACTACGAACGTGTGAGGACGTCGCGCCTTAGCAATCGCTAAACCAACTCCGAGAGGTTATTGACCACGCCGGAGCACGATCAACCTGACCACAAGGGTCTGTTTCCTGCGAGCAAACGAAGAACAAGCAAGAAACTAAGATTGCAATCTGGATATTGCGAATATAAGATGAAAGCTTTATTGATCAAGGTGGGGTTCTGTGACGCCTTTGTCTGGTCGTTGAACACAAACGAAGTACGCGAAGTTGCAGCTATGGCGAACTTTTAATCTAAACAAAACCCAAAGTCTAAACGATGCCCTAAGGGCTGTATATATGGAGGAAGAGGGGGAATTTCGTGGCCCTTGGTGGAGGAGTCCGAAATCAACCCTATCTCTTGTTTCCCCACACATACGGACTCTAAAAATAGCCTATACTTATGTATTTCGAAATTACATGGGCCTGGCCCAATAATAAGGTGATGCAGCACCTAAAATAGCCTCGGGACGAAATTTATGAAGTGGCATCTTGTATATTTCGTCCAAGGCTTCATGCACCCATTATGGTGGCTTCGAAGTCCTGAAATCATCACTTGTAACTCCATTCTTGTTCCCCTTGCGCATGCCATCATCTCCATGCTTGTTCTTGCTCCAATGTTCATCCTTCTCCAAGCTAGGCCCTTCATTTGTAAGCAAAACAAATGTATCCAATTTAGGCAGCATCATATTCTCATGAACATTAGAATCATTACCAAGAAACGAAAGTACCTGGTAATTTAGTTGGCGTGCACGAGCTCTAGTAATTGGTCCAGTATGTATAGCAGCAGGGGCTGTGGGTGTAACAATTGTATTGATGTCCTCATCAATATATAGCCAACCCAGCTCCACATATTTCTACACCGTGTATACGTACGCTCCCCTGGCAATCGCTTTACTCAATATTCGGAGTTACTTGACACCGCTGGTTGCCGATCACCGCCTGCTGCATGGTAAGAACTTGTAAGACATTGATATTTGCTTTACTGTGAGCGTTTTACCACCACATCCTAGTAGTTATAGGAACATTATTTTTGGGTTTTGTTTCTTGTTCTACTAATCATGACAGGATCCAGAGTCAATTCATGGGCTTTGTCGATCGCGGGAGACGTGCCACCACCTTTGCAAATACCACAACCGTCACGAGAGGTGCACAAACATCCAAATGCACATGATCAGGTTAATGTATCTATACCACCATTTAATGGCCGTTTTAAACCTGCTTTATATATTGAATGGGAGTTCGACATAAAAAATATATTTGCTTCCCATAATTTCGATGAACATAAAAAGGTTAAGGTTGCGGTTGGTTCTTTCACTGGTTATGCTTTGGTTTGGTGGAGTGAATATTGTCGGTTACACACTGATTATATACCTACTACTTGGGATGATTTGAAACTTGCCATGCGACATACTTTCATCCCTACTTATTATACTCGTGACATGATTAAGAAGTTGCAACACTTAAAACAAGGTAGTGAAACTGTAACAAAATATTATGATGATTTACAAACTACCTTGTTGCATTCCTCTTTAGAAGAAAGTGAAGATGATTTTATGGATAGATTTTGGGGAGGATTAAACCGTGATATTCAAGAGATACTAATTCATGAAGAGTGTTATCCTATGGACCATTTGTTTCATCTTGCTTGCAAAGCTGAACAGGAAATAAAACGACGTGTTGGCCACGAGGAGAACAAGCGCATGGTGCACATTCCAAGAGTTGATATGATTGTTCCTTCAACTACTAGGCATACTATGACAACCACATCCGTTGTTGTCAGGACTACATCACCTCCACCATGTGACACATCGCCCCCGAGAGTGGCTACATCATCTGAGTTGATCATAAGAGGTAATGACAAAGGTACTGATCTTGCATCTCTACATGAGAATGATGAATGCCTTGTCAATTTGAATGCACCATCTGATGAGCTACCCACTACTTTGATCACACCACCTATTTTAGAGGACTACGTTGATAATTTGACTTTGCCATGTGATCAAACAACTGAAATACCAACAATTTTGAGTGCACCCATTGAATTAACTATTGATGCAAAAGAACCAATGTTTAATCATTTTGATATGACCTCTAATCTTGGTGATGATTCTGTGTTGAATGACTTATTGCATGTTTGCTTATTTAAGCATGTTGTAGCATGTAAATTTGATGCAAGTAAGGTTTATTCACCAATGTTGGGATGGTTTAATGATGAACATTGTCAATCTTTTGAAATGAATAAGAGCTTCACTTATATGTGCAAACTGAGTTGCAATATTTTCATGCCTTCTACTTCTTGTGCTAATTTTTTGGCTTGAGATTTTATGAACTATGCAAGTTACTCATCTATTCATGTGTCATATATGCAAAAATCAAGGGAAGTAAAAATGGATGACATATACATATACAACATGTACACCTTGTCTCTTTTGTTAGCCACATTTCAGATTAAGCGGAGCTGGGAAGGCTTATAATATGGTAGCAAAAAGGGTCAGCAATAATCAATTCAGAGATGCAAAGTTGAATAAACGCTCAACGACGGTACTGTGCTGGTCCTAGGCTAGACTGTGCTAGAGACGCGAGCCTAGAACACTAACAAAATCACGGCGCGGCACGTAAACAAGGGAAAAGCACACTCTGAATTTTTTTTTCGCACTTTTTTTTGCGCTCTTTTTTTTTGCGCTGCTTTTTTTTTGCGAAAAATCACTATAATGGCGAGTGTCTCAAAACTCTTCCTAGCTCAAACTGACAGGATGGGCACGAAATTTTTTCGACCAATTTTTTTTTTCGACTGCCCGGACCCAAAAACTGGAAACGGGTCAAAAAAAACTTCCTATAATGGCACCTGTCTCAAAACACTCAGAAACACCTAAAAATAGGATAGCCAGAATTTTTTTCGAAAAATGCGTTTTCGAAAATTTTTGGGCCTAAACGGAGCGTGGCTACCCGACTCATTTTTTTTTCCGTAACCTACTCCGGCAAGGAAACACGAATCGGAATCTAGATGGATCCCGAAAACAAACCTAATAAGCAAAGAACTCGGATTGGTGGTTGATATATGGTGGTGGTATATGGCAGCGGTGGTGGTAGCGGTGGTAGTATATGGATATGGATCGGTGGTGGTATATGGATATGGATCGGTGGTGGTATATGGACACGGATTGGTGGTGGTATATGGATACGGATTCGGTGCGGTGGTGGTAGATGGCAGGGGCGATGATGATGGTGCGGCGGCGGCGTGACAACTTATGACCAGAACTCGAAACTCTAAAAGACTAGACTCTAAGACCAGCAACTAGACACGACGATGCAACCGCAAATTCAACAAAGCAAAACCCTAAAAAGATTATGCAAGGCTCAGATTGGTTCGGATATGATGAACTAACCCTAAGTTTTTTTTGTGGCTTTTTCGTGGACTATAGGTATGAAGAACAGACTCGATCTAAACTACGAAAAACTGTAAAATCTCACCGAGCAACCTGGAAATCTGATACCACTTGATAGAGGCGGAGGTGTCCCGTCTTTCGATGAGATGGTGGATTTCGCTTTGGTGGAAGTCGACTTTGACGATCCGACTATGAACGTGCGAGGACGTCGCGCCTTAGCAATCGCTAAACCAACTCCGAGAGGTTATTGACCACGCCGGAGCACGATCAACCTGACCACGAGGGTCTGTTTCCTGCGAGCAAACGAAGAACAAGCAAGAAACTAAGATTGCAATCTGGATATTGCGAATATAAGATGAAAGCTTTATTGATCAAGGTGGGGTTCTGTGACGCCTTTGTCTGGTCGTTGAACACAAACGAAGTACGCGAAGTTGCAGCTATGGCGAACTTTTAATCTAAACAAAACCCCAAAGTCTAAACGATGCCCTAAGGGCTGTATATATGGAGGAAGAAGGGGGAATTTCGTGGCCCTTGGTGGAGGGGTCCGAAATCAACCCTATCTCTTGTTTCCCCACACATACGGACTCTAAAAATAGCCTATACTTATGTATTTCGAAATTACAGGGGCCTGGCCCAATAATAAGGTGACGCAGCACCTAAAATAGCCTCGGGACGAAATTTATGAAGTGGCATCTTGTATATTTCGTCCAAGGCTTCATGCACCCATTATGGTGGCTTCAAAGTCCTGAAATCATCACTTGTAACTCCGTTCTTGTTCCCCTTGCGCATGCCATCATCTCCATGCTTGTTCTTGCTCCAATGTTCATCCTTCTCCAAGCTAGGCCCTTCATTTGTAAGCAAAACAAATGTATCCAATTTAGGCAGCATCATGTTCTCATGAACATTAGAATCATTACCAAGAAACGGAAGTACCTGGTAATTTAGTTGGCGTGCACGAGCTCTAGTAATTGGTCCAGTATGTATAGCAGCAGGGGCTGTGGGTGTATCAATTGTATTGATGTCCTCATCACCAAGCAATGGTTTTCTAGGAAGGGTGAAAAGGTTAGAGGCTGACATGGCAAATTGGGTGGCTTGAAGAGCAAATGATAGTTAGCGCAGCATAGCAATAGAACGAAGCAACTAGCATAGCAATGATAGTAATGAGATCCAAGGTGACGGTCATCTTTCCTGAAATCCGCTAGTAAGAAGAACGAGTCCATGCAGAAGACGAACGGGAGAAGACGAACCAAGCGTAGACGAACGAATCCTCACGATCGCAACGAAACAGGAACTAACGAGAAGGAGCACAACAAGAAAGAAGCAAACAACAAGGTAAACACACAACACATAACAAGGCATGATGCACAACCAAGCATGATGCAAGACAAAGCTAGATGATGCTACTCATGGCAAGAGAAGAAGCCTACACGAATAACACATCGAGGCAAGTTTAAATGAGGCCGGAAACAACATATAACAAATCCGGTAAGTCCTCATATGCAAATGTAGACATTGGTCCAGATCTGAATAATCCTTATGTTCAAGTTGTTAAACAGCAAGTTAAAGATGCACCAAGATGATCTACACGCAATTCTAGTCAAATTACATATAAAGTTCATTTAGTTCGGAGCTACGGCCTAGAAGATATGAGCAAAACAAGTTAAACATGGCGTTGATGCAAAAAGCATCCAAACATCAAGCAAACACCTCAAAACAAGGATGCAACATGATAATATGAAGCTACATGCAATTCTAAGCGAGTTTCATATAGAGCACACTCAAAACGGAGCAACGGTGCAACACATACACATGAAACAAGTTTAAAGGACAAGCTGTCCAAAACAGCAACTAGGCATCTAGCAAGCATCAAAACCATATGCTACAGCAACTCAACATGAAAACAAAAGGGATGGACATGATGTAAAGGTAAAGCACCACAAAATATTAACACTGAGCTGTCTCCATAAAACACTATAACATGCTCAAAAGGTCATGGAAAGATTGCAAATAATAACAGTTGCACAGACTTAGCAAAAATCACTGGACATGGCAGAAATAACATCAGGTTGCAAGGTTTAGATCTATCAATCAACATGTTACAGCAAGCTATCATGGCAAAATAGAGCATGTCATGCTAATACTAAAGACAAAGAACAAAATTCCCTTACGGGACTAATTCAAAAGATCAACAGAAAAGATGGTAGGATCCATGCAAATATGGCAAATGATATGCCAGATTCAGAATAACAGTACATGGCAGGAACATTGATAAGTAGGCATTTTGGTGAGCTTGTACCACTCACTACAGATCATTTCTTGGCATGAAAAGGTGACTAACAGTATGATGACATATCTATGAAGCTAAGCATGGCAAGAGCAAGTTCATAGGGTAGATGGATCACTAGTTATTGACATGGCAAAACTGAAATTAATGTTAACAGGCTGACAACAACATTATTTAGCAAATTGAGAGCAAGATTACAACAAACTACAGCAGGATATAAATGCAACCAGGGGCATGGATGGATAGAGCATCACATGTGTAACAAAACATCCTTAGTGAACATCTCCAAATTATGCATAGAATGACTTGTAGAGCAGGTTTACAAAGCATCATGGTATAACAGTTTCAGCCTAGCAAAACAGTAACATCAATTACCCTACTTCACGAGCTTGATGCACTCACTTCAAGACTCAGAAAAATACAAAACAAGAACCTCTGCAATGATGGCATGATGTAGCTCGAAACTCATGTAGACATCAAGCTCATAGGATGCACACACAAAATGCAATGAAAAAGACAAACCACCAAGTTCTGTTAGCAGATAGCAGTTAACATCATGTAGCACTCTTGCAATGATGATAATGGCATCACGATGAACTCAAAAAAGCATGGCACAATGGAATGAAATGAAGAGCATCCCATGTTGAACATCTTGATACATTATGTGCACAAAACGGAGTTACAAAAATGAAGTTATAGCATGCAGAACATAGCACCGGAATGTAACTATTTTAGGGACTTGGCAGAATTTTACCCTCGCGAAAAGTGGACGGGGACGTTCCGGGACAGAGAGATCCGGGGATGGGGGAGGCGTTTGGTTCGTTGAACTGGTGGATCTGGTCCCGATCCAGATCCGGATCGGTGGTGGCGGATCTCGCCGGAGGATGGCCGGAGAGGTGCCCGAAGATGGCGGGGAAGAGTCGGTGCCGACGGAGGAACTCGGCGGCGGCGCGGGCGACGGGTTCGGGCGGCACGGAGGCG